>NC_056605.1:17651809-18003773 GCF_018340385.1 Cyprinus carpio | reverse complement strand
AATAGACATGCTAATGTAATTTCTTGTACAATTTCTCTCTGTTTATGTGTCAGGAGGCTGTAATGTTCTCACTGGCAGCCAATCAGAGGTCTGTCTAAACCATCTTGCCTTGGAGAATGAGGGATCTTGTTCTCTGTAATTACTGTTAATACGCATCTCACTAATGGAAGACATTGACTGTTGCAAAAGCAGAGCAAAAGCCAAGAGACACCCGAGGATTAGTGGGGAGTTTTGTGGGGACATATCATTGAAAAAAAAAAAAAAAAACCTTTGAAATCTAGTGTTTTAGGTAAAATGCAAAGATGCACAAGGCTAGATTGGTTTTCCAAACAACTGAGCGCTTGCTTAGAGAAGTTTTCAATATGTATTCATTATGGGTGTCATACTGACTGATTTAACTTTTAGATTTTTAGCACAGCAAACTGACTGAATCTATTAACACATTTGTTATCTGTGTAAAATTGTAAACTGTCACACAGATGTCATACAGGTTAATGCATTTCTATTACAAATAAAAATTCTGTCTTTTGCTCACTCTTATGTTCTACCGTAACTTTTATTTATTCATTATTTCTTCTCTTTTCCTTATGATGAACGCAAATGTTGATCATGGATGAACCTGGTCCTCTTAGTACAAATAATATGTTATGCCCTCAAAACACTCTTACTATACACAACTTGTAAATAAATTTAACCAGCTTGTATCACATATGTGGCTTTTCTGATGTAGTGAACTTGGTCTGTAGCTCACCTAGTATACAGCATTACTCTTGTGATGTAGAGCCCTTTTTTATGAGTCCCATGAAAAACACCAGTCAGGATAAAAGAGCTCAAAAAGATTTTATAAGCAAGCTGAAATGGCACAAATATTTATTTATTTATTTTTTGTCTCACATTTGCTTGTTTTTACTCTGTTGTTTAAATTTAGGGTGCCAGATTCACATTTATCTGTTCAACTGAACATGCTTTTTAGTGGCACTTTAAAGTGACATTTCACTTTAAAAACTGCAGCGTAATGTAATTTTTTCAGAAATGTTGACAAAGGCAGGTTTTCTCAATGAGCCTAGGTTGGTTAAATATCTCCTTTCGTGGTTCACACAAGAAAATAATGCAGGTTTTGGAACAGCATGACAGTAAATACATGATGGCATTGAATTTCTTTTTGTGTGTGCGAGTGTATGTGATACATCAAAGGGGCCCAGTTTTCAGTTCAACCTTGAAATATCCCAACAATGACATAACCTTTTGTTTGTTTGTTGTGAACTACACTTTCATATAGCTTGTGTCAGGAAGTTTTCACAGTCAGGCTAATTTATTCTGTGTTAGATTTTCTGTGCTAATGAAGGATATCATTAATTAAGAAGTCTTTAAACAGATATGGCACCCCTCAAGATAGCACCATGTGCAGAAATAATGTTCTCAAGTCATTGATGGAGTTCAGGGAGAGAATGGGACAGCATCTGGTCCATGCACAGCAGAAATGAAAAACAGTTTGCACAGCATATGTGCTATCCAGCAGTCACAAGTCACCCCTCATTTTTTAGGGAAGAAAATGACAGCAATTAAAATCGCAATCTCTTCTGACATCACCAAGTTGAATTCATATCATAGTCTCAAAGTCAATCAAAATGCCACTGAGACTCTTGAGTACACATAATGAAGAGGATGCATTGGAAACCAATTTATTTCTTTATGAATATTTATACTAATCACACTGTATAACCAAGATGATATATCCATCTATTTCCAAACCACTTAATCCTCTTCAGGGTCATCAGGGGCCTAGAGCCTATCCCAGCATCTCAGGCCAGGGGCGGGGGATGGATGGCCAGTAGGATATTATATATTTAATTTAATAATAATAAATTAAACATACTGCCTTGCATGTCCTAGGTGTTGCAATTTGATGAATAATTAAAGCCCTTATTATGTATTTTCACACCGTGCTTAACTAGCCAAAATAATCACATTTAAAATTAATTGCTTCATTCAAAGTACATTAAAGTTGGAGTCTGATGTGCATACATCATTAAAGATAAAGAACCTTCTAAAATGAAAAAGTGAAACGAAGCACAGATGAAAGGACTAAATCATTCCTGTGAAACAGGTGGCGGTGATCAATAGACACACGTGATGCAGGGTCAAGGTTTGGCTGGGTAGATGTTGTAACACAATTCTGTTCAAAAGTGGCCAAGTATTCTGACAAAATTATTTTCATAAGCAAAATACAAACTGCAAGTACTTACTGTAACTACATTTTAGTAAATATTTTATCAGTCATGTTTTGAGAGCTCTTCAAAACATGAAATGCACTCATGATTTGCTTTTGCCTTCTGCCTTTTGCCACTTCTCACTACAGTTGCTGTAGTGAGAGGTTCAGGACGTGTTCTTATGGTGCCATCAGCCAATCAGTGTTTCTGATGATTTTCTTTTCCTGCAGAGTCATGTGCTGTTTCTTTTTTGGTGTGTGTGGACCAGCAGCAAAAACATGTGCAGTAGTTTATCTGTGAGATTAAGTGTGGGGATAGTTGTTGTATTCAGTTATTGTGGATTTGCACACTTTAGTGTTTACCCATATATATTTTACTACAAATTAATTGCTGAACATAAGAGCTGTATTTTAATATTTATTTAATTATACAGAGAATCATGGTCATCTATTTTAAATGGCTGTGCAGGATAACACACCTGAATTCACACATACAGGGAAACCTGCAATGTAGATCCAGGGACAGATGGCAAGTGCTACAGTCACTGTCTGATGAATTGTAGCTTATTTTTCTAGGTGTGAGATTGCAGTTGGCCGGCGTGAAGATGAGCAGGTGTGACTGGATGCATTCATGAAGTCTAGTCCTTTATCCACTGCTTTTGTTTTCTTGCTTTCCTTAGAGCTGATACAATAGTTAGACAACCAAAACTGCATGGATTGGTTCTCATGAATTTGTATGGTCCCATTTGTATATATTTATGTTATTTCATTTAATTTTGTAATGGTAAGGTTTTGGTGTAGGGTTAGTCATTAGCCAAAGTTTTTTTTTTATTAAACATTTTAATTCAAATTCATGCAAAATGGCCACCTCATAAAATACATTTTTCTTATAAAAGGATATTGATACTGAGAAAATAATAATAACACTAATAATGTTCTGAATTATCTTAATATGTGGGCTTTTCTCAGCAAATATTGATATAGCTTATTTGATTCATTAATAGCATTTTACATAATTAGCATTTTGTTAGATTTGTTGGTCACACTTAATTTTAAGGTTCAATTCTCGCCATTAGCAAACCCTTAACTCCTAATTTGCTCCTTATTAATAGTTAGTAAGGTAGTTGTTAAGTTTAGTTATTGATTAGGGATGTAGAATATGGTCATGCTGAATATGTGCTTTATAAGTACTAATAAACAGCCAATATGTTAATAATATGCATGCTAACAAGCAACTAGTTAATAGTGAGAACTGGTCCCTATACTAATGTGTTTTAATTTATTGACAGTAAATGATTGACAGTATTATTAATAAAAAAAATTGTTTAAAATAATAAACAGAATTATTAATATTTTAAAGTGATGTGACATACAGCCAAGTATGGCGAACCATACTCAGAATTCGTGCTCTGCATTTAACCCATCCAAAGTGCACACACACACAGCAGTGAACACACACACACCGTGAACACACACCCGGAGCAGTGGGCAGTCATTTATGCTGCGGCACCTGGGGAGCAGTTGGGGGTTCAGTGCCTTGCTCAAGGGCACCTCAGTCGTGGTATTGCCGGATCCAAGGCTCAAACCTACAACCTTAGGGTTAGGCGTCAAACTCTCTAACCATTAGGCCACAATATTTTGTTTAGTATTAAAATATTTGTAAATGGGGGGGGGTGCAATATTTCACAGCTGCATATTTCATAACTGCACATTTCACTTGCATAACTAGTGCTGTCTGCCTCTGTCTTTACTCTCAGCCAAACTGTCTTCCCCCTTCCCTGAGCTCAGTCTGACAACAGCTGTGTGTTATTCCAGAGGAGGAGTCTGTGTAGTTGTGCTTTCCTCAGGAGGAGGAGTCTGTCCAGCCATTGGTCGAACACATGAAACTATTAGTAAAGCAGTATGTTTAGGGTGGAGTGGGCTGAAAGGGGAAGTTCACGTGCTATACATTTAAACTTAACGGATCTAAAAACAGACCTCTGATATGATTCATGATAATATTTCCATCCTGTTAGAAAGTGAAACAACGACTGAGCAGAGGAAGTATTTCTGTTCCTAGAAAAAGGACAGGAGAACAGTTTGCCGGCTGTGGGAGAACTTGTTGCAGAACTCTTGAAGAAAAGTTGGTGAGTTAGATTTCACTTTAGTATTTAAATAAAGCCTGCTGTCATGAAATGTGCTGCTTTGCAGATTTAAATGTACAATATAAAGCATTGTACATTACTGTTAAAAGATTTTTTAGATGGTGACAAGTACTATTCTTTAACTGTCCAAGAGTTTTCCTACTATTTACATCTTCCCAATTTTCTCCCATATGAACCAATTTTAACTTTATATCTAAATCTGTGGCTTTCTTTGGTATTTAAAAGAGTGTCTGGTCCTCGAGAGGGTTGTGTGTAGTTTAAAAGTGTTGAGTGACAGAGAAGAAACATACCAGGTCAGCAAATAACCACAAACACTTGTAAGTGACATCTGCCCTGCTATATTAAGCTGCACACATACTCTAATTCATTGCTAGTAAGCTCTTTGACAACTCTTTGAATGATATTTATCTTATATAGGGTAGTTCACAAAAAAAAAAAAAAAAAAAAAATTATGTCATCATTCACTAAACCTCCTGTCATTCCAAACCTGTATAACATATTTATTTTTTTATTTTTTTAAACATTAGAATATGTTTTCGAAAATGCCGTTGACTTTGTTTGTATGGACCCAAAAATAAATGAATAAATAAATAAACATTCATCAGACATTCATTTTCTTTTATATTCCTCATATAATCATCATTATCCATCTATATTTTTGTATAAATGATTTTGTATTATTACCCAAAATTAAATTTTTTTTATATGTTAGCTTCTTCAAAGTTACCACCTTTTGCCTTGATTCTGGACACATTCTGTTAACCAGTTTCATGAGGTGCCATCTGGGATGTTTTTAAATTATCTTGACATTTATATTGGGCACCTTTGGTTGCTTTTTCCTCACTATACTTATTGATTGCTACTCATGCAGGGACTAGTATGTCCTGTTGCCTGAGGCTTGTATAAAAGCTTCAAGTGTAAATATTAGAGTAAAAGCCAGTCATGCTGGTACACAAAGCTTATATTTAAGCACAGCTGACATTAACAGTGCTGTTTTTAAATAACAGAAAGCTAAAATTAAAACAAGCTAAAATTGCTTTAATCTAGCACTGAGTCGTTAAGAGGGAAGTAAATAAAAGTGATCTTAAATTAGAGAGAGTGAGAGTGAGAACTTGTTTTCCATCATCGCATATAACATTTATGAGAGCGCTTCCTTTAGCTGCAGGCATAAACATTGACACAACTTCACAGAGTCTAACAAGTTTATAAATTAGTAGCCTTGTCAAACCCATCTTTTTAAAATGACAGCGTTCAAACTGAAGTACAAACTAAAAACAAGATAATATCAGTGTATGATACTTTTAATATATGTAAATAAAAGAAATCCATTGCTGGATTTCAGGAAGGAAGTACAGGTTGTGGACACTGTGTGCTGATGAGAGAAGGAAATACTGTGAATGTTTCCTTTGTTTCACAGTGAGTGATAAGTCCCAGGGTTTTTAAAGGCCTCTTTCTTTGTTAAGTAACTGCCAGAAAAGTCAGCAAAGGCTAAATAAGGCCAATGCAGTTTAATCAAATGTGTCACATGGCACTATATTGTGTACACATCAACATATCAGATCTACATTTACATTTATGCATTTAGCAGACGCTTTTATCCAAAGCGACTTACAGTGCATTCAGGTTAACATTTGTTTACCTAACATGTGTTCTCTGGGAACCGAACCCACAACCTTTTGCGCTGCTTATGCAATGCTGAGCCACAGGAACATCAGAGATCTACAGAGTAGAGCACCTGAACATATCGTTTAGAGCTGACCAGCTGGGTAAAGGCAATGACTTCCTAATTTGATCTGATTCTGATTCATAAACTCTCAATTCAGTTCAAATGAATTCTGAATATTTCAGTAGCTATATCAACAGACCTGTTTAAATTCGTATCAGTTTATGACCTTGCTCAAAAAACGTCTTGATGTTAGTGTGTAACATGCATTATGACTCCAACACCACCCAGATTAGGTTGCCAGGACCCAATTTATTTTCAGTGAGGGGGTGAATGGTCATATAGAGCAAATACAGTCGCATTAAAACAATAAGCAATAGAGAAGTGGACTGCACATTGTGTGGGGGTGGTGAGCCAGTATCCACCACTGACTCACTGACATCTGCAAGATAGTTACATCCACTTTAAAAAGCACAGATTAACTTTTCAGTTATGTACATATTATGTACAGTTATGTACATAATAATTACAGCTTTAGAATTAGCCTCTGATTTGTCCCTTCAAATTATTTTAATACACTCCTCTGACTTAGTCAAAAGCCAGTAGGAAGTTATCAACCCCCTGCTGTATCACAAAACAGAGCTTTTTCCAGAAATTAGAAGGAACTTCATAACATAGATTCATAAAATAACTAGAAAGCCACACAAGCCTCAGATCAATATTGCTGTCTAGAGATTCTCTTTATATGGTCTAAATGGGAAAAACATTGTGTTTGGGAGTTAGGTTTTGTTTACATTATAGAGGTCTCTGACCTACACTTATCGGTATCAGGCAAAGTAAAACTTACTAAACAAATACGTTAGATAATGTCTTAATGATAATCTAAACATGCAGTAAAGCTTGTGTAAATAATGGATAACATTAGAAAACCAAGTGCAAATATTATTCAGTATTCACATTGGAATTTGGATGATGTAATCTGTTATGTGCTTTATCTTGCAACATAAACGGCGCTCTCCTGCTATTTCATCGCTCTGTTTCCCTGAGAGCACATTGGAGTGAAGCAATTGCCCTCTCTCTCTTTCTACAGACATCTCATCATCCCTGAGAAGACTCTCCCACAGCTGTCCACCTCAATCTCACTGCCAAATATTCCTTCACATGTCTGTAATGGCCAACTCCACAGAACGTAGCGTAACCCCTACTGAAAGCAAATCTGACACATCACCCATATCTATTCGTAAGTATTTTGTAGTTCTGTGCACTAAACTGAATGAGTCTCAGCACCAGCTGCGACGACAAAGTGCAGTGTTATCAAATGGGTGTGTTTGGATGTGGATTGGTGACATTAAGAAGAGCAGACTGCTCTGAATTTCACACACCGTGTGGAACAGAAATGAGCATGTGTGGTTTGTGTGTGTTGGCAATGGCATGCAAGCTTGTGTGTAGCATCGGATGTGCAGTTTATGTGTGTGTGATATTTTTGTAAGGTATGATATATGATTATAGTTTACATTATTCCCTGCTATGTATATATATTTCAAAACAAATGATTTCTATTTAAATATAATTTAGATTTTAGATTTAAGGTTTTTTTAAGACCTTTTGTTGTTGCCTAACTGTTGCGTTGTACTAGATTTGGAACTGCTGGTGTACCAGACAGAGGGTGATGGTGGTGAGGTACGGCTCTGAATATGAGATATGGAATATGTTTACTAGATCAGGAACAACCAGCTGTGAAAACATAGCCGACAGCATAACAAGCCCATAAGAGTCAAAATACAGCAAGGCTCTTGATAATCAACAGAAATCAGTATTAGTACACTTTGAGAATAATTCACCATGAATGAATTGTACCAGCTGATAACGTCCTTTGTTTACACATGTTGTTTGCATTGTTTTAGCACTGGAGAGAATTATGCAAATCAGAGAGCAATGAAAACACACCCAAAAAAATGAGTGCAGAGTTTACTGTGCATGGTTGAAATTTCTGATCTTACAGGCCAGTTCTGGGTTGTGGGGGCTGCAGGAGACTACTGTGATCTGGCAAGTTTTGGGAATGAGCTTTTGAGGCTAATTTACATGGAAAGGAGGTGTATTAGTGCCTAGAAATACTTGATGCTAAAAAAGGGATGAGATCAAACATGCAAAAAGCAATTGAAAAGGGCATCATATATCATAATCCATATGAATAATGTTCTGAACAAGGTTTGACAAAATTCAAAATTTAAATGTAGCCTCCTTTTTAATTAATGAGTTGGAATTTGAATTGCATTTTCCACACACACACAGGATATTAAAGTTAAATGACAGGAAAAAAATGTGCCAAAACATAGTTAATTGAGGTTGAGTAATTATGCCTGTTTATTCCCTGTTAAAACAATTAAACTAGCCATCAGAACAGATTAAAGTGTATCAGAAAATGCTGTAGTCCATTAAAAGTTACATAATGGAAACCTTATACTTACATTTTGACATATTAAATGATATTTAATGTAATTATGTCTAATAATACACAGCAAACTAAATTAAGGACCTGGAATCTTTCTAATTAAATGTTCAACTTCCAGACCAAGGCAACAGGATTTGGGGCTGGCATTTCCTGGCATTCATTATACCCCATTAATCTTTACAAATTTCTATAGGTGGCATTTCAAACATTGAATATTCATGCATTCTGATGTTTCTAGAAATACCCAGTATGTTGTGGTACTTTAATGGATATTTCATACTAAAGAAAGTTTTAAAAACTGAACCTCATAGATGTTGTAAAGCACTTGAAATTAACTTTCACTCTGCATCTTTCTTTCGTTTGATAGCTGTCTCTTAAAATAATGAAAACTGAGACTCAAAAGAGCTTAAAAAACACAAAAGAAGAAATGCTGGGTTTTTATTATACTCCAACGTGACAAAAAATATATAAATAAATAAATAAAACTAACAAACAAGTGACTATTAGACATGGATTCATGAAATCCTCATGAAAAATCATTATCCCTAGCCCATCTTTTGAAATACTTTTCTGTTGTTCTCTTTTGTAATTCTAAAAAGATGCTGCGTGCATTGTGATCACCAGTTTCAAGTTTGTTTAGGATGGCTTAGCGAGGTTTAGGATCAGTTTTCAAAGAAGCCACCTGTTGTGTGTTGGCATAGTGGTGAGTTTAAATAAACATTCAAAAGGGGCATAAGCTGTGCCTGTGAAGACGGATAAGGGTAGTACAATTCTAACTGATGACTTACTGATGTGACAGGTTAAGTTTTTAAATTTATTTATAGATAAATAAACAAAACTCAAACAAGTAAGAAGATGACTCAAACATTAGAGGTAAAAGCTAGGCCAAGAGAAGAGAGAAAACAAATAAGGGAAACAGGACAAGACTTTGCTTTGTTCTTGGTGGAGGATGAAACAAAGTTAGAACCAGAGGGGTTGTAGAGGTTTTCCAGCTACAGGACAAACACTGAGTGAGTGTGTGTATGTGTTCCTCACAGCAACAAAACAGCAAGCCAAAATGTTGATTTATCTTCTGTTCTGAAAGCCCTCGAATCCAAGTCCCCCAGTATGTGATGGAAAACAAAACGCTTGTTGGTCTATATCCCGCTGCAGTCCAACAGCTGCATGCGCATTCACCTTGCATTTTACACTTACACCATGACATTGTTTTTAATTGGGAACTGTTAAATGAAGGGCAGTCTGCACATCTGTGTTTGTAGCTGTAATGGACCACAGAGGTTACTGAACTAGTTATGGACTGTGTTTTATCTTACGCTATGCCAAGTTCAAGGATGTTATGTTTTACAAACTTTCAATGATATTAAGGAGAAAAATAATATTTTAATAATTTTATTTTAATAATAATAATTTTTGTTATTGATTTTATGATTTTTATAAACAATTAACTTTGTAACTATTTAAAAATTAATCAAAAATGTCTTAGTTTTTTTTTGTCATTATTATCATTATCACAGAAATGATCTAGTTCAAATACTCAGCATTAAAAAAACAAAAAACACTTATACTGATAAAAAAATAAATACTGAAATATGAAATCTCTTAACGCCACTACAAAACAAAAGTATTGGCTACAAGATTCTTTGTATTCTAAATTAACATTTTCCTAAACACCATCTAAAATCTGCTTATACCATTTACTCTTTGAATAAACAAATTTGAGAAACATGAAAAAAGTTGTTCAGCTAAAATCTTTATTTTTTGTTTAAATAAGACACTGATGCAATGCAGTAAGTTAATTAAGCTGCTTTCTTCAGTTTTATTATGAGTCTTTTATACCAGCATGATATCATTAGGAATAAAATCCAGCTTTAAAACAGTTTGTCTCTCTCTATGTGTATGTCCGTCCACAGGAATGTTGGAGAATCAACAGCAGGCTCTTTATATTATTTCTGACGGAAACAGGCACTGTTCTCAACCAGCTGTCCATAATCAACCTCAGTGGGCCTGCAGTCACTTGACTGGCTCATGAGAGCACATGCCCATTAGTTAACTCATTGCAAAGGCTTTTTCTCTCAGAGAATCACTGACTCTCAGCTTGAATGAGGGAATCTGAGAGTGTGGTGGAGAGCAGAGAGGGAGAGGTATTCTTTCGAGGCGAGATGCGTGACATATGGCTGGGTGAGATAGGAACGGTTACCACTTGAGCCTCAAATCCCAGGCAGATGTGACCTCAGGCCATGAAGGAAAGAGAGAGATGGAGAGAAACACCAGATTGTTTGAGGAAATCAGTTGCAGAAAAGCAGAGAGAGGGGAATAGTGAAGAGCTCTTTAACTGAGACTCCCACAGGACTGTGTGTGTGTGTGTGTGTGTGTGTGTGTGTGTGTGTGTGTGTGTGTGTGTGTGTGTGTGTGTGTGTGTGTGTGTGTGTGTACCACATTCAGTATCTCATGACTAGCTGACTAGCCCCACATACAAGTGAGCTTGAACTCAGTGCTGTGGTCATGATGAGCCTCGCAGCAGCACCAGAAGGAAGTTAGTAAGCTTTTAATAGACTTTCGGTTTCTGTTTACAGATTGTATTTGGAGATAGATGCAATGACATATATGGTAATTAGGGCTGCCACGATATTAGATTTTTCATATCACGGTTATTGTGGCCATAAGAATTCACAATATCAATATATCATGATATCTATAGAAACTTTGGAGGGGAAAGATATCAGTCAAATTATTTTTTACTTTGTTTATTGAGTTTTTCTTTTCCACCCAACAAACATAAAGATACTGATAAACGCAGGGCACAAGACTCTGGCTTTCTCCGTCTTCTTTGAAGCTCCTATGAAATAACAAAAGAGAAAATACTGTCAAGTTGAGCAGTATGATAAATATTAATGGTCACACTTTACAATAAGATGCCATTAAAATGAATGAATTAAAATGAAAATTAATGAACATTGAACAATACATTTATTACACAATTTATTAATCTTTGTTAATGTTAAGAAAAATAAAGTCACTCATTGTTCATGTTAGTTCACAGTGCATTAATGTTTACAAACACAACTTGTGATTTTAATAATGCATTAGTAAATGCTGAAATTAACATGAACTAAGATTAATAAATGCTGTGGAAATATTGTTCATTATTATTTGTTATTTATACATGTTAACTAATGTAATTAACTAATGTTAACTAATAAACCTTATTGAAGAATGACCGCAGATGAGGCATTAAGTGCATGGCACTGCGACCAACTTAACATTTTACAGAGTTTAATGTAGCAATAGTTCACTTCCAGAAATTTGATAATTTACTCACCCTCAAGTCATGCAAGATGTTCATGTCTTTTTTTCTTCAGTCAAAGAACTGGTTTTTGAGGAAAATATTCCAGAATTTTTCTCCATATAGTGGACTTCAGTGGTGGCCAATGAGTTGAAGGTCCAAAGTGCAGTTTTAATGCAGCTTCAAAAGGATCTACACGATCCCAGAAGTGTTTTATTTAGCAAAACAACCAATCATTTTCTTTTTTTGCAATCGTGCACTTAAAAAAAAAGAAAGAAAAGAAAGAGGTAAAACAACGATGTTGGAAGATTTTGAAGTTGGGGGAGAAAATGACATGGAGTTTTTCACCCTACCCTACAGATGGAGAACTAACCACTCGTGACCTTTCCAACAGAATTACGTTACGTCGTGGATGCACATCACAGAATTAGTGAAAGCATATGAGCATTTGTGGATAAAAAGTATATAAATGTGTATTTATTTTATTTTTTTTAGAAAATTATGGATTGTTTCACTTATTCCTTGGCTGGGATTGTGTAGAGCCATTTGAATCTGCACTGAAACTGAACTGGGGGTGAATAAATTATCAGGATTTTTACAATTCTGGATGTGAACTTATCTTTTAATTCACTTAAACCTAGGGTTCTCATCATATCATATATTTAAATCTGTACAAAAATGCAAATAATTAAGCCTGTATTTTCTTCATTTTTCTTCATCTTCTGCTCCGTCTTGTACCCAAATGGGCATATCAAAATATACTCTATTAACCGTGAGCACAGATGGACACGTTTAGTGTATTTGCACAACCTAGTGGACCTTTTGATTTTGAGCATTCAGATCTCTTGAAAATCATCTGAAAATTACATCATGCGGATGGTCTGTAAGCGGACCGTGAACAAAATGTGTTTTTTTTTCAAAGAGGTTTTCATTATTGCATATATGAGGAGGAGAGGTACAAAAGTTATGCTGTTGCAGCTATGCTGCTGCTTCACATACGCCCTGCTGATGCTTGTGGTGTGAAACGGCTAATCCTTTACCTGCAGGACAGGCGGATGAAGATGGTAATGTCATGTCTGTACTTATAAACTTGCAATGGAAAGTCTGAAAACTTTAAAACCCTTTCTGTACACTCAGGTTTAGGTCCCTGTGGATATTTCCACATTCCTCTTATCTTCATAGACGTGCACTCTGTCGCCTCCAGTCCTCTTTCTCAATTTGATTTTTCCTCCCCCTCAGCACCACAATCTGATTTCTGGGCCACTGAATAACTGTATCTGTGGCCAAGTGACCTCGGGGTCATTTGCAATTTCCTTCTCTTACATATTTTTCTGCGATTCTCAATCTATTCCACACTTTCGCCGCTCGCAAAGATTAGATGTTCTAGTCCCAAAGATGATAGACTGACCTTCTCAAGGGCAAGTGCCATCTATAGAAATGAATATCATAATAATAATTATGCTGCTTTGATTATGGCACATGGCATTGTGAGGCATATCCAGATGATGAATGAAGCCATCTAGGCAGCAGAGGCCATTCAGATTCATTGTGTCGCGGCTCAAAGGAATATGTTGGATTCGCTCTTTGAAGTGCATACGGTTTCTCACACCAGCTTATGTAAGGGTTAAAAGAGTCAAGAGTTTTGGTATGCTAACAAAGCCAAGTGACCTGTTATTACCGTAGTCAAAATACAGAAATGCTAGCAAAATGAAAAACTGCAACTGACATTTCTAATCTATAGATGTCAATGTACAATATAAGTGACTGCTACTGGCCACTTACTGACGAGTCTGTTTAAAGATTATGAATAGGAAGTGAGGGTGTTATAGAAGTAAAGAGAGATGTGTGGCTGTGTAATGGTGTGGAAGAGTAAGCTGCTTGTCTTTTTAGTTGCACAGCTGTTGAGGTGGATCCACTTTCAAACCAGCACTCTTTCATAAAGCTAGTGAACACCGTACCAACAAACACTAAAATCAAACTGTTTCTGTGTTTTGATGGTTTAGTTTGTTAGTACTTAACTGTCGCTGTCATCACATGATATGCTATTAGGGGTAATGCTTTATTTAAGATGTACTTGTTACACGTTACATGTACTTACTATTATAACAACAATAAATTATGAATAATTACATGCATGTAACCCTAATCCTATTCCTAAATATATAGTAAGTACATGTAGTTAAATCATTTTACTCAGTACTTAAATGTATAATTACACTGTAACAAGGACACCTTAAAATAAAGTGTAACCCTATTTGAAAAAAAAAGTGAGTTATAAGAGTTTATTTCACTCATTATGACCTTTTTTTTACTTCCATCAATTAATTTCAACATTGATAATAATAAGAATTTTTTCTTGAGTAAGCAATTCGTCAATATTAGAATGATTTCTGAAGGATCATGTGACACCGACTGGAGTAATGATGTTGAAAATTTAGCCATCACAGCTTTGCCATCACAGGAATAAATTACATTTTAAAATTTATTTTCTTAAAAATAAATAAATAAACATTTTTTTTTTTATTGAAATAATATTTCACAATATTTCAGTTTTTACTGTATTTTTTATGAAATCAAAGCCGCAATGAAGAGCTAAAGAGACTTATTTATAAAAAAAAAAGAAGAATTTTACAGAGCCCACATGTTTTTAGCTTGAGCGAGACGAAGTTCAAACAGCAGGATGATTTCCTGCTTAATGACACTAAAAACTAGGCCATGGGTCAGAAAATGAGGGCATAATTCAGTGTTTTTACACTTGTAGCAAACTGTTCTAACATTTGGCAGTTTTTTGTGGCAGTTTAAATTTGCCTATAAGGAAATGCACCACTATCAATCTTGTGTCATATTCAACTGCCTTTCAGATATCACTCTTCTGCTTTGTTCACCTTGTTGGTCATTTCAAAACACTTATGAATTTCTTTATTCAATGGAAAGCGCATCAAGCTTTTTGCAGCTATTTTTTTGCAGTCAAGCTTTAACAATGAAACTTTTAGGTCATTATTCTCTGAAAATCTTTCCCTATAGCACTCAAATCTTGTTCATACTCACTGAAGCATATGAAAGTGGCTGCACGACAGTTTTGATGTCAACAGTGTCACAAGCCACTGGTTCTTGTGTGTCTTGTGTCTGATTATGACATGTTTGAATAAATTTGCGAACTGCAGTAGAGATTTTCAGTGAAAAACTTTTCTTCACCCAAATCATATTGCTTTAGAAGACTTGGAATATGTTGTAATGTGCCACATAGGCAACTTTGATGGGTCTTTTTGTTTTTTTATATGCTAAGGCCTGTTCACACCAAGGACTATAATAATGATATTTGTATCCATATAGTGTTATTAATCATTCCAGTTCTATGAGAATAGGGGAGTCCCACAACCACTGTATAATGACAACAGCACAGACTGAGCAAGCAATACTGATGGAATAAGTAAAAAAAAATATATATTCCAGCTGATGTCCGATAAAACATTGCCAGCCCATCAGAATAAATCGAACTTTAAAGTGCTTGAGCATTCAAAGCAGATGACAAAAGTGCAGCACACACTTATGGATGGGTGCTTATAAAGTCATCATTTTTGTTATATTTATAGATATTGTTCTTGGTGTGAACAGGGCATTATGCAATATGGTTAAGGGGTGGGGTTACAGGGTTAAAAAATACCAATATTATATATTTGTATTATACCATTTGCTGTTATATAACCCCCAACAGAGTTGAAATTTCAGCAGATTTGTGTTGAGGTTGAGCAGGATGAAATTTTCTACAGCGCCGGTTCCCTTATGAGACTGCCCAGCTCAATAACAGAAATATGTCCTTCTCTCACCTCCTCAATGTAACAGCACAAGCTTTCAGCACGCTTCCCACCCTCTCTCCTCCTCCAAGACATGCTGAAATCTCACTCCATTAGTCACATCCATTACTCCCATTTCCTTCCCTGTCTTCTATACTCGGCTCATTTATCATTTAGGATTGGAGGGAGACTAGCATGTGGTTTCCTCATTCTGTCTCCTCCATCTCAGCCCAGTACGGTTATGAATTTAGGGTTATAATCACCATTGAGCTCTTGTGTAATGCATGCTTGCACCTGTGCTGTCCTGGTGGCTGCCCTGTCTGTGCTCAGTGTGCTGTATGTGTGTTGCATGATGCAAATCAATGCAATAGCTTGATGTGATTAACCTTCTTATGCTACTTCAGCTCTGGCCAACTGACTCAATGAATAACTCACTTACTTCTAACCCAGAATTAAATTAGTTAATGTACTATACATGAACATAAGCAGCCAGTTGCATAAACATGGTATGTGGTAATCAGTCTTACTTTTGGATTCAGATTAGATCAGTCTACATTTTCATGTGACTGATTTCAAAAAGTAATGAGCAAAATTAAAAATGAGATGATTAACTTTTAACACTAGTCTAAGCATTTTATGCAGCTAACCACAGGTGTAATATTACTGCATAACTGAAGTATTTTCAATAATGAATAATAATTTTAACTGAATATTTTCAAAAGAGTAGCTTTTCTTCTACTATGCATTAGAGAAAATAGTAAGAAAATATATTTTTCTTGTTTTCTTGTAAAAACATTTTTAAAATAAGACACATGTTAAAAGTAATGTTTAAAAAAAATTCTCTATATATGTGGCATTGCATTTAACAAAGTTAGAAACAAACCAGTTATTTTAATTAGAATCCATGCAATCTGGAATTTTGCGTGATGGTGGACGTTTTCCCTATGCAGATTTTGCAGTGGGTTAAAGTTGATAATGCAAACAGAAAACTGCTTGATTTAAAGTGCCTTCTGTGTGAGCTGTGCTTCATACATCAGTACATTGACAGCAGACAATAGACCTTTTTTTGGCCACAAATTTTTGCTAATGTCCCTGCACCTTAAAGGTGTAAAACAGTGTAAGTCAGTGATTTCTGGTTCGATAGGACAATTCTTCATCACATGGGAAGGCTGATGAGCATCCTTTGGCCTTGACACAAGCTTCCTCAATAATCAATTTTCTGATATGATCTTGCAGGGCAGTCACATCACCAACAATACAGTGTAGAAATACAGTGACTGGTCCTCTCAAGTCTGATAGAAATGACTATCGTAAAACCTGTTTAAGAGGAGGATTTAAAGGTCTGAATAGCCTTGGTGGCACAGAGGAATCTGAGAAGAGCTCCTGACCAGTAAATGAGAGATTTATTGATGGGCTTACATGCTTTCACTCAAGGCTGTTTTGAGGCCTTTCTTGATGTGGATCTGTGCATTGCAGACACAGTAAATAACGTGATGATCAATATTTCCTTTTTGCAATCTCAAGTCTGATAAAGGGTTACGAGTCATTCTGAGCTTAATACATAAAACATATCAATGTGAAGACAGTAGGTCAGTTGTACTTTAAACCTTCAAACTTTTTAATTCCATAGTGTTATGAAATGGCAGGAATGAGGAGCTCATGGGATCATGACACATAGACATCAAAATATGATTTTTCCCAAAATATAAAGAAAATTATATTTCTTATTTATCATGTAGCCTATACAGATTTATTACTGTAAAGATAATTATAACATGCTGTATCACACTTGCCATGCTTTCATCCTTAGCATTTCTTTAAAAATAAGAAATATTTATTTTTATTTGTAAAATGTTTGACTAAACTTTTACAAGGACTCACCAACATTCCCATTTGACTCTCTTGAACAACCTTGCACTAAAGAACTGTGGGAATGCATTCTCATTCTTACCTCCTCTGAAGAGCAGAAAAGATGTAAAACAGTGTGAAATCCATTAGGAATTTTTGGAGGATTCGACATAGACTTTGTGGTGGCCTTATTCTTCCTCGCTGTGACTGCTGCACCACGGAGATGTATGTATCTAATTAAAATATGTTGATTAACTAGGACTGAGCATTTGTATGGTTTGTTAGAGGTTCATTATAAGCTGAGGCTTCTCTGCAGCTCCCTCAGGTTATCATCTATTGTCAATGTCCTTACTGGCAATGGGCTATTTTAAGGGAAGCTGCTTAGCTTTTAATGCTTATTCATATAGTAGGATTTGGACTTACATTTTACAAGCAGCTGGTTTAAAGCTGAAGTGTGTAATTTATTCAATTTTTAAATGTAATTTACTATAATATTTAGTGGAAACTATAAGAAAGCCACTGGGTTGATTTTCAGTAAAAACAAACATCTCTGTCATATCTTTTGATATCTCTATCTAATATATATAATGTATGTATTTAAGAAAAATAAGTTATGTTTATATATATATATATATATATATATATATATATATATATATATATATATATACAGTATGTGTATGTATATCAGAGATTGCCTTAGTGAGATGGACTTTCAGTTTTCAAGTTCACCTGTGTCTGTCCATTTTTAAGCTGTTCTTTTAAAAGGATGATGAATAATAAACAACAGCCAATCATCTGAGAAGTGAGAGAGAGAAAGAGAGTGAGAGAAAAGGAGTGTCTGAGAGCGAGTTTAGTGAGGCGTTTAGTAGCTGTTTTCACTCTTAGTTTGGCACAGGCAGTTGGTCACAGTCAAGTGCTTTCCTGACAGACATCGGAGCTGTTAATTCTCTACATGAAACATGAAGGCCTACCCTGACACTTCATCACCTCAGAGATGAGACAAGGACCTCTATTCCTACGGATTTGACAATGTACTATACAGCCTTCCTAGGGAAGGTGATGGGCCTTTTGTGGTACATTTAGTGAAATCAAAGAGAGCAGCAGTATCAGCATGCAAAATTATAGATTCTGGACTACAAGAGGAAGTACAATTTTTGGTGTCTTCTTTAAGAACTGAGTAAGTTCTTTGTGAATAAATCAATTTCTAGTAGATGTCTAAAGGTAGACTATTTAGTGCTACTTTTAACCTAGTCATCCAATGTGTGTGAGGCTAACGGATGATAGCCAGACCATTGGTTGTCCCCATGAATAAATTGTTCAGATCAGAGCTAAATGCCATTGCTTTGGTAGTTCTCCAATTTGCTGAAATTTGGACAGATTTACAGTTTGGGCACCGGGCAGAGCAACAATGAGAAATTTCCATTAATTCAAGCTGGAAATGTATCAGCTTAATGCATTTCCCACCCAAGAACTGAAGGGACTGGAATTCATTCTGGCTCCTGGTTTTGCTGCCCATCCTATCGGGAGACAATTACCAGTGCGCTTCAAAAGCCGGCTTTGGGCAAGATTAGCTCCACTTCTGGGAAGGTGATGAAAGCAAATGTCTTGCTGCTGGGTTTGCTCTGCCCTGGGTCTGTGTGGCAGAAGTGAGAGAGAGGGTGGAATGCCTTTGGCCCCTCATCATCTTTCAGGTCCAACCCGTCGGCTTTCATGGCAGGCTGTGAAAAAAAAAGAAGCTGTTCTTCAGATCTGGCCACGCAGCACAGATGTCCTCCTCCATGTCACAGCGGCTGGCGGATTTCACTAACGAGGCTAACGAGGGGACGCCTCCAGGCGAGACAGGCTCCCTCGTGTTTGCATGGCAAATTTAGCAGAGATTTAATCCGTCCTGGGGTGCTGTGGCTCTACACTGAGTTTGACTTAGAAAGATCTTTTATAACGGGCTTAACATCCACTATACCGAGAATTTCTGCTCTAAATAAGAAATATATCCATTATTCATCATATATTTTAGCCTGAAATTTCTGGTCTCCCTGTGCCACACATCTATGTGTCATAGATTTAAAGCTGAAGAGTATAATATAAAAATTACTATCTTAATTTAATATGCAGAGACGGCTAACAGTAAGCCATTTATGCTTTGGCGCTATCAAAACATTGCGTTGTTTGTTTCAGCATCCGATAGAGTAGTATCGGCTCAGCCAGTGGTGAGTTTGTGGTAAGATTGTTTGAAAGCGACCATTATTTTTGCAATTTGGTTCGGTGAAGCCAGTGGTGCAGAAATTCCACACTTCAGCTTCAAGTCCTAAATAGATTTCAACAGTTTTCTTCTCTATTCACTGAATGGAAACAAAAACATGACCTGTGAGATATAAAAACAACAGTGTCCTTCATGCCCCTTTTGAATGATTCAACTTTCCAAACTTTCCTACCAGCTAAAGCACGTTAGAATTTTTAAAGGTGCACTAGGTCCTTTTTTTGTTTGTGTTGCAGGTCTTTGGTCTTGTGGTGTGCATTACAGAAGCAAAGGTTTTCAATTGCCAATGTTAATGTAGAAATTTGCAGTCACCCGTGATTCATTTATTACACAAAGTGGAAGTGAGAGGAAAGTGGAAATTTTGGAAAGGAAAGTGTCCAATAACAGGAATAGTAAGAAAACATGATGATCACCTCACGTGACCTCAGTCATGACCGCCATAGGTTGGCCTATTCCTTATACAAAAACAGCTTTTATTAGGTTTCTCATACAACTCATGTTGGTGTAATTATTATAGTTTTTTTTTTTTTTTTTAACGATTATTGTGTTTGTTTGTAAAACTTTTTAATGAGCAAAAATGGGGAGTGCACAAGTTGAAAAATTAAAAAATGTATGACAGAGACTCAGCCTTGGTTGTTGATTGGATGAAGGCAGATCTGAATGTGAGCTTGTAGTCAACTGTAAGAGAGCAGTGGGATTTCCAGCATTTGTCACCGGAGAGGAGACTTTCGTTTCACCAGAACAAGTTATGAAATTTTAATTTAAAAAAAGTGGATGAATAATTCTCAATTAGACTAAAAGCATGCATTTAGAAAACAGATGTTTTCATGTCATTCCAACTTTAATAACCTTACTGAAAAGGCATCTGTCTTTATATTCTGAAAGAGCTCAGAGTGCAGCACACACTGTTCTCCAACTGTTTAAATAAATATGACTTTCAATATGTTCAAGAGTCCATTTTCCAGAGGATTCAAAGTACAGTTTAAAGTACAATTTACAATTTATTTATTTATTTATTGGCTTCATTAGATGCCACTACTGACATTACTGCTCTTAGAGGAAGCTAAGAGATGTTTTACGGACAGTTTTGAGGCTAGCAGGTCACACATCTGCATGCTATAATGATCGCGATTCACAGTAAAAGCATGTGCTACTTTGCGAAACAAACCAGACTCTCTTTTAGAGACATATTTTATCGTTTTAATGAAGTTTTGAGGAACGATGCTGCAGAGAGAACCATGGTGGAGCTTGAAATACTTGATTGAGTTATAAATAATTCACTGTCTGAGAGCCTCTGTGAGGTTGTCATTTTTATTTTTTATTTTTTCATATCACTACAACTTTTTTAAAGGACAACTAATTATTGAACTTATAAGGAGACATTAAAGATCACATGAGCGGATGTTATACCTTCAAACACACCTTCATGCCCTTCACATTACCCAAATGTGAATGTTCTGTGTCTCCTTAATTACTCCAAATATAATCACGCTGTAAACACCATATCACAATGAGCTTTTAATCACAATGTAACAGGTTATTAGACACTAATGAGGGAGCTTAATTGTTCATGTTTGGGGGGCATCTGCTTGGTCAAACCGGCATTATCCTTTCTGTTTAAAAATAGTTTTGGGGTCTCACTAGATCTATCTCCATTTTGACAGCAACATGTTTGATTTGCCTGTCCTTCAGTGAAAGTCAAGTCAAGGCAGCAGATGTTGCCTTTGCAATAATTCATGATTATCTTCAATCACTTTCTTTAACGAGCTTTTTGTCCCCATGGTGATGGGGAGGATGAGTCTCGCTGCAATACAACGGGGGAGACAGCTGTCTATAAAAACAAAGCATCATGAAAGATTCACGTGTGTTATTATAACACAGGAGGAAAGTCAACAGTACGGTGTTTTGTGAGGGATCAGTGAGGCAGGAAGGATCTTGTTGTAGAGTTGCAGCACTCCTTAAAAAAAAAAAAACACACTTTCAGAACAAGTTTCAGAACTCTAGCCATTTAGGAAGGCTCGAACAGAGAACTGTGATCAAATGTAGAGACATTTATGCTTAAAATCAGTGGAGGTTAATAGTAGAACTATATTACAAAATGGACAAAATGATATGTGATATGAGCATTCCCATTCAAAAAATAAATGCATATACATGTTTGACATATGCCGTATACAATTTTGCTTCATCAGAATATTTTCTGCTTGTCTTTAGAGGGACCATACTTTGAAGCCATAGTTGGAGGTAAGTATAGCAGCTCACAGACTTTCACATATCTAACATGTCTTAATCTCACTACAATGTAAAAGTCAATATTTCTAACTAATTTGACCTGTTAAATATTACTTTTGTCAGGGTTGCTTTTCCCGAGAGCATCGTAAAGCCTAGGTAGAGACCATTGGTGTCAATGGTTTCTGCAATCTACTTAAGCTTATGGCCATTTACAGTAGGTCTGGACACAGTTGTTTTTTGAGCCAATCACCTCTGGAGGCACAGAAAAAAAAAAATTATGTGGTAGATGACAAAACGGGAACACGGACAGTCCAAAACAACGATTCTAAACAGCGATGTAAATGGCAGCAGGCAGAGGATTATATCCATTTCCAAATCTCCAGTCCATTTCAAAAGCTTTCCAGAGCAAAACTGGGCACTGGTAAAATATCTTCTATATGATAATGACATATTAACAATATGTTACTTATTCAAAGTCAGTGGAAAAAGATGCTTTTTGCCTCCAGAGTGTGTAGTTACGAGAACATTTTGAGAACAGCACTTTGATGATGGTCAGAGAGGCTTGGAAGATTTCTGTACAAATGAGAGGTAATTTGTGCACAAGATGTTTTCTGGCCTCAGAAGATCTCTGGCTGAGCAAAGAAAAAAAAAGAAAGAAATAGTACCAGTTCCACAGTGGTCTCGCTTTAGCTCATTTACACATGAATAATCAGTGTGTGGGTTTGTTCTCAACACTGAAGTAATTGGAATCAGTAAACCTCAGCAGGGTTCTAATGATACATGCCCTCAAAACCTTTTTCAGGAAACTGGTCTGGCATATCAGGAGAAAATTTGTGTATTTCATTGTGCATAGTTTGTTAGGGCTGTGTGGTTTACTGCTGTTCTCTACAAACAGGGCACTCTGAAGATTAGCTTTTATTGGTTAAGTCTGTCTGTATTTTCATTAGCTAAATTTACACCTGAATCTAACATTCTGTTATCGCATTTCCCCAACCTCACAATTTAATATAATGATGCTGAACATGGTTTAAGTTAAATTTCCAGTGGAATATAGCTAAAGATAAGTTGGGTTGAGAATAAAAGTACAAAAACCAAGGACCAATTTCAAATGCAAATGCAGATACTGATCAACAGAACTGGTCTTTTTCTATTTCATTATCATAGTTTTTATTATTATTTGAATTACTTTAAATTTTTATATTTTCTGCTTACATTTTTATTTTAATTAAAGTTTTAGTAATTTTGTTGTTTGTTAGTTTTTTTTTTTAAATTTTTATTTATTTTATTTTATTTTTTACTTTTTCAGTTTTAGTTAGTTACTATAAGTTTTTTTTCTTTCCTTTTTTTCAATTTTTTCTGGTATTAGTTTTATAATAAAAAACAATGAAAAATTATTTCGAGTTTTTTGTAAATATTATGTAAAATCTTATTTACTGAAAAAATATGATCATGAATTTGTATTAAAAAATACTTATGAACATCAACCACCTTTAGATACTGGTATCGGCATCAGCTGTTGAATCAGAAATATGTTTCAGATTTAGTACAAGTTAAACTCAATCAACAGCGTTTGTGGCATGTTGTTAACTAATAATAATCATAATCAAAAAAAAAAAATAAAAAATAAAAAAAAAAATCATAATTTCCTGATTATCTAACTTTCTTCTTCTATTAGTCAACATTTATTGTGATAACGAACCCAGAATAATGATCCTTTAAAAAAAAGTACAGCCAGCAATGCTCCTCTGAACTCAAAACATTGTAGTCAGTATATTTCAGGACAGTCAGTCTCACATTATAGCTGCATCCCCCAGGTTCTCTTCTAATATAACCTCTCTTTCTCTGTGTGTTCTAGTTGTAATTGCTGTGGTGGTTCTGGTCCTGATCCTCCTCCTGGCCATCATTCTGCGATACCTGTACAAGCACAAGGGCACATATCATACCAATGAGGCCAAGGGCACAAAGTTCGCAGAGACAGCAGACGCTGCTCTGCGTGGAGACCCTGCCCTGCAAGACGCCATGGATGAGAGCAAGAAAGAGTATTTCATATGAGACACAATAGCTGGCCCTTTATACACATCATATAATAAACTCCTGCAAGCACACATGATGCCTCAATCCTGTTTGCTGGAGCGGTGAAGTAACTGTTTTCTAACACAAAGAGTGTTGTGAAATTTCTTCTATATTTCAATATCTGAGATCATTTATATTTATTTGTTTCTCAAAAAGAGGTAATATTGAGTACAGATGAAAGAATATGCCACACTTCTTGTAAAGCTGAGTGTCTGAACAAACATCAGCTCAGGAGAATGAGATGGTATTCAGATGAAGGGAAGGAAAGTCTTTGATCTCGTTAGACAGAATGTGAATAATAGGTGATATATCAAGACACTGAAATCCACACTGTTAAAAAACAAGAATGTGAAATTAATTTGTCTCATATCTATATTCGATATACTGTATAACCATAAACCATAAAAAAGGTCTTTAGAGTCAGTTTTGTTAAATTGAGGTTTATACATCATCTGAACGCTGAATATCCATTGATGTTTGTTAGGATAGGACAATTTGACTGAGATACAATTATTTTAACATTTGGAATCTGAGGGTGTGAAAAAATCTAAATATTGAGAAAATTGCCTTTAAAATTGTTGAAATTAAGTTCCTAGCAATGCATATTACTAATAAAAAATTAAGTGTTGATATATTTACGGTAGGAAATTTGCTAAATATCGTGGAACATAATCTTTACTTAATGTCTTAATGATTTTTGGTATAAAAGAAAAATAGATCATTTTGACCCATACAATGTCTTTTTGGCTATTGCTACAAATATACCCTTGCTACTTATGACTGGGTTTGTGGTCCAGGGTCACATATATAATAATCAGGTATCAGACTCATGAATATCTTCTTAAGACAGAAAATTTTAAGAAGTTTGTTCGTTTTTTAAGAACATCTTTTTTAAAAGATGAAAATAGTTTTGGTGTTGTCTGACTGTATGACAGTTCTTCCCAAAGGCTCATTGGTCAACTCAATATTAAACGTCTCAAAAGCATCTTTTTGCTCTGCCTGCAGATTAATGTAATGATCATTATAAACATGCACACTATTTTTTTTGTGACTGGCTTTACAGCAGTTCAGTACTCAGTGTCACATTTTAATGTTCCATATTTTTTAAATAGTTACTTTCAAAGAGCCTGTCTCAAGATCTCAACTTTCATGCACTTGTCCCAGAACATAAAACTCATTATTCAGCAGTTCAGCTTTTAAGAATCTTTACTCAGATAATTAAAAAAAACAGTGAGGGAAAAGCCGTTGTGTTATTAGAGGAAGAAATATGTCTTATTACACTTTTAGAAAAAAAAAAGTTTTACCTTTTTAAAATATAAACCATGTATCTAAAGGGTGCCTTAAAGGTACATATCAGTAAAAGGCACATATTAGTTCCTTTTGAAGCTTTTGTACATCGTTCTGTTTTTACTGTGTTTATTCTAAATGCTACTTTTTTCTGCTTGTGGAAAAAAAAGTATTTTGTAAGAATGTCTAGGATTTAATTGTTAGACTGATCTAATGAAATGTTGTTATCTAATTAGAAGCAGTATTAGAGTTAGTCAGTGGAGTAAATAAATGAGAAAAGTATCTGCTTCAGATGCCTTAACTTTTTAATTTCATCTACGTATATTAATGCTTTGGCAACTAATAAAATGAATTATATTGCTTGTTGTTGTTACAGTTGCATGTTTTTCAATTTCTGAATGTTATTAGTATTGTGAAAAGCACAAGTCAAGAAAGACAGAAAGAAAGAAAGAAAAAGAAATAGTACACCCCAAAATGAAAAGTGTGTCATCATTTACTCAACTTTGTGTCTTTCAAAACTTTCTTAATTACAGCATATTGTCTGAGCTGCTCTTTACTATAAAGTAAAAGTAAACATAACTGTCAAGCTAGATTTTTAGTTAAATTTAGTTGTCAAATGGCTCAGAAGACTTGGAATACAGTGCGTGAGTCAAATTTCCTTTTATGAGGATTTTATGGTGCTGTTTTTGCAAAAAATCATCTTTTGTTTTCCACAGAGAAAACATAGTCATTCAGGTTTGGAACGACGTGAGGGTGAGTAAATGATGACAGAATTTTCATTTTTGCGTGAACTATTTCCTTTAAGCTCACAGCAACTGGCATTAAAGAGAGCTCATGCTGTGCTCAGTTTAGTGATTTTTGGATCAAACAACCAGGCCTTGGGCCATTGATAGTTTCACTTCCTCTTCACGGGGGAGTAATTAGTACAGGTGTTGTGTTTTTCACTTCTGGGAAACCAGAATGTGCAAATAAAATACTGAAATATTATCTCATGCAAACAGTTTGTATGGCAGTGGGACATGGAGTGCTATAAATATGATATGAGTTGATGCGTACCGTGATAAATCATTTTTCAATGAGATCTCTTCTGGAAGATTTTTACCAAGAAATGTAGACATTATTCAAAGGCCAGTACAGATGCTGATGCAACAAAATGAAAATGCCAGACACTTTGGAGGTGAGCTACACTGCGAGAATCCGACACGAGTGAGAGATATTTTTCTTTTGATTAATTCTCTGCTTCAAGGATGGAGGCTGAAAATAAGCCCTGAGCACCAAATCTCATCTCACCTTCTCAACCCCCTCTTCCTACGTCTGACGCTCTTGATTAATGACACCTCAACACTAAAGGTTTCTGTTGCGATTTTTATTTTTTTATGTGAATTTAACATCTGAAAGGACAGTTTTGTGTAATAGCTAGACTGCCTGTCATCACTTATATTTTGATAATCAACACTGACACCTCTATGATTAATCATCCACAAACAGGAGTGAAGTGTGCATGCGGACACAATTATCACCTCCCACAATGCTCCAACACAAATGTTTGTTTCCTACAGTCACATCACTTCATCATTTCTTAACTGCTTCTGAAAACATTTAAAACTTTAAACATGTTCCCAGAGTTCTGACAACAGCAAAATGTTAAAAGAGGATAAAAAGGCTAAAAAATATGCTTTCTAAAAGTGTACAAGAAGGCTAGAAGAAGATTTTTTTTTTTTTTTATGGTCTGTTTCACTGCACAACAGAAAGCCTGAGGCATTCTGGCAAACCCAACACTTTCCAAAAATGAAAATTTGCTGAAAATATACTCACCCTCAGCCCATCCAAGATGTAGATGAGTTTGTTTCTTCATAGGAACAGATTTGGAGAATGCATTATGTCACTTGCTCATCCTCTGAAAGTAAATGGGTGCCGTTACAATAAGAGTCCAAACAACTAATAGAAACAATAATCCGCGTGACTCCAATCCATCAATTAATGTCTTGTGAAGTGAAAAATTGCGTGTTCATAAGAAACATCCATAATCCATAATAATGCTTCCTCCCGTGAAAAAAATCCATCCTCTGTTGTCCTCTCACATCAAAATCTACTGACATATTTGTTTAGAACTGTTTTAATTGTTTCATTGAGCATATTTCTCGCCTGATTCAGACAGGACACCTTTTTCACTGGAAAAAGCAATATTATGGCGGGGTCATATTTTACCCAGAAACAATGGTTTTAAGTTAAAAACATCTTAACAGTGTGTTTGTTCATTACAAATATGCAGCTGTTTGCTTCACCGTACATGAATTGATGGACTGGAGTCATTTGTTTCACTGCAGAGGAGTCTTTGGTGAGTAAGTGATGTAATGCAAAATTTTCTCCAAATCTGATGTGATGAAGAAGGAACTAAGAAGAAACATCATCTTGGATGACCTGTATATTTCTTGCAAAATTTTCATTTTGAGGTTAACTCTTCCTTTAATATACACCTGGCTGTCATTTTCTAGTGAACCAAGACCTGCCCTGAAAAGTTAGAGCAGCAGTTTTCTGTGTAGCTTTATTTTCCCCCATATAAGACTGAAAAGCCTGTAACATTAACATGGCATATTTTAGACAAGACAGAAATGATCTATTGCAATGAGCAGTATGTCAATAGTGCAGATTTTTCAGTTGTGCGGAAGTCAAGCAGACTTGAAATAAGACAGGGATTTGTCAACAATACAATACAAAAGTGAACAGAAACTACGTCAAATGAACACAAAGAAGCCATCAGCACATCAGTTTTCCACTTTTCTAGCAGAATGCTCCTCTGTGACATTTCTGATGATTGAGTATTCAGAATCGCTCTTCACATAAAGTACAATAGCTCTTGCCAAGCACAAATTGCTTTTGTAACATTTTGATTTTACTAAAATAACACTGGAGGGGAACAAAGTCGCAAGACTGTCCCCAACTGAGTTTAAAGCTTGTTAGAGTTAAAGTGCTGAATATCAAAGTGACAGCTTCAATACAGAGGCTTTTGCTATTAGCTGCTGCTTTCATATTCATATTTTTCAAAAGTTTGCTTCTTTTTTACCACAAGTGCACTTACACTGCTGTTCAAAAGTTTGGAGTCAGCAAGCAGCTGTAAATGATCAAAAGTGACAGTAAAGACATTTATAATGTAAATAAAATGATGTGCTTTTGTACTTTTATTCATATTTGCAGAGCACAATTTCCACAAAAATAATAAGCATCACAACTGTTTTATTATCATTAATATTAATAAGAAATGTTTTCTGAGCACCAAATCAGCATATTAGAATGATTTCTGAAGGATAATGTCACACTAAAGACTGGAGTAATGGCTGCTGAAAATTCAGCTGTGCATCACAGAAATAATTTACATTTTTAAAAAAATTACAATAGAAATCAGTTCTTTAAATTTATAATAATATTTCACAATATTATTGTTTCACTGTATTTACAGCCTTGGTAAGCATAAGAGACTTCTTTCAACAATCGCTTTATTTTATTTTCTGGTGATAAAAAAAATATATATAAATCTTATCAACCCCACACTTTTAAACAGTAGACTAAAATGGTTGCTTTCATATTTTTGATTATCTGAGATACTATTTCACTCCTGCAGACATAGGCTTTTGAGAACTGCCTGATTGTATCTGCATGGCATCAAGTCTGAATCCAAAGTTTTCATAATATGCTTTTCTACTAAGATGCATTCATAGTTTTTTGAAGGCACCATTGATTTATCCTTTGCTGCCATAAACCAATGCATGTCATTTAGCGGATGTTTAAATTAAATTAAAAATGCCATGTTGCTTTCAGGTTACTAAAGCACACTTGAATTTGTTCTTGATCATTAGACATTACATTATGGCACCGTGGAAGTCTGTCTGAAGCAGTTTCCCCATAGAAGGTTCCTTCATACAAAAATGATCCCTGTGAAGTCACTGACTGACTGGGCAGCAAAACATCTGCATTTGGCTTCAGACAACTTCACACATCCTCTGATGTAAATCTCTAAACTTTGCATTTTGCAGTGTTTCAAATAAGAGAGATTTGTAAGTGTAAAATGTAGCCATAATGAAGCACACTGTATGTCTTTACAAACCTGTATGAGAGCGAGAGGAAGAGAAGATGAGAGGTGAAGTACATTATGATTTCCATTAACCTACTTTCCCAGTGCTGGGATTACACTCTTTCCTCTCTGACATAATGCTGAAAACAACATCTCCAGCCACAGCTCAGCAGAGACTGTTTCAAATCTGCTCGCTCCATCCAGCTGTGTGTCACTGGCAGGGCCAGAGCTGTGGCACAGAAGGCTGACATCTGCCCTTAGTGGGGTGGATTGAGGGAGCTGCTCTGCACAACTGGAAATCCAGCAGATATATTTAGAGCATGAGGACAAGGTTGTTCATCTTGAAAATGACTGTGACTCTGGGCAACCTTGATGCCCTCTACAGCTCCACAGGAGAGAGTGGCCTGGCTCGGTTTACTGAACTTGCTTAAATCCACAGCCAAATGCTTTGATTCCTCCTCTGTCAGAGGACTTATACGTACTCTGGATGGTGGAGAGCAGCTTATCAGACATGAATGGAATTAATCTTTTTTTGGTTCTGTTTTTCAAATTAAGATGATCAAAGGACAACTCAGATTAATTTAACTGGTATTTTTTGTTTAGACTTGTTTTATCTTTAGTCTTATCTAAAGATTAGTTATATGTTGTTTTTATCCAATCCAATCCAATCCAATCAACTTTCTTTCTATAGCACATTTTACAAACACAAAGTTTCCAAAGTGCTGCACAAAAGACTCAAAACATACAAAGCAATTAAAATATATAAAATACAAAAAATAGAAATAATAAATACCACAAAAGGACCACACAACTCACGCGCAGTTAAAAGCCAAAGAATAAAAATGAGTCTTTAGACGAGCCTTAAAACACTCAACTTGGTTTTTAAAGTTTCACATGCATAGATCATATGTATGTACCCTTCACTATTAAAAATAATTGGCATTGATGGTTCTTTGAAGAACCTTTACATCCATGTACCTTTTAAGATTTTAGTTCCATGGATGTAAAGTAGAATATGGTTTATTTATAGTAGAATATGGTTCTTTAGATCATTGAAATGTTCTTCAAAAAAAAAAAAGTTATTTGGGGAACCAAACATGTTTTTATGACATCACTTTATTTTATTTATTTTATTAAGAGTGTTTTTGCAGATTTTAAATCTTCGACTCACATTATCAAAACTAAATATTTAACCCCTTTTAATAGTAATTTGTGCATGCATGAATTTACAAAATTATAGGATATATATAAAAATAAGTATTACAATAACAATAAAAAAGTGACAATTTCAATATTAGTTTATAACAAAATGTTTAATAATTTTTAACATAATATATCTTAGAGCTTAGCAAATAGACAGCAATGTCAACTAGAAATCAAGGTATAGTAAATATTTACTGTAAATCACAGTAATGATGCCAGTGACGGTGATTCTCTGGCAGTCTTTTATTATCTTATTAGAAACAAATTGAGACAGAAAATACTTAGAAATAGCCAATGGTCCTTAAAGGACACTTGCACGGTGCCATTTGTAAACGCCTGATGAAATTTCAATATCAAGTCAGCATTCTTGTATAGTGTTAACTCTCTTGAGGAAACAAACTGCTCACCACAGATCATTAGACAGTACAGGGGATGTATGAAATAACATAAACACAATATGAAAAAGGAAACCGTTTGTAACCAAGGCTCGCAGGCTGTTTCCTACATCCGGACAGGTTTACGTCTGGACAAAGGATGTTAGCTGTTAAATGTGGTGAGGGATCTGTACTAGTGTGGGCAGTCATCTTGGCAAAGTCATTATATCTGATGTTTGCCCAGCCAAGTAATATGAGGTTTTTACAGGATCAGGTACATGATATGTTCCTAACACGGTTACCTCGTGATATTCCAATATACCAGTACGATGGTGCCCCCATAAAAACTGCTAAATGCTTTTAAGAATTTAGAATTTGGTTTTATAAGCACCAAGTTGAGAAAAGAACTTTTCCTGACCTCCCCAATGACCAGATCTGAACCTCTAATGGACATTCTAAATCAGATTTCCACCTCGAAAAACTGTAGCAATTTATTCTTGAAGAATGGCTAGGTTTCACTGCACTAAGAACTTTTGGGTTTTTTATGACAGAATTTTAAGTACTGAAGCTATATTTAAAGAGAAAGTTCACCCAAAATGATTCTGTAAAGAATATTCATCATTTACTCACCTTCATGTCATTCCAGAGATATTTAATAATTTGGGTTGCTATTCCATTTTATTGTATGGGCAATATATATATATATATATATATATATATATATATATATATATATATATATATATATATATATATAAATATATATATATCATTTTGTGTTCCAGAGAGTAAAGAAAGTCTTACACGTGAGGGTGAGTGACGATGACAGAATTAACATTTTTGGGTGAACTATTCCTTTAAGGCAAAGAATGGCCATTTTTTTGTGTGTTCAAAGGGTCCAATTTATTAATAAGATACCTTAAACATAGGTGTGTGGGTTCAAATGTAGACTGCTAAATTCTAAAATAATTGCCGATATTTTATCACCAAAAAAATAATAAATAAATAAAAAATAACATTCTGCAAACCATCTTAACAAATTGTGCTTAAATAGTGCTTTGCTGCGTTTAAATTAAGTCAGTGTCATGTTTTTATCACAAACACACATCTTTATATATCTTTACTGGGTCTGAAACTTGTTTACATACGTTTTCTGTTGATTATGGCAGCAATAATTCATAAAAAAAAAATTATCCAGTGATGTACTGGAAGCATTATAATTGTCCATATGTATGGTTGTATGACGTACTTGAGCACACTTTTGTCATAAAAAAAAAAAAAAAAAAAAAATTTTGTTTCAAGTGGCGGTGCAATGCGCTACAGTCACTGTTAAGTATGTCAGATTGCAGTAGTCTGCTGCATTATTCTATACCCAGATCACAAATTGCCTTGTGCAAATTTTTTGGCCATGTTTGTGTCATTGCCTAATTTGCATAATTATTTAACTGAAAACAGTGCAGACATCACATGCAAACTATGTTTAGACGAACACTTTAGGAATTGTTAAGGAAGGTTTGTTGTTTAAATGTGCAAATGAAGAATTATGCTATTAAATGTGCAGTAATTTGCCTACATTTTTCAGAAGAATATCTGAATCTGATAAAGACAGGTTCAAAATCCTTGTTTTATTTTGTTGATGTGTTAAAGGTTTTTACAAAGGGGATTTTGGATATCTATTTTTATCTTTATCAGAAAATAAATTTTACTATGTTTTTAGAATTAAAATAAAACCAGGATACATAAAAAAGTATAAATATTGTTTTACACTTTATGTAAAAAGTACATAAAGTGTAAAACAATATTAATATTGATATTAATATCAATATTAATATAATATATGTAATATTACACAAAGATAATGCTTGTAAATACAAAATGCAGTTTTTAAATGATGATTTCATTTATTAAAATGAAAAAGCTGTCCAAACCTACCTGGCCCTATGTGAAAAATGAATTGTCCTCACCTGTTAAATAATTAAAGAACTGTGATTAACCCCATTATATTAGAAAGATGAGTTAAATTACACCAGACACACCCAAGCCTAATTGTTGCCAGTCCTGTTGAATCAAGAAATCACTTAAATAGACCCTTTCTGACAAAGTGAAACATGCTTAAAGAGCAACACATCATGCTGCGATCTAAAGAAATTCAAGAACAGATGAGAAACAAAATAGTTGACATGTATCAGTCTGGAAAGGGTTATAAAGGCTCTAAGGCTTGGGACTCCAGTGTATCAAGGTCAGACCCATTATCCTCAAATGGAGAAAACTTGGAACAGTGGTGAACCTTCCCAGGAGTGGCCAGCCTACCAAAATTACTTCAAAAGCACAATGACGACTCATCCAGGAGGTCATAAAAGAACCCAGAACAACATCTTAAGAACTGCAGGCCTCACTTGCCTCAATTAAGGTCAGTGTTCATGATTCAACAATAAGAAAGAGACTGGGCAAAAACGGCATCCATGGGAGAGTTTAGGGGCAAAAGCCACTGCTGACCAAAAAGAACACAAAGGCTTGTCTCACATTTGCCATAAAAAAAAAATATATATATATATATATATATATATATATATATATATATATATATATATATATATATATTAAATCTCCTCAAGACCTTTGGGCAAATATTCTGTGGACTGATGAGACAAGAGTTGCACTGTTTGGAAGGTATGTGTCCCGTTACATCTGGCGTAAAACCAACACAGCATTTCATTAAAAGAACTAAAGAACTTCATACCAACAGCCAAACATGGTGGTGGTATTGTGATGGTCTGAGGCTGCTTTGCAGCTTCAGGACCTGATGACTTGCCATAATTAATGGAAGCATGAATTTTGCACTCTATCAGAAAATCCTGAAGGAGAATGTCCGGCCATCAGTTTGTGACCTTAAGTTCAAGAGCACTTGGGTTATCCAGCAGGACAATGATCCCAAACACACCGGCAAGTCCACCTCTGAATGGCTCAAGAAAAACAAAATTAAGGTTTTGGAGTGGCCAAGTCCGGACTTAAATCCAACTGAGATGCTGTGTCATGACCTTACAGTTTGTTCATGCTCGAAAAACCTCCAATGAGGCTGAATTAAAACAATTCTGCAAAGAAAAGTGGGCCAAAATTCCTCCACAGCGATGTGAAAGACTTATTGCCAGTTATCGCAATTGCTTGATTGCAGTTGTTGCTGTAAAGGGTGGCACAACCAGTTATTAGATTTAGGGGTCAATTACTTTTTCATGTAGTGCCAGGCAGGTTTGGACAGCTTTTTCCCCTTAATAAATGAAATCATTATTTCAAAACTTACTTGTGTCTTAATCTTTGTGTAATATTAAAATTTGTTTGATCTGAATCATTCAAGTGTGACAAAACAGGACTACTGTTCACACCACTGTTTGTATTGTAACTGAAATCTATACAGACACCCATCGATTAAGTGCAATAAAATAAACACTTAAAAGTGTATTTCTGGTATTGTCTTTCCACTAGTCTGTAACAACACTTTGTGAAAAACCAAACCGGCCAAAGTCTCTAAATTGACCATTGCAAGAAAAAAACAATGATTTTACATGTCTTGCCTTAACAGCCACAATTAATTTTTGGCAAAGGTGTTTAAATCATTTAAATCAGATGTTTAAATCATATCCGGCATGATAGCGCCTGTGTGCATGGCAAGGCGGCCATCGAGTTCATCTGAAAAGGCTATGCGTTGGTCTGAAGGAACACGCAAATTGCATAACATCAATTTGGAAAGCTATTACGGAAGACCTTGTGTACCTGAGCTGGGGTTGCTGTGCACGGATTGTGGTTCTTTGGAGGGAAAGTGCTGCGGCTCCAGATGCTTCGTGAGACGGTTATCATCACCTGGCCCTACTTCTCCAAGGTACTCTTCCTCAGAATGTGTCTTTCCTATCTCACGGATAGTGAAGCCAGTACATCAGCGTTTGAAGCATGGCTCGAGGCGGAGAGGAGTGAACTTAAAGAATCTCCGACCTCTCACCTATGCTCCGTCTTTAAAATTACAGACAGACATGTCTTTGTCTTTACAAAAGTGCTCCAACAACATCTCAACGATTGCACTGATGAATGCTAGGTCTATTGCTAATAAGACTTTCTTAATTAATGACTTTATTCTATCTCGCGGTTTGGACTTTTTATTCGTTACTGAAATATGGCTAAGTGTGGATGAAATCGATCCTCTTGTTGAGACGGCTCCTGAATCGTTTCATTTTTTAAGTACTCCCAGGGAAAAGGGCATGGGTGGAGGGGTAGCTATGGTTTTTAGAAAGTGTTTTAAATGTTGAATGTGTTCAGTTTTTTGTTATAGTAGTTTCGAGGTACAGGTGTTTAAGCTTAATGTGGTAAATCCAGTCCTCTGTGCACTTATTTATAGACCACCGAAATACAATAAGGTTTTTATAAATGAGTTTTCAGACTTTTTGTCAACTGTGATTTCTAGTAGGCCTACTGACAGTCTTTTAATATTGGGTGATTTTAATATTCACATCTGCTGCCCTGAAAAACCCTTGGTTAAAGAATTTTTAGGTCTTGTGGACTCTATTAGTCTTATGCAGTCTGTTTTGGAGCCCACTCATAGCCGTGGGGATACATTGGACTTGATTTTATCTTTTGGTTTTCCTATACATAAAGAGGAAATTGCTAATACCCCTTTATCAGATCACAAACCTGTCATTTTTAATGCTTCTTTCAATGCTTCTTTGTTGGGCAATCTGCAGAGCTGTAAGACTGTAGGAAAATGGTTGAGGGCCATCAGTCCCTTCACTGCCAGTCAGTTTGTAGAGGCATAGAATGTTTCTGAGACCTCTAGGTCAACTATATCACATTTTGGTAATATGTGTACTGAAGAATTGATTTCATGGTTTAACACAATATGCACTGACATTTTAAATTGGTGTGCACCTGCAAATATGGTATTACCTAAAACCAGACAACAGTCATGGCTTAACCAAAGCACTCGTGTTATTAGACGAGATTGGAGGAGAGACGAGAGGCAATGGAAAAAAGATAAACTTCAAGTTTCTTATGAGATTGTGAAAGACTGTATGATTCATTATCAACGTGAAGTTAAGGCAGCTAAAGCGCAGTATTTTTCTGATTTAATTAATAGGTAATTCTCATAATCCCAAAGTTTTATTTAGTAAAATAAACTCTGTATTAAATCCATTAACACACACTTATCCAGAACCTACTAAAGAAGCCTGAGATAACTTTTTACATTTTTTTATCAGTAAGATCAAGATAATCAGAGCTAGCATTCAGCCTACCGCTGACTATTCTTTAGACTCTTCTTTGAGATCTGTATTCTTCTCTGACTTTGGGACAGTTTCACTATCTAATTTAGTAAACATTGTCCAGCATTTAAAACCTACAAATTGTGCTTTAAATGTCATTCCTTCTCATCTTCTTCTTCAAGTTTTAGATGTTGTAGTATAGTTCCATCTTGCCTAAAACATGCTATAATACAACCTCTTTTGAAAAAGCCTAGACTAGATCCTTTAGTTTTAAATAACTATCACCCCATTTCCAAGCTCCCTTTTTTATCCAAAATATTAGAGGAGGCTGTTTATCATCAGCTCATCTCGTTCTTAAATAAAAATTCAGTTTTGGATAAATTGCAGTCTGGTTTTAGATCAAATATATTACAGAGATTGCCCTTTTAAAAGTACACAATGACTTAATGCTCGCTTCAGATTCAGGAAAGGGTGCCATTTTGATTCTTCTTGACCTTACAGCAGCATTTGACATGATTGATCTTGACATCCTTTTAAATCTATTAAGTCAATGGGTGGGCATTCAGGGAAATGCTCTCCAATAGTTTTGCTCTTATTTAAAGGATAGAAGTTCTATAGTTCTGTTGGGCAATTACTTTTCTGATTCTGCAGCTTCTTTTTGTGGGGTTCCCCAAGGATCAATTTTGGGGCCCATTTTATTTTCTTTATACATGCTTCTGCTTGGTTCTATTTGTCAGAAATACAATGCTGCATACCATTTTTATGCAGATGATGCACAACTCTGTCTTCCACTGAATGCAGGTTATCGTGATGAGTTAGGTGATTTGATGACTTGCTAGTATGCGATTAAGTTATGGATGGCACAGAACTTTTTACAGTTAAATGAGGCTAAAACAGAATGCCTAATATTTGGCCCTATTATACCGTCCTCACATGTGTCTTATTGTCTCAAATCTGCATAAGCAAGTAAGATACCTGGGAGTGGTCTTCGATTCAGATTATCAATTTGATAAGCAAGTGAACTCTGTGGTAAAGGCAGGATATTTTCAGTAAAGAAATATCGCAAAAATAAAAACAATTCTGTCGTTTGATGATTTGAAGCGTGTTATAAATGCTTTTGTTATGTCAAGACTGGATTACTGTAATTAGTGGTATTTTGAGGATTCCCACTGTTCTGTTGAATCATCTTCAAGTATTACAAAACGCAGCAATCAGACTGCTGACTGGGACCAAGAAACAGGTCAGTGTTTCCCCAGTGCTAGCTTCGTTGCATTGGCTGCCGGTTAATTTTAGAGTTCAATTTAAGGTTTTACTTTATGTTTTTAAAGCCTTGAATGGTCTAGCACCTGAATATATTTCGGACATGATCCAGTTTTATTCTCTGACACGGCCATTGATGTCATCTCAAAAATGTTTATTTAAAGGTCCCTAAATCCCGCTTAAAGTCAAAAGGAGATCGTGCCTTTTCGACTGCGGCACCTCGCCTCTGGAATGACCTGCCCCTGGAAATTAGATTTTGTACATCATTAGGTCATTTTAAAACACTTTTAAGAGGGCACTTACTTGCCCAGGCATTTGATGTGAGATAGTTGGTGTATATCTGATGGTCTTGTTTATGTCATGCTATTTTATGTTCTTGCTGTTTTAGTTTTGGTTATATGTTGTTTTATTGGAAAGCACTTTGGCCAAAATGAGTTGCTTTTAAATGTGCTATACAAATAACAAACAAACAAAGGTTCCTCATAACATTTGTACACATCTTGTCTTGAAAAATGATGGAATTACATCTGTAAACTAAAGTCCATTACAGCCTCTCAACTCAAAGTATCCACCTTCTGATTCACTCTACATGAATCACAAGTCTCTCCAAGCACACAATGTGCAGTAAAACCATCTTACAGTTTCAAGCAGAGGATAAATTCTAAAAAAGAAAATGTGTGCAGTTGGCTCAAACCTGATGAGTCAGCCATGGTCATCTTATGCGGTGTGTTTAAGAGGGCCATTACACAGGAGCTGCAAATCCCCATAAGGCACAATTACCTGAATGAGCTGATTTATCTCCACTCATCACAGCCTATTATTCCTTGAAACCAAGAATGCTGGCCGGGCAAGACAGCCGCCTTATGGAAAAGAACTCTGTGAATACTTCATAAATATTGCTCTAAACAAGCTACATGCTCGTTTAAGTGCTCATTCGTGTTTTTGGACAGCGTTATTGTGGCAAACACGCTGCTGCCTTGATATGTCTTCACAGCATTGTACACTTTGCTCACCTGCAAGTGAATTTAATGAGGTCATTACAGTGCAGAACTGACATCTCTGTTGTGAAGAGAGGTATTCATGGTAGTAAGATGAAAATGCTGTATCACAGCAATTATTTGTAACCTTTGGATATTGCTTGTGTGAAGCCTGGCATCAAACCAAAGTAATCAGTAAAAGTCGGTAAGCATCTATTAGTTTGCTTTTGGTTGAACATCACAGCATCACGGCTGAAAAACAAGCTGAAATGACACCAGAAAAAGGCATTTTATTATACGAATTAATGGGCATGCAGAGCTTTGTAAATATTTAATTGGTTCCAGTGGGGAAGTAAAAATATAATTTTTATTTAAAAAAAAATAACACAAACAAAGAGTGACCAATCACACTGTTCTAGTTACAGAAAGTAAATGCTCTTAATGTTGTTGCAAATGTTGTGTCTACAGCAGCCTCTACATTGACCTTGATCACGACAGGTGCATCATGTTTTCTCTTGCCTTGAATTTAAAATGGAGAAATTTACATGCATATCTGAATACTCATTGGGGGAAAAGAACCTAAACGCTAATGGGTGTAACTTGCATCACACACCAAAAAAAAATTAAAAATCATGTTCACGAGTCCCATATCACAACATACTAAATAATTGCTAGAGGTCGTTAAATTTTCAACAAAGGCAGGGAGGAAATGAATGAATGGATGGAAGAACAGACTGGGAAGGTTCTGACCAGGTATGACGCAGAGTGCTTGGGGTATAAGACTCTTTTTTTCCTTCTGTCTTTTTTCTTTGACAGAAACAAGACAAAACACAGGGCTCGGAGGGGCCCTTTGTGTCTTGGCGGGTAAATGCTTCTGCTCTTTGAAGCAGCTCTACCTTTCAGGTGTTCATTATCCCTCAAAACAAATAGCTCCTTTACAGGGACGTCCCTCATTTGTTTAAGACAATATCGTGTAATTAAAATCTAATCAGAGAAAGGAGGGAATCCATGAATATTTAAATCTGTTTGGCTTCTGAATCTTAATGAAATGGTAATTTATGATGGCTCCGGGCTTAATTCTAGCCAGGGAGCAAATTAACTGGATTTCCAGAGATTCCCTCAAGAAACTTCCTCTTTTTTCCCATTGAGTGTGCTTAACATATGGAAATATGATTAAAGCATCTATTTAAAGCCCAGACGATTAAAATGTATGTGAATGTACTTGTTAACGGGAGCTAAAGTACAGGCACTTGTTTTTAATATCAGTGACTTCAAGGTCTAACAAAAAAAAATCAGCCGAGCATAATAACCTGAATTGAAGATTTGACATGAAAGCGCCTCAGCGTGAACAGTTTTTGACAAATGCTTTATCTGATAAAAGATGAGGTGAGAATACCTGATATAAAATGAAAGCTGTTTTCATCATGGCAGCTTAGCACCCATGTAACACAGTAAAAAACATCAAGAACAAGTCTGACTCCTAACATGAGAGATGGATGCTGAGAGACATCAAAGTGAGTTTTCTGACTCTAGACTCTGACAGTGTTCTCAGAGGTGATGGCATAACCTATAAGTAGACTGACCATTAAAGCAATTACTGAGAGGCTAGTTTGTATGTTGTCATGAGTTGCTAATTTGAATTAGCATGTTTTAGAGGAACTTTCTCCCACTTACATCATTTTCACTCATAAATGGTAAAGTTAATGGTAAGGAATGGAAAGGAGTTTTTACCATATTGAGTACGTAATTTTATGACACACACAGAAGTTTATTTACCACTATAGGGACTCCTCTGACATTTATTGTTTTTATACAGAACTAGGTTAACCCTCACAGAAACTGTGTGGTTTTATTATCCTTGCGGGAACTTAAAAATGTATCTAGAGGTCAGTGAAGTTTAGCGACAGCCTTGGTTACATTACTATTTCTCTAAACGTTTATTAAATACAGGTCCTTCTCAAAAAATTAGCATATTGTGAAAAAGTTCATTATTTTCCATAATGTAATGATTAAAAATTTAACTTTCATATATTTTAGATTCATTGCACACCAACTGAAATATTTCAGGTCTTTTATTGTTTTAATACTGATGATTTTGGCATACAGCTCATTGAAAACCCAAAATTCCTATCTCAAAAAATTAGCATATCATGAAAAGGTTCTCTAAACGAGCTAATAACCTAATCTTCTGAATCAACTAATTAACTCTAAACACCTGCAAAAGATTCCTGAGGCTTTTAAAAACTCCCAGCCTGGTTCATTACTCAAAACCGCAATCATGGGTAAGAGGTTAACCCAGAAGGCCATCATTGACACCCTCAAGCGAGAGGGTAAGACACAGAAAGAAATTTCTGAACGAATAGGCTGTTCCCAGAGTGCTGTATCAAGGTACCTCAGTGGGAAGTCTGTGGGAAGGAAAAAGTGTGGCAAAAAACGCTGCACAACGAGAAGAGGTGACCGGACCCTGAGGAAGATTGTGGAGAAGGACCGATTCCAGACCTTGGGGGACCTGCGGAAGCAGTGGACTGAGTCTGGAGTAGAAACATGAAAGCAAATTTTGCATGTCATTCGGAAATCAAGGTGCCAGAGTCTGGAGGAAGACTGGGGAGAAGGAAATGCCAAAATGCCTGAAGTCCCAGTGTCAAGTACCCCACAGTCAGTGATGGTCTGGGGTGCCATGTCAGCTGCTGGTGTTGGTCCACTGTGTTTTATCAAGGGCAGGGTCAATGCAGCTAGCTATCAGGAGATTTTGGAGCACTTCATGCTTCCATCTGCTGAAAAGCTTTATGGAGATGAAGATTTCGTTTTTCAGCACGACCTGGCACCTGCTGATCACAGTGCCAAAACCACTGGTAAATGGTTTACTGACCATGGTATTACTGTGCTCAATTGGCCTGCCAACTCTCCTGACCTGAACCCCATAGAGAATCTGTGGGATATTGTGAAGAGAAAGTTAAGAGACGCAAGACCCAACACTCTGGATGAGCTTAAGGCCGCTATCGAAGCATCCTGGGCCTCCATAACCACCTCAGCAGTGCCACAGGCTGATTGCCTCCATGCCACGCTGCATTGAAGCAGTCATTTCTGCAAAAGGACTCCCGACCAAGTATTGAGTGCATAACTGAACATAATTATTTGAAGGTTGACTTTTTTTGTATTAAAAACACTTTTCTTTTATTGGTCGGATAAAATATGCTAATTTTTTGAGATTTTTTGAAAATCCTCAGTATTAAAACAATAAAAGACCTGAAATATTTCAGTTGGTGTGCAATGAATCTAAAATATATGAAAGTTTAATTTTTATCATTACATTATGGAAAATAATGAACTTTTTCACAATATGCTAATTTTTTGAGAAGGACCTGTACTGTGGCAGTGTACAAATTCTACACCCGTTTGGTAGATGCATTTGGTATGCATTTTAGTATAAGTATAAACTTTTGTTAAAACATCATAAAATGAAAAGTTCTAAATTTTTCTCAGATTGAGAGTGTGACAGAAAAAAAACAAGAATCACTTCGACAAGAGTACATGAGTAATAATAAAAGCAAATCATGTTCTCTCCTCGCATGTTAATGATTCGTTTAAAACGATGTGTGAAATCTGATTAAAGTCACGTGAGGCAAAACAGAGTTGTCAAAGGAGACCCACTCGTTATGGTCCGAGTGTGAAATTGTGGCCCCAGGTTTTCAAACAGTGTAAAAGCTTCTCTTTAGAGACACACAAATGGTCTTGAACTTTCAGGTGTAGGAGATCCCAGCCAGAGACGGGCTATTATCATATCTTCCAGCTAATTCATATGATCAAAAATGTGATTATATACATTCAGAATATTTGGATAAGGATACAGAACTGCTGGGGTTCTTCCTTAAATTCTTAATAGTATTTTAAAACATAATATTGCTTGTGTCATGTTTTATGGGAATGGTTTAGTCAACATCAAGGTTAAATAATATCAGATAATCTGAATAATGTATTGGTTTTACCTTCATACTCTACTGTTCTAGTTTTGGGTCTGTAAGATTTATTTCTTAAAAAATACAGTAAAAACAGTAATTATTGGGAAATTTTTTTAATATGTTTCAAAAATGTTATATATCCATGTAATATATTCAGGGCAAAGCAGCTTCAGTGTCAGGATTCTTGGATGAATAGTAGTTGAAAAGAACAGCATTTATTTTTAAATAGTAAAGACATTTACACTCTTAAAAATAAAGGTGCTTCATGATGCTATAGAATAGCCTTTTTGTCTAAATGGTTTCCATAAAGAAATTTTAACGTCTGAAGAACCTTTCTGTTTCACAAAAGGTTCTTTCTGGTGAAAGAAGTTTCTTTAGATTATAAAAAGGTAAGAAAGAGATGGTTCTTTAAAGAACCTTTGAATGAATGGTTCTTTGTGGAATCAGAAATGGTTCTTCTATGGCATCGCTTGAAGAACCCCTTGAAGCACCTTTATTTTTAAGAGTGTATCTTACAAAAGATTTCTGTCACTTTTGATCAGTTTAATGCATCCATGGTAAAGTTTTATAAATGAAACGCAGTACACAACATACACTCTGAGAAAACACATGCAAACTAAAGTATAATCAGAAGTCAAAACAGTAACTATTATCTCCCTGGTTCTAATTATTTTGCTTTGTCATTGATGTTATTCAGAGTTCATTTTACATCCATTCATGTTGCTTCAGGCCATTGCTTTGTGTTCATTGTCTGTCAGCACTGCTACAATAGCTTTATTTATCTTTCCATCCTCCTCATTTAGCAGACCACCCCTCCAAGCTGCCGGATAACACCATCAATAAGTGACAACTCACAGCTCTTCATCCACAACAGATCCAGCAACATCACTGCAATTAACCGTTTGAAACCAGTCTCTTAAACCCTTTTTGAAAATGCATTAATGTAGTTTAATTCAAATGTTGTGCACTTTTCTAACCACTTTAAATTTAAATTCAGAGCCCTATTTGCCTTGTCAAGTCATTACCAGACCTGCACTGCAGCATCTAACTAAAAGAGCACATATAATAACAGCTGTGGAAGGATCTATGGGTATGAAATATTTATGCATTTAAAAGAGCGCTGTCAAAATAAAAGACTCATAAAGACAGATATACAAGAAACAAGTGAAGGAGAAAAAGAAAGCGTTCTGTTCTGTGAGACATGAATACATAAGAGACTGAGGCTGGTTTCTTTAAGATGTTAGGTACAACAGTGCCCTCCTCTGAGGGATGCAAGACAAGTAAGAAAAGGGACGGCCATCCAAAAGGCTAATTATATCATTCTATCATCATTTACGAACCAATATAACTTTTTTTTTGTTTTCTAGATGTTAGGAAGCATGGGAACTGACAGCATCAGTCACCATTCACTTTCATTGCATCTTTTTCCACACAATAAAAGTGAATTGTAAGTGAGACTGTCTCCTTTGTGTTCCACAGTAGAAAGAAAATCATAGGCTGCGACATGGAGGTTAATAAATGATGACAGAACCTTCATTTCTGGGTGAACTATTCCTATTAATAAAGGCTAGTGACAAACATAAAGCCAGACAAACAGAATGTACAGCGCCCTCTGATGGTTTCCATCCAAAACTACTTGTGAAGATAAATTTGACACGCCAAACTGACAAGGTTAACAACATAAACAAAAAAGAATAATAGCAGCAAACACAACCACATCTCAGTGACATTGTTACTCGTGCAGTGAACGCAAGCAGTTGTTATTGATGTTGTTATTTATTTCCTAATTTTGAAACAAGACACTTTTTAGGTCTTTTTCTTCATTGAAAGTTTTTGAGCTTTATAGGTAAACAGATTTCTCTCTCACAGCATTGATCAGTTTTAAATGAATGTAAATTTATGAATCCCGTTGCATTTTATAGAGGGACTCAGAGGTTTGTAAATATAGATGAAAGCGACGGAATGAAGTCCGGCGTTGTTAAAACAGCCACTTTTATTTCAGAGTCATTTGAGATTTTGGTGAATAATCACTCATAAAGGCCAGAATATGAGAATTGATGGTAATATGAGAGGCACTCCGGAACAAATGAGCAGCGGCGCGAGGCAGCGCTATTCCTGGATCCGCGGGTCGCTCCTTTACCGGCAGCGGCAGCGCAGCCCCGCCGCAGACACATATCATCTCATCTCTGAGTGACGAGAAACGAATGGTTTCGGATGTCTAATGAGCTGTGGCCAGTTCGCACGGTGCCATTTCTACAAAAATAAATAAATAAATATACATTTTAAGTATTTTAATTGGGGTGTTTAGTCATCGTCTCACCACAATGACATAAAATATTGTTGGGCAGACGTTTTTGTTTGCCTTTACAGAATTCTTGCTTAGTTAGATGTCACAGTTGTTGCAACATTTTCACTTATCCAATATAAATGTATTAACAATAAGAATTTTTTGTGATTTATTACGAGAGCCTTATTAGTCTGTAGTTTGAATAGTCAGTCATGGCTGAATTAAGGGGCCTCTGACTACTGCCACATGACCTGTCACTGCCAAAGATTTCTCCAAAGATGTGTCCAGGGGCTTCATGGGACCATGAGCTTAGAACGAGAGTTTAAGTTGACCTCAACAAGATCCCACCCAAGAACAACACTGACTCGAAATGACAGGAAACGTGTATTTTAACACATACAATAAATGTTTTAATAGCAATGTACAATGAGATCTTCAGCTGCATAAGAGCAGAATATATCTTTTCCCACAAGACATGGACAAACGGTTGAAATACCAGAAGGAATCTGTCTTTCAGATGTCCTTCCCACCAGTGACAACAGTGTTTCTCACTTCAGCCAGATGCCTTTGTCCCCGACGTCTTCATTATAACCTTCAGCGTACTTCTTTCCTGGGAGCTAAGGAGAGATTTTCATGTCAAATGTTTGATTCTTTAAAGCCCCGGTGTGCAATGGCAATATTTTACAGTGACCTTTAAAGAAACACATTGAAAATAAAATAAAGTAATAGACTAGACACGTAATCTATATTCGTGAGCTCCACTTCCACGTGTTCTCTCAGCTGAGGTAAAGCTCCATATGTTTTAGTGCAAGGACTGACAAGGTGGTGATCAGATGAGCAGATGAAAAATCTGATGGCTGAACACGACAAGGAGCTCATCACTCCCCAAGATCAATATAACAGTGCCAGGAATCATTAATGGCCATACAAAGTGCTTCTGTCACCCACTCCAGAAGTCTATCTGTCTCCTGATTTTGTAATGCCAGCGATATCACTGAATGTCCTCAGGTGACACTCCTGCTTTGCGAAAACACTCAATCATTATGCATGCACTTGTTGGGACACTGTTTGGGGTCCTGGACGATATGGCCAAACTTGTATCACGATATACTTCTTAATTTTGGTCAATACAATATAATTCCAATATTGATATGAACACTATTTAAAAAAATGTAATGAAAACTGCCAAGAACACCCACAACAGATGTCTGTGCCAACAAACTTATGAAAAATGATTTTCTCTTCTGATCACCAAGCCTGCATTCATCTGATCCAGAATACAGCAAAAACAGTAACGTTTTGTAATATTTTTTACTATTTAAAACTGCTGTTTTCTATTTGAAAATATTTTAAAATATTATTTCCTGTGACTTCAAAGCTCAATTTTTTTTATCATCCTTACTCCAGTCACATGATCCTTTAGAAATCATTCTAATATTCTGATTTGTTGCTCAAAAAACATTTATTATTATATTGAAAACAGATAAAATAGAAATGCCATCGATACTTTTCTGAAGCATTTTGATTTTGATTTCGAAACGTGAAGTGCTCATGTTTATTCACGAAGTCAACAAATAATTCAGTGTATGGGAAACACTGGTAATGTATATCGAAATATCGGAAATTTGTTTAAAAATCATATCACCTTTACTGAAAAAAAAAGTATAACGCGATACATATTGATATTGAATTACTGTCCAGCCCTACAATAACTTGTCTTGTACACAAATGTATCTGGCAAAAACATAATTTAAGGTGGATCTATCAACACTGAGACACCCAAAGCATCACTGCTCCATTCTCTCTAATAAATTTAGTTAATATCACCTGTCATTACTGATAAAATAAGAAGAATAGCTAATAGAGCTCAGACATAGTTGCAAATGGACAAAATTAAATTTTAAACACGTGCAACCGATTACATGTGGTCTATGATCAGTCTTTTGCATTTAGTGGCACAGTGGAGGGCACATACCGATTTGAAAGCATAGTAGGCAGAATCAAACTCATGAGCACCGACTGTGACTTCGGGAAGATATCTGGGGATGCAGGTCATGTTGGCTACTCTTTGCTTGTCCTCCACGCTAGTGAATGGGGAAAATGGGAGAAAAGGCACATTTGCTTTCATTTTCTTTGAACCATTAGATGGCACAAAAACTTACAGCAGAACCTTTCTTTCTCTGCTTTACACTATATACATGCAAATGTTTCTGATTCTTGAAGCGGCAGCAATGCCCGAAACTGAAATAATATTTTTGTTTTTCAGTATTATTCAAAGTAATTAAATGTATAATTTTTTCCGTTATTGAAAAGCTGTGAAAGTATTGTATTTACTGTTGTTGCTAAAGGCACAATTACTAAGAAAACAAACAGATGGCTCACTTTTCCATTTACTGACATGACATGCTTAGATTCAGATGGTTGATATCATTTATAAGGTTGCTAATCATAATTAAATCAAAAATAAAAATGTTAAATTTAATTTAATCATATAATAAAATATATATGTGACCCCTTGACCACAAAACCAGTCATAAGGGTCAATTTTATGAAATTGAGATTTGTACATCATCTGAAAGCTGAATAAATAAGCTTTTCATTGATGTATGGTTTGTTGAATATGAAAATATTTGTCTGAGATACAACTATTTGAAAATCTGGAATCTAATGGTGCAAAAAAAACACAAAAATCTAAATATTAAGAACATTGCCATTGAAGTTGTCCAAATTAAGTTCTTAGCAATGCATATTACTAATCAAATTTTGAAATTTACAATTTATCTTCATTGAACATGATCTTTACTTAATATCCTAATGATTTTTGGCATAAAAGAAAAATTGATCATTTTGACCCCAAAAAAAGGTATTGTTGGCTATTGCTACAAATATACCTGGTGATTGTTATTACTGGTTTTATGGTCCAGGGTCACATACAAAGAACATATATAATATATATGAATAATTTTCATACAAAATGTGTTGCTCCATCAATGTTAAATAAAAACACACATTTTTACTGCAATCAATAAACTATGGGAGTAGTGAAAACCACATTTACCCATTGTAACTCACAAAACAATATGCAAGTATATTCATGTGTGTGTGTGTGTGTGTATATATTATATATTATATATATATTTTCTCTACAGTTAAAGAATAAAAGCAAGTATGGATGATATCAACTGAGATTTATTCAATGTGTTTGATGTTGCCAACCAAAACTAAATGACAGATAATAATTCCACCCAGCACAAGGAACAGTCTACAGAAGAAAATAAAATTGTGTAATGTAAATAAATCAGGCACTCACAACATTCGCATATGGTGGAAAGTGACGTCATCTTGCTCCAGCCAAGGGCCCTTCTCAAACTTGAGGTACTCGATATCCTCCACAACCTGAAAAGGAAAAACAGAGTGAGAGCAGTGAAATTTGCCTGCCTCAATATCCTCCATGTACAGGTTCGATCCTTACCCTCTCAATGTCCTGGGCTTGGGTTGCGTCATAGGCAAGAACCTCTGCCTCTTCACTGAAAATCAGACATAAGTTTTTAAAACCAAAACTTGTTTGATATACTCACCAGATTAAGCACCAGCTTTTAGCTTACTTTTTGTTAAAAGAAAAACAATAATTGATAATTCTATAAGAAAAATGTTTAATGATACTATAAAACAACCATTACAATACTGATATAAATACATATATATGATTTTAAGATATATATGACCTGATTTTAGGAAGGAAGTTCTTCTTGTACGCTGTCTCAATCCTCTTCAGGTAGCTTAAAGGAACATTCTGGAGGTATGACTGTGTAAGACGATAGAAAATGTAAATCCACTCATGTGCTATTGCTCATTCAGTCACCATTCTATAATCATCCCTTTCTGCATTCATCAAAACCTCCTGAAATATTTAATTCTTTAATCAGAGCCCTTATTAGTCAGAAAGCGGAGATAGTTTTAGCATGAAATATGTATAAAAAAAAAAACTCCCAGTTGGCAAAAAAAAAAGAAAAAAAAAAAGTTAAGAAATTATTTTATGTTCTTATTTTTGTACATTAAAATCAAAAGATTATTTTTTTCGCCCAACAGATAGTCTGATCATAGTGTTCGCCTCCTCACGCAAACCTTTCCTGATGCCTTGAGATTTTTCTGGACCTCTTCAGCAGGTACGTCTACATAGATGACCAGATGAGGAGGCAGAAACTCACAAATACTGATGCCCTTAACCTCATTATAGTGATCCACACCTGCAGAATAACAACATATCATACATCCTTTTCATTTTTAAAAAACAAAAAAACAACACTGATATATCTGCTGTAATATAACACCAGCATTTTTTCACTATTTACATTATTTCATGTTATGAATTTCAGACATAATCACTCACACTGCTTTCGGATGAAGCCTTCTTTGAACATGGCCTCCAAAAATACAATGTCACTAAATGGAGAGCGTTCCAGAATAACTCCCTGCCCTGAGAAAGGGAACAGAGAAAATATGCTTGTGCTGTACATCAAACTGTGTGTTATTCAAGTGAACAGCTACGGTGTATCAGACAGGTTTGCTTCACCTGTAGAGATCAGGTGTTCAACAGCATCAGAGTACTGCAGCAGCCTCATGAGGTACATCCAGCACTGCAGGCGGTAAGAGTTACCATCACTGGCTTTGGGCTCCAAGTAAAACTTCTCCAGACTGCAGTTTCCATTAAAAGCCTTATCTAGGGGAACTTTCTCCTTTGTCATTTTGTCCACATAGTGTGTGTCTGGCTCTGGCATGTACAGCATCCCTGAAAAGAGACACATTTAATCATTTTATTTTACATACACATACAAACACACACACAGGCACTTAACATACATAAAATAACATTTTCAAAACAGATGGAGCCAGATATTGTCTTACCCAGTTTATCGGCCAATTTTTGTGCAAGTGCTCCCTTTCCAGATGCCAAGTTGCCATCGATGGAAATGATCTTGCTGTTTTCCTTGAAGCGAGAGGTAGTCCTCTCCCCCAGAGCATAAGCCCACCATCCATACCGCAGGTTTCTGACAGCACTTGTGTGGATTTGAGCCTAAAGGGTATAAAACATCCTGTTATTTTTCTTGCAGATAGGGTGGTTTGACAGCGTAGTCATGATCCGCTGCAATATCTCTATACATAGTGTCAAGCCATTAGTAATTGCTGACACGGTTTTTCAATACAAAACAACAACACAGTTTGTTTTGACAGAACTAGTGTGAGCTGCATACGATGTTTTCATTGTTATATTGGCCAACTGGTAATCTCTGAACCAACGTGAACGCAAGTATATATTAACCTAACATTGATTAAGCAAACATATGAACAGATGCATCAATGTGACAGTAAGAAGTGATCTTCACAGCTGTAGTGTTCCTGTTGTCCTTCAGTCTGGACTACATGAGGCCCGACAGAACAGATCAACTTCTCGTCTGGAGTGTAGAGATTGTTTATCAATCTTACCGTCGCCACAGGCGATACTGCTGTCCAAGCTGCTGCACCCGAGGGCACAACCAGCCGAAATAACCGCAACGCCATCGCGAAACTTCACAAACTGCGGTGAGTCTGACGATCCTCAATGTCGCCGAAGGATCTCTGCGTCGCGGCGCGGGTGTTTTGCGTCATCGGTGCGTCATGTGGTTTTTCTTCTTCTTGAACTTTTATTGGCGGTTGAAAAACGACAAAATTGTGTATTTCCGCCACCTACTGGTATGGAGTGTGAATCAAAATGAAAAATGAAAAACTGCATTTTTATTTTTTCTAAATTTTGCATTAGAGTCCTTCTTTTATTCTCATAATTTTTACAGTACAGTATAACATGTTCCACTGTTTCTTCTTGTCCACAAAATACACACCTTCCCGTATCATGTTTACCCATTTTAAAAAGTGTACTATTTAATCATGTGTCCAAATCTCATCCTCGATATTACTATCTAATCTCTCCTGTTTTTCCCTGCACTTCTCATCTCTCCCACTTTCCTTTGAAATCTGTAAAACCACTGACCTTTTTTCTCCTTATCGCATTGTTTTTGCCACCTTTCCTTCAGTCTTTTCTTAATAATACTCTTGATTTCATTCTTACTAAGATTAACAATTAATTTAATGTCTTTGTTTTTAACTGCTTCTTTTGCTTCTTTATCTGCAGTTTCATTTCCTTGGATACCAATATGCGCTGGCACCCATATAAATACCACTGTAATCCCCATCATGTGAATTCTATACAGCGTTTGCGTTATTTCCATTAAAATGTCTGGTCTACTTTCTGAGTGTATTGTAAACTAGTCAATGATGAACATGAATCTGAACAAATAACTGATTTCAAAGGTCTTATTTCTTCTATCCACTGTATTGATAATAGTGCAATCATTTCCCCTGTATAAACGGATAACTCATCACTGATCCTTTTCCTTACTGATAAATGAAATTCTGAAACCGTAAACGCTTACCTTTTTGTCTAAACTCTTTGAAGCATCTGTGTAGATCTGAGCATAGCTGTAGTACTCGTTAATATATGTCTGCACATTATATAAATTACATTCCTCTCCATTATTTTTCTGTTCTAACAATGTAACGTATCATAGAGTGTATAAATACAGGCGTGTCTAAAGTTCAGTGAATGTGTAGCATTCATTCAATGGGCAACATCCCGTCTTCATCGCCAGCAGATGTCAGTAGAGTCTACTGTGGCGTTTAAACCTACATAAACGCGGGTAGAAGAAGAAGAAGCTGTTGCCATAGTAACTGTTGTTAGCTGGAGCAGATTTGTTGTTGGCTAAATTTGGAGCTAGTTGTGTTGATGCTGGCGGCGTCAGTTGTGTTACTATTTTCTGCCTTGGGGAAAAACTGATCAAATATACACAAAAGCGTTTTTTTCTGCTCTGATTTGGATCGGTAACTACATGTATTTATTATTGTCTTTAATGCTCTTGACTCTTGTATTTTGAATGACCGACAGCTTACTCGGGTTCACAGATTTAATGGCTCTGACACATCGCCAACCACCTGCTTTATCAGGATTTCTTAAAGTATTCTTACCATAGAAAATCGTGCTACCAGTCATTTTCAGGGCACAATCCTTTCCTTTCTTTAAGCAAGGCATTTGACCATGCGATCAGTGTTTTACGTTACTCTTTATTATTATTATAGGTCATGTTTAGTATTTAAGTTATTGGTTATGAAACAAGACGCTCATAATCTAGTAATATTGTTTTGTAAATTTAACAGCTCATCATTCAAAAGATTCACAGCAGTAAATTACGTTGTCAAATAAATAATCACTAAGCATAAATGTCTACATCTATTCATAATGTCGTTTCTTCTATATATATATATTTGTTATACATACTTTCTCTTATATGTTCCTGTTTGTACACTGTAACGTTACTCATCTTCTCTGCTCTGCCTCTTCTCATAAACCATTTTTGCCTATTCTCATGTTTACTATTATTACTAGCCATTATTGATTTTTCTGTAAGGCACTGGAGGACAGAAGATGTCAGGAGATCTTGTAGCTGTGTGGGACGTGGCTTTGAGTGATGGTGTGCACAGGATTGAATTTGAACATGGCACAACCACAGGAAAACGGGTCATTTACATCGATGGAAAGGTACGAATTACTAGTACAAAATGCTGACACTCAGGAAAATACTTGTTGAAGTTCAGTATATATATGATTTATTAAAGAAAATCTATGTAGGGTTGCAAATTATAGATAATTTACACCAAAACAATAAAAAAAAGAGAAGGTTGCAGTTAGTTTGTTGCCATTTGTTGAATTTACTGAAGAAAATATGTAGAAAGTCAGTAGCCATTAGTTGATGATGTTGATTTTAGTGTTTTAGAAGTATGTGACATGAGTATTTTCATTATAATGATGGGGAAATAAGTGCTGATGCCTCACGGGTTTGTTCATAACTGTCCCAGGAAGTCATAAGGAGAGATTGGATGTTCAAACTGGTTGGAAAGGAGACTTTTCATGTGGGTGGTACAAATACAAAGGCCACTATTAACATAGATGCAGTGAGCGGCTTTGCATATGAATACACTCTCGAGATTAATGGACAGAGCCTGAAGAAGTACATGGAGAATCGCTCTAAAGTTACCAGCACATGGCTCCTCAACCTTGATGGCATCGACTGCAGAGTGGTTCTGGGTAAGAAATACCTGGTCACACGTTCCTCAAATAAATATGTGATTTGATTGGTCAGTGATGAAGTTTTCCCTCTTGTTCTCCCGACAACACTTATTCCTATGTTTTACTAGAATGTAGAATACAAAAGCAAGGATTCATTTTGTGTTCATTGGTATAAGTGGATAACAATGAACACAATAAATAACACGATCTGTTATTTTGCCCTTATAGTACAGCTGCTCTCTGAAATGCTGAAAAGCCTTTCCTCACTTACCCTCTGTGCCCTGCCGCACAGCAGCAGTGATAGATTAACTCTAGGTTAAATGAAGATTAAAAAAGATTACAAATCCCTTTAAGTAATTAGTGCTTAAAAATAGGAGGAGCTTCTTTAGTAATAAAACAAATGTTTTCAAACAGTTTTGTTAACCTCATCGGGGCGCTAGTGAGCAGATATCAAGCTTTACTGAACATTAGCACTTTTATCAGCTCATGCCAATAGAGAATATGACCTTGTTAGATAACACTTTTAACTATCAAAGAGAAACGTCCAAGGACTTTCCAGACCTTTTATGTGTCTATATGGCTTATATATCAGGGGTATAGCAACGAGTGGTGGGCAAGGACAGATTTTTAAAGACGGCCACTCAGTAGGTCCTGCTGAATCTGTCAGTATAAAGTCTGAATAAAATATTAAACTGCTTTCATTTTCAATAGGAGTGATAGTGAACACAGAATGAGACAGGCTGATATAGAGAACTCCCCATTTTTCAAATGAATAATTCAATATTGTCCATTTAATTCCTCCCAGTTGCATGTTTTAATATATAATTTTACTATGATAACATCATGAATTCAATTTAAATTAAAACATCTTTTTGTGTACCAGTTTGTGTTAACCATTACCTGTGGTCATTTGGCTTATGCTTTTAAACAATAGTAAAGTATAGTTAGAGTATTTCATGACTGACTACTAATGTGACTGAAAAGACAAGTCAAGTGCCAACAAGAAAAGCTCGGCACAAGACAAAAGAATGTCATCACAATGGCAGACACACATTGTAGAATACTGAGATCCCAGATTTACAATAAGTCACAGATCAGAGCACTGAAGGTGAGTCAGTGAGACTAGTATTGTAAAGTAGGATTTATATTTATGTTTTTATATTTATTACTCATCCTGCAACCTGCTAATTGATCACTTATAAACGCTTCCATCCTCAACAGAGAAAGATACCATGGATATATGGTGCAATGGACAGAAAATGGAAACAGCTGTAAGTCCAGCAATTACTTTATCCATTTACATTCATTTGCTAAACTTTATTTATTTATTTATGTCATGAACTAACAATGAACAATATTTGTTAAGCATTTATTAATCTGCGTTAATGTTGATTTCTGATTTCCATTTTAATTTCTTCTGTTTAATCTTTTACTTTTAACAGTTCAAGTAAATTAACATTAGGTAATGAATTAAGAATTGTAATGAATTATTATAAATTAAAATTAGGTAATGAATGAGTGAATGTAAGTTAGCAATAAGCATTATATTCATTAAAGTGTATTATGTAACTTAATATGAGCCTAAAATGCTAAATGCTATAAAAATTCTTGTTCATTGTTAGTTCATGATACCCAAAGATCAACTAATGCTAACAAATCAAACCTTAATGTAAAGTCTTAATATTTTTTATTATAATGTATTATTTTCTTATGTACATGTAAGAAATAATAACAACCTCCACCCAGGTCTAGTAGATGGGGTCAGAGCCCTAGCGAACATACCTTTTCCACAACGTATGTGACTACCATAACTGCCATTCATTCAGGAGTAAAACATTCATCTCTCCTGTCTTTCTCCCTTAGGGTGAGTTTGTTGATGACGGCACAGAGACGCACTTCACTCTGGGTGACCATGACTGCTGCATCAAGGCAGTGAGCAGCGGCAAGAGACGAGATGGCATCATTCACACGCTGCTGGTGGATGGCATGGAAATCTCAGAGTCAGAATGATCTATGTGAATGAGTGTGTTTGGATTATCCATCCTCAAGAAAAGTGTGTACTGTAAATATGGAAGTTGGGACAGCATGTGCTCATTTGTGACCACAGATCAGCATGTACTGGTACAGTAATGGATTTGTTTGAGACAAATGTGTCTTACAAACACATAATGTAGTTTAATTATATTTCTATATACCTCACATAGCTTCAGTGGATACTTGTTTTAACCCTACAAATGTTTAATTTCTTAAAGGGGTGGTTGACTGTTTTTTTTTTTCTTTTTTTCTAGGCTTGATTGTGTTTATGGGGTGCAGTCTAACATGTCTTAATGCTTAATTAAAAAAAAAAAAAAAAAAACTATTTTTCACATTTTCACATTTATTTTTCACCGCTCTGTCCCTTCTCCTTTGAACACTCCATTGAGTTCCTGTTTTTATGAAGCCTCTCCCTCAGAAATACGCAATGGGTTCTGATTGGTTAGCTGGCCCAGTGTGTTGTGATTCGCTAAACCGCCTAATGTGCATCTAAACGTCACACTCCTCACCTCAGTGGAATGTGCTCTGGTTGCATTGTAAACAATGGCATCGATTTCAAATCATCAGTTCTTATTCTGCTAGATCTATCTGCTGCTTTTGACACCATCAATCATCAGGTCCTCCTGTCTGCTCTCATCATTGGGAATCACTGGGATTCCACTTCACTGGCTTGAATCCTATCTCACTGGTAGGTCTTTTAGAGTGGCTTGGGGAGGGGAGGTATCCAAAGCACATTAACTTGTCACTGGGGTTCCTCAGGGATCAGTTCTTGGACCCCTCCTCTTCTCCATATACATGGCATCACTGGGTCCCATCATACAGGCACATGGCTTCTCCTACCATTGCTATGCTGATGATACACAGCTCTATCTTTCATTTCAACCAGATGATCCAACAGTAGTTGCACGGATCTCAGGCTGCCTGGCGGACATCTCGGCAAGGATGAAAGAATATCACCTACAGCTCAACCTGGCAAAGACTGAGACTCTTGTCTTCCCTGCCACTCCAACTCTAGGGTATGATTTCTCCATCCAGCTAGGTTCTTCTACAATTACCCCATCAACTTCAGTCAGAAATCTTGGTGTAACCTTTGATGACCAGTTGACCTTCAAAGACCACATTGCAAAGACTGCTCGATCTTGCAGGTTTGCATTGCACAACATCAGAAAGATCAGGCCCTTTCTAACGGAGCTTGCGGCAGAACTTCTTGTGCAGGCCCTTGTCATTTCTAGGCTGGACTACTGCAATGCTCTTCTGGCTGGACTTCCATAAAGCACAATCAAACCTCTACAAATGATTCAGAATGCAGCGGCAAGACTGGTCTTCAACGAGCCCAAAGGAACCCATGTTACACCTCTCTTTATCTCCTTACACTGGCTACCTATTGCAGCTCGCATCAAGTTCAAGACATTGATGCTTGCATATAGAACAGCCACAGGCTCAGCACCTCCTACTTCCACTCACTACTACGAATCTGCATTCCCTCCAGAAGTCTGAGATCCGCTAGTGAGTGACACCTCGTGGTACCATCGCAGAAAGGCTCAAAATCACTTTCCAGAACATTCTCGTTCACCATTCCTGGCTTTTGGAATGATCTTCCCACCCCTATCTGGAATGCAGAATCCCTGACAATTTTCAAACGACAGCTGAAAACTCATCTCTTCCAAAGCTACTTGATTTCATCATCATAAAAAAAATTCTCTCTCTTTATTTATTCCTTCTCTTTCTAGCTTGTATTTTGAACAATGTCTAAAACTTGGAATTACAAGCACTTTCTATGTCTGTTTGCCTCTTTAAGAAGAATCGCTTTATGTATCCCCCAATTGTAAGTCGCTTTGGATAAAAGCGTCTGCAAAATGACTAAATGTAATTGGAACACAGTTTATTGGCACTGACGAGCTGATGATCAGGTGTTCGAGAGAGAGAGAGAGAGAGAGAGCGTAAGATGCAGAGCAGAGCGTGTGCAGACCAGGGATCACGAGGAACAGGATTAAAAACTGCTGCTTCAGAGTATTGTTTTTGAAACTTGTGAATACCTTAGAATCGTTGAAAAGACAGATTCGCGATTCATATATGAATAGATTTTTTTGTGCACACCTAGTTTTGACAGTATGGCAACAACTCTTCCTCTTCTCTAAAGGAGTGCAACGTGGCCTCGCCCCCCTCCATTGCATGTTCCCGGGGTGGGGAAATTTCTCAATATTATATTATCCTGAATTTCTTTATATCAATTTCTCAAACCCAGGAAGTAGTTTGTTATTGTCCCAACAAGCCGTTTTTGTAGACATTAAATTGCCATAAATTTAAGACAATATCTCTGTTTGCATTAAACTTTCAGTGTCGTAACTGTGCAGATATTATGCTTAAACAGCAACATTACACACCAACTAATATTAAAAAAGGGAAATTGCCATCAACCACCCCTTTAATTTATAAAAGTGATGTCACTGTGGTTTTTATTATCTGTGATTCTCACAGTGTAGTTTTCTGTGACACAGAAAGATTTGAGGATGTCTGGACCTTTACTGTATTGTTTGATGATGGGCATGTCAGGTCTAGACAAGATTGATGTTTTATTCTTTGTGTGTTAGCACAATCATGTTCTCAAAAGCACAACGGTCTAGTGGTCTAAAAGTGAATTAAATGTGAACGTGTACTTGTTTAGAGTATTTGGTCCAGAATCTGTTCCGATTTGATCAGCCACTGACTCATAAATTGGGTCAGACAACAGCAATAAGATTCAATAGGAAGTATACATTTATGTGACTGTGTTTTGAGACACTTTGGCCTTGTAACATGCAAGATTACTCTTTTCTGTCATTTAGGCTTCATGTGTCTAGTGAATTCAAGGTGATAAGAAATGCTAGTCACCTGTTGGCATCAGCTTCCTTCTGAAAAAAAAAAAAGATTGTATGTGAAATATTTTATCATGACATACTGTATGGAACAGACTGAAATGTAAAATCGTCTGAATCTAAATTTGAATCGAGCTATATTTCTTTAACTTAAAATATATTACAATTTCTGTATTTTTCCTTAGTAGAATGAAAATTTGATTTGTATTTAAATGTTCTTAAGTATCTCACACACACACACACACACACACACACACACACATATATATATACTGTATATATAATTACAGAAGTATTAGAATAACAGTATGAGTTTTGAAATCTCAATATATTTGCTGTTAAAATCTTTATTTGACCCTGATATATTTAATCTTTTTATATGCATAACAACTCTTACATTACAGATGTTAATGGTCTTATGTTCGTTATATTTCTGTAATAAATATTTTCTAGTATAAATTGAAGTAAAGTTCCATTGTATATAGCTATAATGTTATACACATAAACGTCATCATGACTGAAATTTTAGTTGAATGTTGGCTTTTATTTGATCAAAGCATTCAGTATAATTCAGTTGTACAAATCACATCACATGAATAGGAAGATGAAAAATAAACAACAGTAATCATTTCTAATCAAAATGCTCATTTGTATTGCATTAATGAATGAATGAATTTAAAGGGGTCATATGATGCTGCTAAAAATAACATAATTTTGTGTATTTGTGTAATGAAATGTTTATGCGGTTTATGGTTCAAATATCATTATTTTCCACGTACTGTACATTGTTGTTGCTCCTCTAAGCCCCACCTTTCTGAAACGTGTCGATTTTTACAAAGCTCATCTCTCTGAAAAGCGAGGTGTGCTCTGATTGGCCGGCTATCCAGTGCGTTGTGATTGGCCGAAAACCTCAAGTGTTTGACGGAAATGTTATGCCCCTTACCATACTGTGATGCCGTGTCTTGGTGCAACAAGACAAAACCAATATAACCCATTACAAACGAGGCATTTGTAGCATCCAGTGGGGACATAATTACTGATTATAACTGACTTATGCTGTTTTTTTTACACGTTGCGTTGCGCATCGCGCCAACATAAAACTATGTCTGCATTTGTAATCGGAGAAACAAGAAACAACAAGTGCTACTCTACACTGCTCAAAACTCGGGTTTGAATCATCAGTGGCAAATTCTTTAAATATGAAAACCTACTTACAGACTGTGAGTCAGAACAGCTGGCATTGTAGTCTACTCTCCCAGGTTCAGGAAACAGTCCTCCATAAAATGCATTGCACACATCTGAATATTTGCGTTGAACTGTTCTGGAACAGTGTTGTAAATACAACTTAACCACTGATTTCTAGCTGTGTCCTCTATTGGAAAACCAAACAAAGTAGTTTCGCTTTCACAATGAAACACAGCATCTCCACGACATGGCGCTGGCGGCAACAGCGAGAATCAAAGTTATGCCTTCTTTCTTTGGGCGGCATTATGCAAATCTTCCCACACAGTGACGTAGACATGTGGGGAGTTTAAATGAGGCATTTTAGGAGAGCATACAGAGTATCCATATATCCAATAGAATGTCTTTTTGGGTTTGAGACTTTAGTCTTTGCAACTTTAGGGAGCTTATCTATTCACAAACTTGAAATCGCATCATATGACCCCTTTAAACATATAGTGAAAACATATTTGCTCTCATTTGCATTCTGTTGTGAGCATAAACAACTTATTACAAATATATTCACATTCAATACAAGTGTTTATAAATGTCTTTATATTAAAAGCAAATTAATTTTAACAGCACAGTAGTTAATACAAGACCTGTGAGGAAAAATCTGAAAGAAGGAGCAGTTCTAGTCAAAGCAACTTACATTAAGGTTTGGAATAAATATATATATATATATATATATATATATATATATATATATATATAAATTCACTGGCATTTATATCATCACTCATCCAGTAATGTGTAATTTAGACTCATGATTACAAAGATTTTAATTCTTTATTTTTGCACATTATTTACTGTCTGTTACGTCTTACAAGTGGGGTTTGAAGAGAGGATAACAATATTAAGAGTTTAAGAAAAGCATCTGCCTGAGCCCCTGCCACAGCATAACAACAACAACAACAACAGTTACAACAAGATCCCTTTAACAGGTTTTATAACAGCTTGGAGTGCGCATGATTTTCAGACAAAAAGAGTGTAAATTGAGAGGAAAGCAAAAAACTTAAGGAGGGGGGAACAATGCCAAAATTGTTTTTATGCATTTCTTTTTTGGAGGGTTACATTCTTTCTAAAACTATCAAAGAAAAATCAACAACAAAATTATACACTCACTCTCTATCTAATCCTCAAACCAAGAGAAAACAGTTTCAGTTCAAAAAGAATAGGCGCCCACCTCCCTACCTAGCTTTCAATAGGGAAACAAACATTCAATCAAGAGAGTAATTGTTTAAGCAGTTAGTAAGAGACCAATTAACTGTAAGACAACAAAGCTGTAGGCTGAGCAACTTGCAGTATCTTGCTCATCACAAAGAAAAAAGTTTAGCTAGAGCTTCTAACAGCAACAGACAGTGAGTCAACCATTCTTTCAATTAATGAAGATAAACAACCATACAGAACCACAAACAGGTTCTACAAACTGAGCTGGGCAAGACTGGACACAGGACATACTCTGGAGAGAAGTTCTCATCTTCTGAGGGTTCTGCTCAGCTTTTATACTGCTACTCTCTCAGTTGGTAACCAGGTGCAGCTGAAAAAGGCAATCAGCTACCTGCCATACTGGAAAGAGTGGGAGGAGCCAGGGGAGAAGCAGAGACAGAGAGAGTAACAACCACAAAAAGAAATCATACCACAATACACAATGCAGATGACACAAAAGTGAATATGTCATTGGACATAACACGGTCTGTGCCTTTTTTAGAAGTTTTTAAAAAAATTAGTGTTTTGAAATCTACATATCCAGCCATAAATTTGCCCTAATTATTTTTATGTGCTCTGCGGTTGCATATTGCTCTGTGCATCTACACATGGCTTGATCTGGTATATATGATCAGGTATTCAGGAAGAGCTTGCTGGCCATTGAAGATGACATGTGTCTGCATCATGTCAGACAAGCTATCATAACGATCCAAAGGGTCTCCACGTAAGGGAGGGGGCAAAATCAAATGTGGAGAACCAATAGTGGATTTCCCAGTGAGGACCTGGGCCTGAATGATGTAGATGTACTGCTCATGTTCCTGATCCTTCCACAGCTTCAATGCTTCTTCCACAGTACTGCTGAAGTATATTCCACTGCCATACCTTTCCTCTGGAAATCAAGAAATCTTTTTTTAAAAGAGATTTTTTTTTTAAAAAAGAGACTTAATGCCAAACATCACCTTAAAAATACATCATAAACTCAAAAATATATATATAGGTTTAGGGATCCTTTATATATTTATATATATATATATATATATATATATATATATATATATATATATATATATATATATATATATTTAGCAAGGAATGCCTTCAGAAAAGAACACAAAAACTATTATTAAAAAAAAAAAACAATTATCATTCTGAATGACTTCACATTTGTTACCTGCAGGAGGGGCAAACTCTTTCTGAAAGCCTACTCTGCAGATGAGATCACAGAACTGAGCGGACACACGCTGGTAGAGGCGCTTTGGTTTGTCTTTCAATCTCTGCTCATTCTTTTCAAACAGCTGCTTCAGCACGATGTTCTCTAGCTTCTCCATCTGTAACAACCAGTGCAACCACATGCCATTACATTCTGTTAGTACCACAGCCTTGTGCTAAACATCCTCATTGCTGCCTTTGCATGTTATAGTTGGAACAGAGATGAAGACAAAGAGCAAATAAAAATTACATGGACACTAGTGGACTGCTTAACATACAATAGCTGCTCTATAGACACATGAAAATAGCCTACAGCAGTGTTCTCTCATAAAATAATTATAGTATTATGATTGGGATGGCAGCTTTCTCACCTTTACAACATCAAAGGCTTTCCGCAGATCTTTTCCAACATAATCAATCCTGGTCTCAGGTGTTCTTGAATAAAATGAATTGTTAAGGGACTCAAAACGACCCAGCAGACCTGTACAGTAAAGGAGAACAGATTGGATCAGGTCATCCAGATGCAATGAAAGACAAACCTAACATGAGCACTATACTGAGAAAACTATTAAACTTTTAATAAACTATAATTTATTTATAGTTAAAGTATTTGAACATACATGTCCTTTCCAAATTGCTTTTTTCCCATAGTCATCAATCAAATTCTTGGTCATCAAGTTGACTTTGTGGGTATTAAACTCGTGGTTTTTATTCCCTGCTAAATAAGCTTTTTCCAAAACTGCACTGATTTCAGGTGTTTGTATCCAAGGTACATCTTTACAGCTCCATCGAACAACAGAATACAGCATGTCACGTTCTTCAGCTCGGGCGAACTCCTCCTGGGCCCTACAAAGCATGGACTCCACCTCAATTGCTGCACAACTGACATTTGAAGGGTTTCCAGTGATGGTTATGCCACCTTTACCCTTCCTGAAGAACTCCTCAATGCGAACATTCAACATTGTTTGGAGAGAGAGAAGATATGCATGGTCATCTTGTCCAAGATATATGACATGATTATTCTTTATTGTCATGATATCTGATGGTTTTAGCATATTAGTTGTCCACTCTTTTGCTTCTCTCAGAGCTTCCCTGGAAACACTGTTGAACTCAACAGATGGCATTTTATGTGCTGCGGTTTCATTGGTTGCAAATGCAAAGCCTGAAAGCATGTGAGAGTAATGAACGTCTATCTCAGTATTTTACATTACCATATGGGCAAAAGCATGACACTGTAAAATCAGCAACATTTTCCGTAAAAACAAACAAACAAAAACAATGTAATTTGTTTTGCTTACTTGTTTCCATGTCATTGTGTACTACTGGGGACTTTGCTGCTATTTTCCTCATTTTCATCTCTTTTTCAAAAGCCTAAACATTACATTGAAATCATACATGTGAGAAAAGTTGATTTTCTACTGAACTGCTTTTGTGCTTGATTAATTTTAACTGTGCTGCACACAATTTTTATGCATTCACTTTTTCATAATTCAGTATACAGATGCTGATTTAAGAATTCTGTCATGCGATGGGAACATAAAAATGATGGGTAATGCTCAATAACTGAAAAGCATAGTACATAATTAGCATACATCACCTCCATCATTTGATTGTCCTTTGGATACACAACAAAGTTCACATCCAGTTTTTTCGTGTTATTTTTGGCAAAATATGCCACAGCATCTGTCATGATTCTGGCAACCTCACATTTCTTAAAGCCCAGATTACCAGTACCAATAGCTGGGAAGGAGATGGACTTGTATCCCATTGAAGCTTTCCTCAGACATTCTGAGACCACATCATAAAGAATCTACAGACAACAAAACAGATAGTGGGTACAGAGACTGATAGGAATGGCCCGAATTACTAATAAAAATCCAATCTACCTGTGTGGCCATAGGCTCAGACCTAACTATGCAAACAGTATGATAAACTGCTTCACAATTCAGATTATGTCCTTTTGTCACATGGACATTTGTGGAATTACTGTGTTTTCTTCTGGAAATCTCGTCTTGAATCTTGCTGCCAGCTTTGTTCAAAATTGCTTTTGAAATCAGCCCCATGGACAAATTACATTCTGCTGAAATTGTATTCACAATTACATCAACCTGGACATTAAAGCAAAGTGAAAAGAAAAAGGAGGAGTGTTAATGCAATTAGCAATTCCCTGTTTTTATATGGGAAAAAAAATAAAAACTTTTTTTTAAAGAACTAAATGTAATGAGTTATTTTATTTTAGGTTAGATTATTTATAAAAGTTGTTTTTGTTTATATATATCAAATTAAATTATTTTTTTTTTATTTGTTCTTTTTTTTTTTTTACATATTTGTCTTACCTTTTCTTCTTCAATAGCCCCTGTTTTAAGTTGCAGTGTAACATTCCTAAATTGGAACCTGCTGTTTGAAGAGAAAGCCATGCTGCCCTGAACAGCTCCACTGTATGTGCCAGAGATGCTGGACTGCCCCCAAATCGCCTTAACTGCTCTCTCCATTTCTTGGACCGAGGGTTCATCATTATTGACAAGACGGATTTCTAAGTTGCTTCGAAACCTTGTATATTCATGGAACTGTTTTATAGTCTTTACAATAATGTCTGCACAGAGATTTCTTGGAAAATTGAAAAGGCCAGAACTCAGAGCAGGAATTGCAACAGAGGAAATGTTTTCCTTTAAGACGATACGTAGGATACTGCTGATAGCTTTAAATAAGAGTGGTGCAGCTTTATCAGTCTCCCACTGAGGTGGGTTTGGAGACACGCAGGGACCAACAGCATGTATGATATATTTACACGGGAGATCTCCAGCAAAAGTGCACACAGCCTCACCAACTTTCACTTTTCCCTTTTTTTGTATAATAGCATCACTATATTTTTGGATCATTGGTCCTCCAGCTGCACTCAGTGCTTGTGCAAGACCACCTCCATGTTTTAGCTTCTCATTGGCTGCATTGACCACAGCCTCCACTTTATGACATGTAAGATCATCTTTCCAGACTGATACTTCGACTCCGCTGGACAGCTTTGTGGAGTATCTCTTCTCAGCACGCAAGACACCACTTGTGTTACTACCAAAGGAGCCAGCCTCTTCCACATTGCGGAGAATAGCCGTGCAATTAAATTTGACATTAACAGCATGGCAAAATGCACTTGCACACTTTCCCAGAATGGCAGCCTGTTCTGGAACCAGTGGCATCAGATGCTGTTCTTTGTCACTCATGGCTCACAGCTTCCTCAGGACACAGACCTCTATGGCTTGGGGGGAAAATGAAGTATCAATCATTATAAATATACATATACATATACATATATATATATATAAAATATACATATACATTATATATATATATATATATATATATATATATATTATATTTGACCACAGATTCATTAGTCAAAATATCCTACTGAAATGTATAAAGGATTTAAAATTTTTAAGTTTGAAAATAATGCAAAAGTATACTAAGTAATAGTATTGAATAACCCTCCTTTTAGAATCAAATTATATGCTACTTGATAAAATGAAACTGACTTTTAAATCTGGATTTCATTTTTATTGAATGTTGTGTAATGTTTATCAGACCCCTATTCACTGTATTGTAATAAAGTCTTACGGTACAATTCAAAGACATCACACTGAATTATTTCCTTGAAATTCCTTTTAATGTCTTAAAGTGTCCCCCCCCCCCCCCCCTCCCCCCCCCCCCCTTTTGGTAATCTTAAAAGTCCCACTGAGAACTACGTTTTCTAGTATCTTTTTGTTTTGTTGGAACCCAATTTTTTTTTTATAATAAGGTTTCATTTGTTAACACTGAACTAATGATAAGCAATACTTTTGCAGCATTTATTAATCTTAGTTAATATTAATTTCAACAATTACTTATACATTTTTAAAATCAAAGTAACGTGTTTTGAGGTTAAAATTCTCTTCCTGTAACCCTATCCAGACAGCAGAATCCCTGACAATATAAAAAAATAAAATTATTGTCTTTTTTACATTTTTTTTTCTGAATCCCTGCCTTTTCTAACTCTTACTATTCTGAACAATGTTTGAAACATTGTATTACTAACATTTCTCATGTTATTGCATCCTTAAGACGAAGCTTCTTGTATTCCTTATTTGTAAGTCATGTGTAAGTGTCTGATAAATGAATAGGCCTAAATATAAATGTAGGTTAAATGTAACATTAACAAAGGTTAATAAATGCTCTAAAAAATATATTCCTCATAGTCAGTCATGTCAAAAAGCCACCAGTATGCACGGGGGAAAAAAGAGGCAAAGTAAATGGTAACTGAGGCTTTTAGTCTCTAACATTCTGTTTCACTGAAGAAGTCAGACAGGTTTTGCATGAGGGTGAGTAGGCTAATTTATGACTTGGTTTTATTTAATTTTTGAGTAAACTTTAAGAACTGCATGCATCCAATTCAGTGTAACAACACAATTCCGCATCGTAAGAGCATAAATATTCGACAAACAGCACAATAAAAAGGGAGTAAAACTATAACAGTATAGTTTAAGTTATTTGTTTTGGAAGCATTGCTTTAAAGCATAAACGTCATGTTTTTACAGAATGCATATCCATGTTTCTAATGGTAAAATATGTCATCTACGAAACTGCAACAAATCCTGATCGCTAGACCCGGAAACAGAGTTCCCTAGTAACATGTAACTTTTAACTATACTTTGTTTTTGAAATTTCAGATAAATCTTACCTTGGTTTTGACAAAATAGACAAAACAGTGTCAAGGCAGGCACTTCCACAAAGACTGTCAAAATTGTACAAAAAACTATTTGAATTAAAATCGAAAGCAAAAGAGTTGTGCTACCTTTTATGCATTAAATGCGCACATATGTCGATACTCAATAACCTACAAATATCTGGTCACTTACCTTTTATATCCTTTACGGCAATCGCTACTCTTTTCCTTTTTCTTTTTTCAAAAACAGCGATAGTTTAAGCCTGTCGAAACGAGGAGACTATAGGCCTATTAAACGGGGTTATGCTTGAAGCCGAAACTGTTTTCTACGTTGTGGTGAAAAGCCACGCCTGACTCATGACCATGAAAAGAAATCAAAAGTAAAAGTTTTGAGTCTTTGACTTCGACAAACACAGTCGCAGGACAGGCGGACATGGCTACTGAAGAGTTCCCATACCCTCTCTGCGTGGAGGGACAGTGGGACCCCCACACTCCCAAACTGAAAAACAAACTTGTGATCTATTTCCAGAGTAAAAAATCCGATGGAGGCGACTGCGAGGTGGAATATAGTGTTTCTGGTGGACAGACAGCAACTGTTCGATTCAAATCAAAGGAAGGTAAAGTTGCCTTTTAAAACTCTGATCTGAATCACTGTAACATAAAGCCTAATGTAAAAATGCTGCGTTAATATTATTACGTGTCATAGGGTATATCTAAGCATAAATAGCCTATGTCGTGGAGTGACCGTGGGAGGAGTCCAAGAAACGAAACTGATATAATTTTTTTGCGTGATAAAAATAATAGCCTATGTTTGTTCACTCATATTAGGCTATGTTCTTATTTTTGCAGTGAGACAGCGGGTTCTTAACAAACAAACGCATGAGCTCAAGATTGGTCAAAAAACAGTGAAAATCACTGTGAGCCTTCCACCATCCGAGGCCTCAGTTCCTCAGGTGAGTAGCCTATTTAAATTGAGTAGCCTACTGACTTAAAGTAGGTTAAAAACGAAACTTTGTTTTCTAGGAATCAACTTCTTCGGTCAGCACAATCACAGAGGGTAAGTCATCCTTCACAATAACACTATTCTGGTGTGTAAACAAGTTAAACAAACAAACCAGGCTTATTTCAGTTTGTCTGACTTATTTTGAACCAAATCAATAGACAATAAGTCAGACTAACTAAATTAAGCCTGTCTTATTTTGGTAAACTTGTTTTAGGAAACAGGCCCCTGGACACTTAATATTCCGTGACACTTGCCTCACCCCAGCTCTAACATTTACACTAACAACTAACAAACTAATTAACCATTTATTAATTTATTTAAAATGTTTTTTCTAAACTCAGAAATATTAATTATTTAATCAACTTAACTAACTTGAGAGCCTAACATGAGGTTGCATCAACAAAAGAATTTTTAATTAGAAAAAAAATTACAAAATATTTTCTAATTTTCAGGTTATAACCTTTTACAGTTTACTCTGAGAATCATTATAGATACAACTATCTGTTCTAGAATCATGTATGCTGCAAAATATGCAATAGTGCAAATTGTAGAACTAGTGAACTGTTATAACTTCGCCATCATAACATCTTAAATAAATTAGATAATTGCAAATTGAATAAAAAAAAAAACATGCCAAGTTCTTATAGTTTAATAGTATTTTCTGAGTCATTGGTCCACAGCTAATTCACTCAGATAATTTTTCCGGTGTTTTATTTGCTTCAAAGAAAGGTTTTGAACTGAAAATAAAGCTAAAAAGTCATCCACACTCTGCCCCCTTTCCTGTGTGACACTGGCTCAAGCACAATGCTAACATATGTTTGTCAGTATTTGTGAGAGTCTTATAACTCATTGTACCGTGTGATTCTTTTTGTGATAACAACTAGCTGACTGAACAGCTGTGTATGAAACAAGAAAGCGCGAGTCCAAGGTGCATTATGAGAGACATGAAAGTAGCATTGGTGTCATTAACAAATCAGTCCACCTAGCCCTTTTGTAGCCGAATTGTAACAGCACTTCATAGCCACCATAGGTAGCCATACTCTGTTACAGTATTTTAGTATTGCTTGCACACTATGCTGTATTAAAGGTGCAATAGGTGATTGTCTCCAGATTTTTTTTTTCAGGATACGTCATCAGCGCGTCATCAGTGCATTCATGTAGGCCTACGCTATGCAGACAGAGCAAGAATGACAGGCAAACATCAACAACCTGATGACTTTACAGTTAGTAAACATGATGTATTGTAGTAATGTTGTTTCTGATCATCTGGTCTGTGTGCGTTCTTGCGTTCAGGAAGCGTGGCTTTGGACGGTGATTTGCAGGGAGGGTGGGACGTTCGCTTTCAGTGCTATCAGGCTAAATTTAGGATAGAATTTAGTGTTTAAAAGCATAGAGCTGCTTTGTTTACAACAGTAACCAAGGAAACACTGTATTGCTGCTGTTTCATAAGCGCCACCTGCTGTCAGAGAGTGAATTTGCGTTCTCATTCAGCCCATCTAAGCCCTGTCCCAAATGGCACTCTTCAGGTGTTTCTCAAACAGAATGCTGCATCCTACCGAGGCTCCGTCTTTTCTAGTTCAGTCCTTCAGAGTCTTGTAGGCTAGAGTCCTCCTCGACAATAAATGCTAGAGTGAGACGATCTAGCTAGTGAGCATGGCTACGTCACATATAGTGCATCCGGAAAGTATTCACAGCACTCTGCTTTTTCCACATTTTTATTTTACAGCCTTATTCAATAATGGATTTAAATTCAATATTTTGCTCAAAATTCTACAAACAATACCCCATAATGCCAACGTTGAAGAAGTTTGTTTGAAATCTTTGCAAATTTAAAAAAAAAAAAAAAATCATATGTACATAAAATATTCACAGCCTTTGCCATGACACTCAAAATTGAGCTCAGGTGCATCCTGTTTCCACTGATCATCCTTGAGTTGTTTCTACAACCACTTGTGGTAAATTCAGTTGATTGGACATGATTTGGAAAGGCACATACTTGTCTATATAAGGCCCCACAGTTAACAATGCATGTCAGAGCACAAACCAAGCCATGAAGTCCAAGGAATTGTATGTAGACCTCCAAAACAGGTTTGTATCGAAGCACTGATCTGGGGAAGGGTACAGAAAAATGTCTGCAGTATTGAAGGTTCACAGAAGCATGTAGTTTCTGTTTCCCTTAATGGAAGAAGTTTGAAACAACCAGGACTCTTCCTAGAGCTGGCCTCCTGGCCAAACTGAGCAATTGATGGAGAAGGTCCTGCACTGGTGACCAAGAAGCTGATGGTCACTCTAGTTGAGCTCCATGATCATATATACAGATGGGAGAAACCTACAGAAGGACAAACATCACTGCAACACTCCAATCTGGGCTTTATGGCGGTGTGGCCAAACTCAATCCTCTCCTCAGTGAAGACACATGAAAAAACATTTGGAATTTAAAAAAAAAAAAAAAAAAAAAAAAAACCATCTAAAGGACCCTCGTACTCCGAGAAACAAGATCCTCTGGTCTGATGAACCTCATTTCTAAGCATCATGTTTGAAGGAAACCAGCTGTGCTCATCACCTGCAGAGTACCATCACAAAAGTGTGCTTGATTAAAATGACTGGAGGGGCGCCACAAGAAAGTTTTTTTTTTTTTTTTTTTTTTGGTCGGACGTGCGCACTCTTGTGACTATTGTGCGCTCCTACACCCATATATTAAGCAAAATAATTTCTGACAGTAACTTATGACAATAATTAATATAATTTTAGTACTGATCGATCATCAAACTGATTAAAATAATGTTAGAATAAAAATTGACATCAACGGAAAATCATAAGATTTGACAACATATCATGTTGGACTAATTTGAACACTTTCTTCGTCATGACGTAATTATAATACATCGTCATAATGCATTAATTATGCATGGCGCACTTAGTTAAGATTGTTTTGCCATTTATGTGCTCTCAAAGTAGGCCTATAGCTAATTTCTAAAAATAAATAAATGAATAAAAAATGAGTGAAAAAAATAAAATTATCAGGGCTCATGTTGCCAGTTAAGATGTTTTAAAAAGGCTATTTCAAAATACTATATAAACATCACGGGCTAATATACAGTCGTTAACTTAATTGACACCAACACAAAAAAAAATACCATATATGCTTTCATGTCCGATAACATTATTTTTTTGTCTTACTTTTCATAATAAATTCATAAAAGCTCAGTACTGACTTGTTTTTCGTCAGTTTATTTTCATGAAATGGAATGGGTACAAAGGATTGTGGGTGACTGAAGGTCGCGAAGAATACGTCCCATGCATCCTTCAAAATCAACTGAAGGAAGAACGCAAAACGAAGGCTGCCTTCCAAGGATCCTTCCGATTGAGAGAGCCTTCAGCGACGTTTGATGACGGATATGGATGCAGCCTTCTCCTTATTGCGCCCTCGATACGCACTTCTGCCGAGCCCTCACCTGGGAGAGCTTCGCAGCAGACTTCTAGCCGACAGTCAAATCGGCAATACGACACAAAAGTGTGGACTAGGAAGACCGTGATGGTTAGGGTGCCATTTGGGTCAAGGCCCTATCTATTTTGTTTTGTGCAGATATATTTTATGCAGCATAATTTCACAAAGCCGTGAAAACAGTGAAACCGCCAGAATATTTAAAAAAATAAAATAAAATAAAAATAAAAACCTTAATACAGATATTTGGTCAAACAGCCCAGCACTAGTTCCTTTCTGATCTTAAAAGATTAAAGACAATATGAGGTTTAATTTGCTAGCAGACAAGTGTTATAGCCTACTATGAATAAAGAATGCAGAATATTTATTTTACAATACATAGCCTAGAATTTTTAACATTATATGTAACTTATAATTGAAATTAATTTACATAATTAAACTTAAAATGACATAGGCTATCATAAATCTTTAAGCCAGTGGATTTGTAACGAACCCACTTGTTCATGACACCGGTGTGCATTACACAGATGATATACTGCATTGCCATTGACAACAGTGACCTATTAAATATTTGATCGATGAACGACGCAGTAAGAATCAAGTGTTATGAACAGCCAAGCCATGTAATATATGATGTATACAGTATTGATATATGATATAAATTATATATATACTATGACTATGACAATGGTTTTACTCAGCCTTAACTCAATTTCATTTAAATGTTTATGACAAAACGAAGTATAGGCTTGGTAACTTACTTTCATTAACAACATTAAACAAGAGTTACATTATTTTGTTCAGGAAAACTCTCAGTTTGAAAAACTTTTAAGTGTTGTCGCATTCATAAAAGGCTGGATTGGTTTGAAGAGGTGAAAGGTGAATGTGGACTTCAAAGATGAAGCATGTGTGCCTATGTAGTAATGATTATCTCTGCGATTGTAAAAGATTCCCCTTGATGGAATCGATTCCAACCTTATGAATCGACTCTTGATTCCCAAAGCCCTGGAATCAGAGAATAAATTCAAAGCCATACCTAGCACAAACATGATACCCAAACTACATAAATATGTTAAATGATAATCCTGAAATTAATTCAAATGAAAGTAATTCTACATATATTTGTATCAGCACAGCTGAATTTTTTTCAAAGTAAATGGTGTTTTTACCTTCAGGTGAACCACAGAGTGAAGAAGAAATAGAGGAGGAGGAGGAGCCAGTTGAGGAAACGGAAGAAGATATAACCCCTAGATCAGCTGTAATTGAAAATACCCAAAACTGTGGTCAAGAGTTTCTGACAATGCTGGTGGAAAATGTGCTGAAAGGATCTTCTGCTGAGTCAAAGGACTTCAACACTGAAATAATACCAGAGAGTAACTGTGTTGTGGTGACATTTTCTAATAGCAAGTGTAAGTCATGGGTTCTGTCCCCCAACAGAAAGTACTTTTCAGATGTACATGCAAAATACTAGCTTCTTACTAAGGTCTGAGTGTTGATCACCTTCTTTTATTTCCTGTTACTTATATTACATTCCATAGATGCAGAACATTTCTTAGTATCCTCTCCAAGCAATGGAATAATTAAGAAGAAAAACATGAAAGTCAGATTGCTCGAGGTGACTTCAAAGGTGAAAGCTGAAGGCTTACCTCCAAACTCAAACTCTGACTTAATCATGCTCTATTTTGACAAATTTGCAGAAGTAGAGGATGATGGGGTAATATTTGAAATGGATCAGTCAGCAATAATAACTTTTAAAAATCCTGAAGGTACATGAAGTGGTTTGATTTGATTTATTAGTTGAATTTAACTGACATATGCATAAACTAAACAACGTGTGTTTTTTCAGATGTGCAAAAAGTCCTTGAAGAGCAACATCAAATTAAAAAACAGCCTTTCAGAGTACTGCCATACTACGAATCCCTACAAACAGCTCTATATGGTAAAGACAGACCCACCCTGAGACTTCCAGAGACATTTATAGAGAAGGTTGATAAAACTGTATGGCACCACCTAAAGGAAAACAGGAAATCCCTGGATTCAATCAAGCAAGCTATGTCCAGTCATTTTTGTGAGATGGATTTTCAGTCATCAGCAGTTAACATCAGTCCTTCTCAATCCCTACTTAGCAATGGTGCGAAGACAAGAAAACTCATTCGGACATGGAGAGAAAATGCCCTTTCTGTGTTCTTAGAATCAATGTCTAAGTTTAAATCCAACGAGTTCAACATTCAGGAGGATGCATGGACAGAGATACAAACTGAAATTGAAAAAGCAGTAGTGGGAGAGGCTGTCACACTGGTTCCCTATGTGGATGAAGGAACGATAGCTGTAGCCGGCCTGAAAGAAGATGTGGACAGGATTGAGGGAATCCTGACAGAAATTGTTGAGAAAATCACCCAAAGAATCCAAAGAGAGAAGGGCAGTGAGATAAGTGACATCAATATGACTCCATCTGTTTATAATATTGTTCTCTGCGATGGTTTGGAGAAGCAACTTTGTGACAAATTTCCAGAAATGAACATCACATACCATGTGCACAGCCAAAAGTTAACTTTATGTGGTTTAAAACATGAGGTGCTGGAAACAAAAAACGAAATACTGCAGGCTGTTGTTAATTTGATTCGTAAACCCGTTGAGCTCCACCAATCTGTTTTAGATTTTCTGCACAAGAAGGATCTAGAGGAAATAACTAGAGATATGTTTTTGAACAAAGGAATCTATGTAGCATTAGAAGCTGATGGAAAGAGAGTTTTGCTTGTTGGGAAAACACACAAGGCCTTGAATGTAGGTGAGAAGCAACTGCTGACAGATCTGGATCATCTGAGCTTCAGTGTTGAAGATCCCAGTGTTCTAGGAACATCAGATTGGCATGACCTTGTCTCACGCATAAAAAGCACTGTCACAAATGTTACAGTACAGACAGCTGTCAACCAGGTGGTGGTTTCTGGCTTTGTAGATTCCATAAAAGATGTTGAACAAGAGTTATATACTTTTGTTCAGGAAAACTCTCAATTTGAGAAAACTCTGAAATCTCACAAGACTGTTGTCACATTCATAAAGGATCACAAAAAGCAGGAATGGTTTGAAGAGGTGAAAGGTAAAGTGAATGTGGACTTCAAATGTGAAGACATCGTGATTAGTGGCTCAAGACTTCATGTCTCTAAGTGTGTGCCTCTGTTTGAGGACTTGCTTAGATCTGTGCATCACTGTACCATGAAAATAGTTAAACCAGGGGCAAGGAAGTTTTTCAAGGAGAAAAGGTTCATGTGGGTTGCATATGCCAAGACAAATATGAATTGTTTGGTCCAGTTACTCGATGAGTATGACCACCCACATGACATGGTTCAATCACTGACAATAAAGTCTATTTATGAATATAAAACACACGAAGGAATGGAGATTACAGTAAACAAAGCTGACATGTGTTCCTTTCTAGTGGATGCAGTGGTTGGTGCGTGCAAACAGACCCTCCTACTTGATGGAGGCTTAGCAAAGGCCCTCTCTGATGCTGCTGGTCCTAAACTTCAGAATGACTGCAATCTGATTGTCAAACGTCGGAAGCTGACAACAGGTGATGCTGTTCTCCTCGATGCAGGAGGACAGCTACGTTGCAAGCATGTCATTTTAGCAGTAGGACCGCATTATGACCCTTCCAATCCTCAGGAGTCTGTAAAGCTCCTGAAAAAAGCCGTGAAGAAGAGTCTGAATTTGGCAGATCAAGAAAGCTTCCAGTCACTGGCAATCCCAGCCATTAGTTCTGGTGTATTTGGTTTCCCACTGGACCTGTGTGCAGACACCATTGTGAAAGCTATAAAGGAGTTCTGTGATTTTGTTGAGGGGAATACACTGAGGAAGATTCACCTAGTTGACAATAATGAAAAGACAGTCCGAGCTTTAGAAGCTGCAGTGAAGAACGTTTATGGGGTCAGTGCGCGTACCCATAGCGTGACATCTGGAAGCAGTTCAAGCAGCCAGCAGCAAAACCAAAACCAAGCAAGTTCTTCTCCAAGCCAACACCAGATAGCTGCACACTTTCAAGGAGCATCACAAAGTTTTCAGACAAAAGAAGGTTTAACCATCACCCTTATGAAAGGAAACATTGAGGACACAACAGTGAGTTCAATTTAATTATACATAATATTATTTGGTCTCATTTTTTATTAGAAATATCAAAATGTCTAGACATGTACTTGATAGGGGTTGGTGTTTTGTTATGTTTATATTTATTTATTTATTTATTTATTTTTCATCTCCATAAGTTAAAATGGGCAGTCTGCCTTTTTAGATTTTTTTTGTTTTGTTTTTTGTTAATTTTAAGTAAACTATTGGAGCATGGTTTGAGCTGACTAACCATATGTAAATATCTGATTTTTGTACAGATGGACATTGTTGTGAACACTCTCAGCAGTGACCTGAATCTCACTGTAGGCGCGATTTCAAATGCCCTTCTCAAAGCAGCTGGTCCTCAGCTTCAGGTTCTGCTCAATCAGCAAGTCACAGGTTCTGCCAGTAATGGAGCAGTGTTTGAAACTGCTGGTGTAAACCTGAAGAACAAACTGGTGTTCCATGTTGTTGTACCCCACTGGAATCAGGGGCAAAAAAATGAGCAGAAGGTAACACTCTTAAATGATTTTTAGTGATTAGTAGTTACAAATCAGATGCTTTTAAATGACTTTTTTTTTCTGTTTGTGCAGGTGCTGGAGGATATCATGGATAAGTGTTTGGGTCTGGCAGAGCAGCGTCAGCAGAGCTCCATTGTATTCTCTGCCATTGGCACAGGAAACCTAGGGTTTCCAAAGCCATTGGTGGTCTGCACTATGTTGGACTCTGCCTTCAAGTTTAGCAGTAAAAGAAGTTCAAAGCATGTGAAGGAAGTGGCATTTGTTCTTCACCCCAAAGATACACAAACCATTCAGGTACATGATGTATGATGTCATACCAGTCTTTTTTAGATCCATATGGAATTCCACATTCTGCATAGCTTTGATCCTTGGTATAATAATAATGAGATATTTTCTCCTCTGTAACATTATATGTCATCCACAACAGGTATTCACAGATGAGTTTAGCAAAAGGTTTTTGGGCCAGTCTGCCTCTGCCTCTGCCTCAGCAAGTATTCCCACACAGCCACAGAGCACAGGTGCTCAAAACTTCTTTTTTTTTTACCCTTTTACATGTTTTCTTACCCAAACCATTGATGCAATCATTTCTAACTAACTGGTCTCAAGGTCATTTTAGTAGAATGCATGAAGTCAGCCCCTTGATATACCTTACTATAATGTTTTTTTTTGTTGTTTTTTTTGCATTTTACAATGAAATTATAGGCCCCTTCTCAAAGGTCATAACGAAATCTGGGATTCATGAGACTACAGTGGGAAGAATAACGCTACAGGTCCTGAATGGTGATATTACTTTAGAGAAAACTGATGTCATTGTGAACTCCAGCAATAAAGATTTTACAGCGAAATCAGGTGAAGTTACTAACTTTGAATAAGTCGAAGATTCTTACTCCTTTTTATATGCTGACTTTTTAAGCACTTGCCTAGAATTGCTTGTTGCTTAATTTTATAAGATAGAAATGATTTAGCTGAGATTTAAAACAGAGAGAATAAAACAAATTTTATCTCAAATTGTAGGTGTCTCAAAGGCTATTTTGGATAAGGCTGGTCCAAACGTAGAAACTGAGTGCCAGCAACTCGGTGAGAAGAATGTTTCAATTTCTAAACTAAAATATTTAATAAGAATTAAATAATAAATGTATTAAATATGAAGAAACTTCAGCACACAGAACAGAGCATGTGGTGTCTTATAATTCTGGTTCATGTGTGTTGCCAGGGGCCCAGGCTAACAGTGGACTGGTAATGACTCAAGCAGGGAATCTGCAGTGTAAAAAGATCATCCACATTGCAGCACACAGCGATGCTGTAAGGATCCAAAAACATGTAAGAAAGGCTCTAGAAATGTGTGCCAAGGAAAAGTTCACCTCCATTGCATTCCCAGCTATTGGAACAGGTGAGAACAAACTCAAATGTTGTTAATCTATGTCAAATAATAATGACTGTCCTTACATATAAAGACAACATACAACATATTCAATTCAAGTTTATTTGTATAGCGGTTTTTGCAATACAAATAGTTGCAAAACAGCTTTATAGAAAATTAAGTTTCTACAATATATTTAAATATATGTATACAATGTATATGTTAGTTTTTGACAACAAATTTAAAATAATATCCTATTTTTTTTTTAATTGAGAAATAAGTCTAGATTAGTATTTTAAATAAATAAGTGCTTATTATAAAATGTGATATATAAGTTTTCACCTTACATTAAGTTTAGCAGCCCAAATTGTTACATTATCTTTATATTGTCAATTCAAAACTTTCACTAAAACATAAACACAGATTTTAGTCACATGGCTTTGTTTTTCCTAGGACAAGCAGGGTTGTCTCCGGGTCAGGTAGCTGACTCCATGATGGATGGCATGCTGGACATGATAAGAAAAAATCCCCAGTCCACTCTGAAGCTGATCAGATTGGTGGTGTTCCAGGCCCAGATGCTCCCTGAGTTCCTCAAAAGCATGCAGAATCGAGAAACTGGACCTGTCAAACAAGACCAGAGTACCTGGTCAAAAATCAAAAGTATGAATCACTTTCATTTCAGCCTAATTTGATAGAACATTAATTTTAGGAGTAGCCTTTAAAACATTAAACCATGCACAACAAAGATATCAAATGGCTAAAGATATTTCTCTATTCCAATTTTGTGTATTTTGCAGCATATGCTGCTAGTGTTAAATCCTTCTTCACTGGATCGTGGGAGAAAGAAATAAAACAACATGGCGGCAAAGACTTTGTCATTGAAGGTATGCAAGTAGATCCAGTGTTTTTTTCTATCTGTGGCCCATCACAAGCAGAAGTGGACAAAACAAAGCGTTTCTTGGAGGATACAATCAATGATGAACAAGTGTTCCAGTCCATCACAGACACAGCGATACTTACCTTATCAGATAAAGACCAACAGCGAATCCAGGATCTGCAAAGCACTATGGATGTGACTATAAGGTTGGAATACAAAGCTCATAAAGGTTCAGAAGAAAAATCTGTGGAGGAGACACTTTTAGTGTAAGGTGTCTGTGTAGATGTTTTTTAAGAGACTCTGAGGAAATCCAAGACATGCTCAAAACAGCCAAAGAGGATGAGATACTAAAAAGAGAAATGGATTACACAAGTGAACTTGTTGATTGGCAGTATGAGCAAGGGGGCCAATATAGGAGTTTTGATCAACGTACAAATTTTAATTTAGAAAAGGCCCTTGCCAGACAAGCTGCAGACATCAGAATTTCCTTCCAAGGCCAAACTTATCAGGTCACACTGCCTGAGGGTCCTGCGGTGAGCACCACTGGTGGAAACCGGATGAATATTAGACGCATTGACAGACTGAAAGGTATTTGTTGAATTGTATCATTTATCAATAAGAAAAACAAAATACATGTATAAAAATGAATTAAAATGAGTGTGTAATTTATTATATTGTTATTGTAATACATAAAATATGTGAATTGGATGTGATATGTCTAATTGCACTAGAACTGTTGTAGATTTTACAACCGCTTTAAATTACTAGATGTTTTTCTCCATTAGCTACTGAAGATATTCCACAGCATTGGGATGCAATGGCACCTAACGAGTTGCACAAAAAGTTTAATTTGCAACCTACCAGCACAGAATACCAAGATGTATTGAAGCACTTCCAGGCCTCTTGTCCTAACAACAAAGTTTTGAAGGCATGTGTATAATTTTGTTTTATTTTATTTTTTATTTATTTTTTCTTATTAGATGCTTATCAGATGCTCTACAGGATTGAACATTAAACTTTAGCTAACTGAATTTTTCATTTATTTTTTATTATTTAACTTAAATATTTATTTTATTTTATTTTATTATTTATTTTTGGGAGTCAGGCAGTACAATACATTGTAAAGGACCAGGAAATAAACACATGGCAACATCACGGACAACTCGGTTTCATACTTCTGTCCATTATAAGAATGTTAACTGGTTTTTACTCCTGTTTTCTGATTGTAGATTGAGCGAATCCAGAATCCTGGCATGTGGAAGAACTACCAGAATAACAAAAGTGTCATGGAAAAAAAGAATGGCCATCAAAACAATGAGAAAAGACTCTTTCATGGAACCAGTGAGCAGACTCTCGGTCACATTGAAAAGAGTGGATTTAATCGTAGCTATGCAGGAAAAAATGGTAAATCATTTACTACAATCACTTTCATTTTCACAATTCACCTTCCATGATTATACTTTGAAGTGGTGTATATATTAATTTCTCATCTTATTTTTCTTTGTTTCTTGTTACAGCTGCAGCGTATGGAAATGGCACTTACTTTGCACTCAATGCAAGCTACTCTTCTAGCAACACATACTCAGTGCCTAATGCTCAGGGACAAAAACACATGTACCTCTGCAGAGTCCTTACAGGTGACTACACTAGAGGACAAACAGGGATGATTGTGCCACCTGCAAAAAATTCTAACTGTGACCTGTACGACACGGTTGTGGACAAAACTAATGCGCCGACCATTTTTGTGGTATTCCGAGATGATAATGCATATCCTGAATATTTAATCACTTTCACTTAGTCACTGAAAATAAACCATTTTACACAGTGAGGCAGAGGGCTTGATCACATCAGATACAATCAGGGAGATGAAGCACCCATAACGTGTCTTATTAAATATAAAAATTTAAAAGAGCTTTATTTACGGAACCTGAATGTGCCTTATAATGAATTCATTTTCTGTTATTTCTACTGTAAAGTTTACAAAATTGTGTCTGTATTCTGGAGATCGTTTCAATAATTTGCACAAACAATACAATCTTCGGGAACATGTAAACAAACTACACTGCAAATAAAGATCTTAGAAAACATGTTTTATTGTTATTTCTTACACCCTTCTACAACATCCAGTTGATACTTTAGGCATTCAGAAACATTTATAGGCACAATCAAAATATGTTTGCTATTCCACATCTTAGTTACAAATATAAAAATAAGTAAATACAGTAAATTTTCTGATTTATCCAGAAAGTAGGCATATAAAGATATATTGGGGGGGAAAAGATTTTAGGAACCTTGCATTTCATTATAACAACCGAAAATAATACTTTGTTTTAAGTTTTAAAATCCTATTTTTCTGTATACATGTCTTCATAATATTTATGAACAAAAACTCAAAATTTTATATGTGACCCTGGACCACAAAACCAGTCTTAAGTTGCTGGGATATATTTGTAGCAATAGCCAAAAACACATTGTATGGGTCCAAATTATTGATTTTTCTTTTATGCCATAAATCATTAGGACATTAAGTAAAGATCATGTTCCATGAAGATATTTTGTAAATTTCCTACTGTAATTATAGTAATATTAGTAATATGCATTGCTAAGAACTTCATTTGAACAACTTTAAAGGCAATTTTCTTAATATTTAGATTTTTTTTTTTTTTTACCCTCAGATTCCAGATTTTCAAAGAGTTGTATCTCGGCCAAATGTTGTCCTATCATAACAAACCATACATCAATGGAAAGCGTATTTATTCCAGATGATGTATAAATTTTGGAAAAATTGACCCTTATGACTGGTTTTGTGGTCCAGGGTCACATATATACCTGCACAGAAAGGTTGAAAAAATATTGAAAGCCAGATCACCTTCTATCATGTCAAGAATTACTATATCACACACACAAAAAGAATTTAAGTGAAAATGAATGTCAAAAAAAAAAAAAAACGTATGGCATGAGGTCAACATCAGCAAAGAGACACAAAATCATCAGGAAATATTAGGAATTATATATTCAAATCACCAAATCATTGTCAAAGTGCTAAGTCTGTCTCATCTAGATAGTTTTCAGCCTGAAACAAATAAAATTATGAGCAAATAATAAATTTGCTCAGTTAATTTGTGACTAGTTCTGCTAGTTTATCTTCTTTAGTCCAGGGAGAGTGAGTTCATACCTGTTCATCAGAGAGAAATGAAAAAAAAAACGGGTTAAACATAAACCATCTGCACCATCTTATTGAACCTTACAAATTAAAAAATCAGATGTGCAACAGAGTGCATTAGTGCCAACTTTTTCAGTTGCGTTGGTTCTGGAAGTATTTTTTCTATTACTTTTTCCAATAAGGATTTTAAAAAAGTCGTATTTAAAGCATTATATGGCATGAAGCAAACCAACCAGCTGTGAGCTGAATACAACCTCTGAGCTCACAACGGTCTTTAAGCTTCATAATTTGTCATTAAAAATCAGTTTCCCTATGAAGAAAATGAAGTTTTCAATTCTGGAACCCAACCTATTGCATTCATTGCAAAAAAATTAAGCTGACAACATTTGCTGTCCTTACCATTCTGTGGATCCCTTGATCAGATCAATTTCAGACATATCAATCAAAACTTTAAAAAAGAAGAAAATTTATTTTTTTAAAGTGACAGTCCCGGTAGTTAGAACATGTTTTTGATCTATGTTTTCATCCATGTCAATCCACATTCTTTATCTACTTACCATTCCAATCTCCTTTCGCTCTCTTTTGTGAAGCATTTTATTGTTTTTTACTGCAACATCCAACTTTCTTGTTCTTGCTTCCTCCATTGACACGGCAAACTCAAATCTGAGATAGAGAGTTATGTCAGAAATCTTTGAAACATTTCTAACAAAAGTTAATACTAACAAAAGATAATGCCTGGTTTTCAAATGGCGAAAAACTTCTCTAACGTCTCATTGAAGACAGGGTCCACAGTCTTCTTTTTAACCGGAGTGCGCTTGCGGTGCTTCCACGTCTGATCAGGCAGCAGATATATGCGGACGTAAGTATCAGAGCCGCTCTCGCTGCAGGAGACCAGATCCCTAGGCAGCAAAATAATAGCTTTTATGAATCTTTGATCTGTGAAAATCATTACAATTTAAATAAAACAGGAGGGATAAGCGTCTCACTTGCAGCAGCTGACAATAACAATGAGCCGCTTCCTTAAGGTGGCATAACGCAATGTGAGCTGAATCTGCCCAAAGCTGCCCTGATGATTCAGGATGGCCCTTTAATGAACATATGAACTCATAAGTTAAATCTGAAGATTTTTGTAGAACACAACATTTGTAAGCAGCACCAGATTGTACCTACTCTGGATAAGGGACGTTGTCGGTTAGATCGAAGCGAGAAGAAGCTATGGAGTTCTCTGACAACAGACTGTGGGAATCGTAGCGACGCATTTGACTGGGGGTGGAGGGGGTCGAACGCAGCGCCTCTGTGCCAACAAAAGTGCTACGTCGGTAGGGAGTATACTCTGCTTGGAGTTCATTATAGGAGCTGACTGAAGATGGCACAGGGGCAGGAACAGTCTGTGTCCTGGAGAGTGGGGCAGATGAAACAGGCACTTTTTCTTTCGCATTGCTCTGTGCAGGCTGAGCTGGAACTGGAGTTGGAGATGAGACCTTTTCCTTAGCCTGATTGGGTGGAGCGACAACCTTTGGTTCCAGTTTCTCCAACGTAAGAATCTAATTGAGACGACAGGTGTAAAGGAATTTTTGTTAACCATTATCCCAGCAAATATTACAATACTACAGTCATTATGATAGTCATTCGTGTCTTGATAAACAATAAAACACCTAAATAAATACACATCAAAAACTTTCATTGTTCTTCAGCTCAGTGGTTCTAAACTGGTTGGCTGTGACTCAAACTTGGGATGCAGGTCTGTTCTGATTGGGTTGTGGATGGCAGGATAGCGAAATAAATAAGATGTGGGGGGGGGGGGGGGGGGAATGTCATATTTTTAGTTGCTGACGACAAAGGACAAATTCATCTATTACTTGGAAGAAGATAGTAAAGGCGGATGTCAACATGGACAGGTTGTATGACTTGCCCTTGTCCAACAAATCCATTATATTACATTAGGTAAAAAAAACACACAAAAAAAATATAGGTTCACTAGCAATAAAGACCACAATGTATTGTAGAAACTACAAATATGACTGTAATACTTTGTAGAAGGATAAAGGGATAGGGATTCATCTTCAGAACACAAAGATATTTTTGATGGAATCTGAAAGCTAAATTACATTGAACCCCTGATGTCACATGGACCTTTTTACCAATGTCCTTGCTCCGTTTCTGTGCATTGATCGTGGTAATATCCTTGTTGTCTGGTCAGAGAGCTTTCAAATTCCATCAAAAAAATGTTAATTTGTGTTCTGAAGATGAACAAAGGTCTTGGGAGTGGAACGACATGAGGGTGAGTAATTCATGACAGAATTTTCTTTTTTTGGTGAACTATCCCTTTAAATTAGTTACAATTAATTAATGTATTATAAAATAACACTGAAAATAATTTTGACACCATTTATGAATCTAAGTTAATAAATTTAAATATACTACTGTTCGTTTTTAATTTATATTCATTAAAATATATTATGTAATTTATGCAAATTGTAATGCAGATTTTTTTTTTTATTAACCTAAATAAATGCTGTAACGTTTAATGTTATTTCATGATACCTGATGCATTAAACAACGTAACTGCATTCAACATTAAGGTAAAGTGTTTTTTAAATCCAGGTAAAATCCGTGTGCTGAATAAAATAAAAACAGCAGCTGTAGTTCACTCCCTCACCCTGAGAACAGCTTTCATCTTGATGTGGCTGTTGGCTCCGGAGCGCTCAAGCTGAAAGCGCTGGTCCAGGGTCATGTCGGATACATTGAGCAGCCGGACCAACGGCAGAGTGAGTTTGCCCAGAGATGATTTTTTCTCGTGTTCTTTTACCTGAGGCCACAGGATAACAGAAAGAGACACATCATTTTCTGTATATTATATAATAATACAATTTGTGTTTGTTATATTTATCAAGTTTTGTGTATGGAGGAAAAAGAATAGTTCATTCTTTATGATTGCAAAATAGGTTATGGTTTTATGATAGGTTTACCTCGACATTCAACACTTGGTTATTCACACTGTGCACAAAGAATGTGAAGCATTCATCATAAGTCGGGTCTTTCGAGGCCAACACAACCTTTCAGAAAAGAAACAAACACAGATGAAAACACTCCAGCTTCTAAATGTCTGATTCATTGTGTTTAAAAACTAGGAAACAGAGTGGATTATCATTAGAATTACATTCCAAAAATTTAAATACCTTGGTTTTTTGACTTTGCTGATCAATGGTAAACTCCACGTATGAGTTGGGATCATTAGTTCTTCTGGTGAGCTGCGATTTAAAATGGACACAAATGGAAATCAAACTCATAGACACATTTTGATTATGTATATTCTAAATAACCATGAGTTTTGGTTCCCAAATTCTTTGAATTCCTATAACTTTCCATGATCATGAATTCCCTTGACTTTTTCTTGACCTTTCCAGTCATTTGTGATTACAGGATTTAGACTGTTTTCAAAACAATCTAGCACGGATTTACATTTATGTCAGGTACCAATTCTTGGAAATGATATATTTTTTAGCTAGTGGGAAATGTTTTTCACTTCTATGTCCTGACCAGCAGATTACTCCACTAATAGGTGTGATATTACGATTAGGAGACTACGACACTATGGAAAAAAGACCAAGAAAAAGTCCTAATGTTTCACCTTTTAATTTGCATGATGAATATGCTGTTAACTTGATCATTTTCATAGTTGAACTAGTGGTAGAAACCAGTTAAACAGGTTGCTACAATTACAGAGAAGCAGAAACTAAAACCTGTGCCTTGACTTTATCATGCTTACAGCTAAACGCTATGATATAATCTCTGAAATGCTCCATATTCAGTGCAAGATGGCAGGAGGCTGCATTCCAGACGCATGAGAGGAGTAAGAGTGAAATACCTAGATATCTAGCTTTTTGCCCCAACAACAGAAAAAGAAAGAAAAGCCTAAGGGGAGAAAGCCTAATACACAAACTTTCAAGAAAGGCTTAAAGGAATAAATCACAAAAATCATTCAGTCATCAATTACTCGCTGATATTAAGGCCAAAATTAATTTAAATTTCAGTCTGCTCCTCACACAAACCTATCATATGGTTCCAGAAGACTACTTATGGTACATTATGTGGTATTTTTATGGTATTTGTGGTGTACTTTTATGGATCCCTTTTGAAGCTGGTCACTATGAATCACCATTTTGTTTTGTTTTTTATCTCCAGCTGTTTTCCACTGCAAAAATAACAACATACAGGTTTGGAACAATGCAAAGGTGACCAAATGATGATAGCATTTTCATCGTTCCATTAAACCTATATGAAAAGTTTATTCGTTTAACCATATAGTTTTGCTGGTATTAATTCTGAGAGGTTTTTGGATGTGCTTCATTCTTCCCACAAAAAGCCGAGGACAATATTGGCCACTTCTTACCCGAGATTCTTTGGGTGGTTTTCCATGCTTTTCATTATGGGTGAATTCACGCTGGTCTTTCTAAAGGCAACAAAAAATGGTAAGTATGTAAGAAAAAAAGAAAGAAAGAAGATAGATTACAAAATATCTCGTTCTCACATGCTGTGTTTGTGTTATGATAGGCTGACAGTTTTTTAGTTGTGCTCTCATTGTAAATATATACTCACAGGCAGATTAGATGCACTATCTAAGTACACAGCCAACATGGCACAAGCGAGCCCATCTCTGGTCTGAAATATGCAATTGAATAAAAATCCATTAAAACACCTTTTCATTAATAATATAATAATCAGATTGAAACAAACACACACACATTTTATTAGACAATACACCACTTAAATCACAGCAGGTATTTTGACCATCTGGCACAGCATATAAATGATGTACACTATTATAATAAGCTTACCTCCTTCAGTAGTGCTGGGTTTGTGTGCAAAGAAAACCATTGCAATTTCATATGTATCTGACCAGTCTCAATGTCCTCAAGGGTGAACCACTGCAAATCAAAGACAAAACTTGGTGAACAACAACACAAATGATATTCATTTTATATCATAGAATATTTAGCACTTTTTTGATGTACAGAGAAATTCTGAAAAAGTCTTTGTTTAACTATCGGTTAAGAAGCACGGCAATTCAGATCTTTCTAAAGCTCACCTCATCTAATTCTCTGTTTTTCCTCACATCCCCACAATCCAAACTGTACCTGTGGCAGACAATCCAATATCTCACACAAAATCGCATAAGATGGACAAAATAATGGCCATGATCTGAGCAAACTCATCATTACCTGCCCAAAAAGTCATCTGCATCCGTGTCTTCGTCATAAAGTTCCACCTCCAACTCTTGCCCAGGAGCTTCATGAATGACAAACTATTGAAAACAAATATTCATGCGATCACTATTTCCCATCTGAAATGGCTTTGTACTAATATATTGAGGATTGCTCAAAATTACCTCATAAACTTCATTCCAGCGTGGATTCAAGGTTTCTTTGATGGTCTTTGTTTTGAATTGCTTGTTTCCGACCCTCAGCACAGTATATGGATCTGACTTGCCCTTTACAAGTCCCATCATGTACGTGTCCTTTGCTACAAGATCCCGGGCCTCCAAAACATGGACCCGTACAACACCCTAAAAATGTTCACATGGTGTAACAGTCTGCATTTTTGAAAACAGAAAGTTCTTTGACTGATTTTAGCAATGGGAGCCAATTATTCCCAGTCTTACTCGAGGAAGAGGAAACTTCATTTGGTCAACCTTGACTTGATCGATCAAAGGGATGCACATGCGATTGGGCAGAACCATGAGAGAGGCGATGATATCCACAATGGCCGATTCTGAAAAATGACTAGAGAGGAAATAGAGAGTCAGATTTGCATGGCAATGAACACTAATTATCACGTTTGTTTAATGTATTGAGAAATCCCTGGTTTTCTCAATGGCCACTAAACTTTGTAACTGAAAGATTTTTCTGGGTGACAGAAAGAGAGGCTTAGCAAGCTTTAATCTTTAATAATCCTGTACTATTTATCCCTCCCTGTACTGGAGGCTTTCATGTTACACACATTTGTCTATATGTAAACTTGTATAACAACATTCCATGTCCTGAAGCAATTTTAAAGAAGTGTGGCTAGCTAGTTTGGTTTGTCCATTGTTTTGTTTAGACAAAACAACTGACAAAAATAACTGACAAAAGTAAGTTATTAAATAATGTGATAAAAATACTTTGACCTGTTAACTACAAAAACAAAATCATAAATTTAACAAATGTGTATGGAACTTTCAACTGTTTATTGAGTCACAATCAAAAATAATTCAAATCTATGAACATACTTAAGTCCTGGGCCATCCAAAACATTAGTCATTCCAGTCCAATTGAGTTGCAGAGCCTGGAAATTTAATTTAAAATGTTCACATTTTGAACTAATGAACTCATGACACTTGTTATTTTTTATTTTAAACTAGCCAATTGCATGTAATGTCCATACTCACAGGTCGACGGATGAAGAACATGGTGACTCCACCTACAAGGGGTGACTGGCCAATCAGAGGCTCCAGAATTACACGTAGCATTCCCTGAAGCTGAAAGAAAAAATAAACACATTTATAGTTGTTAATTGCTTTCATATTCAGTAACTTTTTTAATACATTAAGGTCTGGTTTCATAGACAGGGCTTAGCCTAAACCAGGATTAGGCCATAGTCCAATTAAGACATTTAAGTCATTTTTATAAAAAGGCAAGTTTATTTATATATTTTTTATTTATATATTTATTTTATTATATATATTTTATTTATATAGCACGTTTCATACATACAATTTAAAGTGTTTTAAATAAATTGAATTAAAATAATGATTAAAAAGTAATAACAATAAAAACAACGAATTTTAAAACTTGGATTTAAAAATTGATTTAAAATTAATTAAAAGGGTTACGAATAGAAAATGATTATACATAAAATACAGTGCAATCAGTTCGGATGTAGCACAGTGCTCATTCAGTAAATGCACAGTTGAACGGATGAGTTTTGAGTCTGGATTTAAATGTGGCTAATGTTTTAGCATATCTAATCTCTTCTGGAAGCTGATTCCAACTGCAGGCGGCATAATAGCTAAAAGTGGATTCCCCTTGTTTTGTGTGAACTCTTGGCATTTCTAACTGACTTGATCCTAATGATCGGAGTGGTCTCAGCAAGATTGTTTGATTGATTGATTCTTTCTTTTTTCTTTCTTTTTTGGGAGAAAATTAATACTTTTTTCAATACTTTTTGCATTACCCTGATTAAAAGTGACAGAAAAGACATTTAGAATGTTACAAAAGATTTCTTTTTAAAATAAATTCTGTTCTTTTTAATGTTCTGTTCATCAAAAAAAAGTTTTTTAAAAAGTATCACTGTTTTCCATAACAATATCAAGCAACTCAACTATTTTTTTTTTATATTGTTACTTATTAATAGTAAGAAATGTTTCTTTAGAACCAAAGCAACAAATTATAATGATTTCTGAAGGACCATGTGACACTGAAAACTAGAGTAATATCTACTGAAAATTCAGCTTTGCCATAGAAATAAATTATATTTAAAAATAGTTGAAAAGAAAACAGTTTTTTTTTTAATTGCAATTATATTTCACATTATTACTACTTTTATTGTATATTTGAGCAAATACTGTAAATACAGCCGTGGTGAGCATAAGTCTTTAAAGACTTCTCACAGACCCCAAACTTTTAAAAGGCAGTGTAAATCAAAAACGTAGCCTTGCCTGACATAAAAGGCAACTCTTAAATTTCAACTGAAGAAAATGCCATCTATTATCATTAAATTCAATTATTCCTTCACTAACCTGAAGGCCTTTGACTCCTACTTTGATGGCTGGTTTAACATCTGCATCAATGTCTACATCAGCATCATAACTACAGGAGATAAAAGGAAAAGAGAGCTTTAAAATATTTCAGGAAGATGTCAGTCATATATGGGATAGCAAGATAATCTGGTGTCAAAATGAAGTTTGATGCCATAGCTCACATAATGTTGAAGTCGAGGATGACCTCTTTTGTTTCCAGCTCATGTGTGTACACTCGTACCCCTGTAATAGTTGGAGCCTGAAATGCAAATACACAATTGTAAGCTTCTGTATGACTGCTGAAATATAATAATGGGCTAATACAGTCTATTGCCAGTGAGAGGGCAACATTAATGGATGATTATGGAATCGTACATTCTGTCCCATGTGAACTTTAGTGAAGGTGAAGGTCTTCAGATGGGAGCTGGACGTTCTTACAGTTGGCTGAATGTTATCAATGAGAAGCTTTTCCATGTACATGCCAAAGAACGGCCATGCTTGCTGAAGAATCTACAACAAACAAGCACATTTATAGACATGCAATAACAGCAAAAATACTGAAACAGTACAATGTATGACTCCCACAGGCAGACAAATTTATGAGATTCGCCAGCATATAAGAGGTGCAAATCAACATCTGAGGCAGAAATCTTACCTTGTTGATCCAAGCCGCCTTCTCAACATCTGCAAAGTGAATCTATCAGAGAAAGAGAGAGAGATAAATAAATAACAGACTAATAATGAACATTTCACCACAAAATTAAGGTTCACTTGTTTAGAAATAAAAAAACACTTGTGTAGAACTTGCTTAAATATGAATTAATTTTTAGCACATCAGATTCCACATAATTCTGTTTTCCTTTCAGCTTTTCATGAAATATGAATGAGATCAATCCCTAAAAAAATCAGAAGGTTCAAAGGGCGGTTTTAATTTTATTTTGTGGTGTCATTAATATCTGTGGCCTTGAATCTATTATATCTAAATCAATTCTGAAGATCAGATATGTGATATCACCGCGATATTTTACAGAGAAGACAATAAGCAACCTAAGAACCTGAAACAGCTTGTCGATTTTGGTCACAAAGGGCTAAAGGGAGAGTTCACACCAAAATAAAAATTTTCAAAATTGGCTGTCTCTAACAGCACATCTCCTGTGTTTGCCAGAAGAAAGATCATCATACCGGTTTGGGATGACATAAGGGTGAGTAAATGATGGCAGAGTTTTCATTTTTAGGTGAACTACCCCTTCAGGGTTATACTGAGGTTTGTAGACATGGAAATCTTGGGAACTGTAGCAACATAAAATCAGGATACTATAAAATTATACTTTACAGGTCCAATAAAATTCTTTTACAGCATAATCCATTTTATATATTTCTTTCAACTTTAGTATAGGGTGTGTCAGATTCCTGTTTTAAAAAGGGCTGGGTATTTTAATTTAGAAACTCAAGCTGACACCTTGGAGCATGATGTTCCCAAAGCAACACAACAAGAAGCCACACCTCTTACAGTTCAATACCAGCTATTGTTTAGATGCCAAGTATGCATATAAACAAGTACAGTACAGTACAGTATTTCCCCACCAACATACTAATTAGTTTACGTCTTTGCAACTGATTAAAATACATGTTGCACAGATCACTTAAACTAAAATTATACCAGGTCAGTAAAGAGGCCAAAAAGACCACCTACCCAAGCTGGCATGTTCATGGCTTTGAGTTCAGTGTTGATCACGTGCTTCTCGTTTTCCAAAAAGTCAATGGCTGTGTCGATCCTCTGATCTTTCCACCTGCGGTTGTTTTTCCACATGGTCCACATCACCATGCTCAGAAGAATCCAGCTGATGCTGAGTCCAAGCGAGCCGGTCAGGTATACGGGATAGCACAGGACAATCGCTCTCATCATGAACATCAGGAACTCCATGATCAACTGACTGACATCTTTTGCACTGAGTCCCTCTGGATCTCCAGCAGAGATGGGGGGCACTTGACCCTCACTGGCTGCAGCGCTCATTATGTGACTCTGGAGCCTGACTGCTGTTTTGAAGCTCTGGAGAAGGTAGTAGACGAGCGTCTGAATTCACATCAGAGACGCATCGCCTGTCGATCGTTGTACTGAGGTTGGTTTTCCTGGCTACCTGAGATCAAATCCAACCATCAGACCAAAAGAGAAAACAAAAGATTTACCGAGACGCGCTTAGCATCCCTGTGACCCGTCACTTCATCTCCATTAAACCAACTGTGATTGTGCAAACACTCTGTCCATTTTTTGCGAACTTCCGCGTTTCCCATCCATTTGGTTTTTACCTGCCAGCCTCGAAGTAGACACGCCTAAGTTCCACCCTTTTCTGTGTGTGAGAAATAGTACGTCGTTCTTGCAATAAGTTGACAGACAGGATCTGCCTCGAAACCAAACGATTGCATTTAAAGCGAACTGTTCGTGGAACTAGAAAGACGAAGTCGCATTAAATAGTGGCTCATGTAGCAGAGTGAGTGGCCGAGATTTATTGCAAGCCGATTTTTTTTCACTTGGATCAACTTAAGTAGGCTATAATTTTAAAGAAACAACATTTAAATTTGCATTCAGTCATTTAGCAGACGCTTTTATCCAAAGCGATTTACAAATGGGGACAGTGAAAGCAATCAAAATCAACAAAAGAGCAATGATATACAAGTGCTAGAACAAGTCTCAGTCAGTGGTGATGGTCCTTCATCTAGCAAGAAATGTCCAGCCGTGATTTATTCACGATACAGCACGGCCTCTCGCATCTTATTGCTTACTTAAACGTAAAATATGTTGATATGTACACAATCTGAATTTTTGTATTTATAGCAAAGTATTTTGTAATTTTTCTCACACCTAACATTTAAGTGAACGCGATTTAAAAAATAAAATAAAATGGTTATAGTGAAAATTAAAGCCACGATATTTAGCCTATGATCGTGACCTGCTGAATGTTTTAACATATGCATTCATTTTTCAAGGTATTTATATGCAGTTCAAATTTAATTGCCATTGTTTGATCTTGCGCCATCTCAAGGGGTTTCAAAGTCATTGCAGTCCAGAGCATCCTTTTATCAGCTACTTTATGTACATAGTGATAAACTTATGGATAATAGCTTGACCTGTCTTGGTAGGCTATTACTCTTTAAGCTGCTTATTACTCTTTTATTGCTTGTTTAAATTAGAAGACATTCACACACATGACTGCTTGTCTCTCGAACTCAAAGACCACTGATTGTGTCACATGACAGAGCATAATAAAAACACTTAAAACAGAAATAAATTATTTTTATTGGAAAACATAAAGTTGAATTTGACACAATGGCAGTGCAATGAGAGAGAGATTACTGTCGTTCCTGATTTAAGCCCACCTAAATTCTGATTCACTAAATTATAAAACATAATTTTTATACTGTTTTTTTTTTTTTGTTTTGTTTTGTTTATCCTTACCTTGCCTTTCCTGGGTACATTTTACAGTTTAAACCACAATCAAATATATTTTACGAAGAAATGGATACCCAGTTTTAATCAACTTAAAAAATATCTTGTCAGAAGTGGGATTCGAACCCACGCCTCCATTCGGAGACCAGAAGACCCATTTTTCACTGGGAAGGTCTGAACCTTGAGTCTGGCGCCTTAGACCACTCGGCCATCCTGACAACTAAGCAGTGTTTGTGAATTTGTCGCTATCCATATTAATGAAAATGATTAATCTTCCTAAAAATGCTGTACATGATAAATCTTGCGCGCCTGTTCAAATGTTGAAAAATACTTAGGTTGGTACATTTGACTTCCCTAAATAAAATGCAACGCCAGTATATGCTAGAACTCAAATCTAAATATTTCTGTTTTCATTTCCGTTTTAGAAACTATTTCAAATAAGTGCACATAATTAAGGCTTTCAATGAGAGAAGAACGTTTATCGTTTTATCCGCGCAAGCGTAGCAAAGGGATCTGCGCATGCGTGTTGTAACTCGCGCTTACAACACATTCAACATGTGATCTGTTATTAAACACCACAGGGGCGTAGCTCTGATTTCCAGCGTGCTCGTATGTTATGACACTGCTCTTGACTGAGAACGAGTGAAACCCAAAAGATGTCTCTCTACCGAAACACAGTTTGGTTCCTGAAGGGTCTACAGGAATATACGAAGTACGTCATTATCAGTGTATTTTCATTTTAGCTAACTTAGCCTAACACTTTGATAAGCACAAATCATAAACGTCATTTACCATCGAAGGTTTCTGCAGTGCACCAGTTAAAATCTGATTAACCCTGCTCCTCATCAGGGGCGGCTATGAGGCAGCGGCGAGGCTTTTTAACGAGGCGGACCTGGAGGTGAATGTGAGCGGCCGCTCGTTCATCATCACCGGAGCGAACAGCGGCATCGGTAAAGCCGCCGCCTGCGAAATCGCCAAAAGAGGTGAGAAAATATGGATTTGTTAATTTTGGTTATAGTTTGTCCTTTAATAACTTGTCAACTTGAAAGTCTTGTGCATTCCATCAAAACCCAGTTAAGACTTTTAGGATAAAGTTTAACCAACAAAAAGGACGCAACAGTGACTCCTACTGGCAAAAGATGTGCAGTGCTTTTAAAAACAGCCATTCAAAGTTCATTAAAAGTTTATCTTTAGGTGGGACCGTACATATGGTGTGCAGAAATGAAGATCGTGCAAATGAGGCAAGAAAAGACGTTGTGGAGCAAAGTAAAAATGAGGTATATTTTCAGAAATACGTGCAGATAATTAGAAAATTATTCTACATGGTATAGGACAGAAATAGTGAATTCTAGTCTGAGTTTGTCTCTCATTTGCTTTCAGAATGTCCACGTTCACCTAGTTGACATGTCCAGCCCCAGGAAAGTGTGGGAGTTTGCTAGTGGATTCTCTCAGAATCACAATCTACATGTTCTGGTAAATGCACTCCAGGTTTAAGTCATAGCATCGTGCAATAATGAGCTGAAACAATAAGTCGTGAGAGCCTGTACACAAAGTAAAATCACATTAATGCACGTGGATATTGCTGTTATTATGTGGGGGCAACTGCACTTTGATAAATTTGTCAAATCAATTTAAAAAGATTAATAATTAATTAATATTTAACATTAATTATTTAAAAAGAAACAGATATTTCATCTTCCCCCAACTAATATATTTCATTGGTAACATGGCACATTTAATTTAGCATATCATATCGGTTTATGGTCATTTTATAACTGCTTTGACTGTGATGTGCATCGTCATGCTTTTACCTTCCTGTGATTTATTACTGTAGATCAATAATGCAGGTTGCATGGTCAATCAGAGAGAACTGACAGAGGATGGCCTGGAGAAAAACTTTGCGACAAACACACTAGGTAAGAAGGTTAATGTTTTTTTTCTGATCATATATTTTTCCAATATGGACAACAAAGTATGAGCTTTTACTGCAGTATTTTAGTTTTACCTGTTTTATACTATTGAGTTACAAAGGTCACGGTCCACCCCCTGTGGTAGAGAACGTTTTTAGTGCCACCTCTTGAAATCAAGGGTCAAGAAGAGATAAGAGAGACTAGTCGTCTCACTCATCTTGTGTGTTTTACAGGGATGTACATACTGACAACAGCGCTGATTCCCACACTGAAGAAGTCAGAGAATCCCAGAGTGGTGAGTGTGAAGAAATGCATCCTAATGCATGGTCAATAACTGTTTCCAGACACATTTATACTCACAATGTTACCAGAAATGAATGACTTAAGTGACATGTTTATGAAATTTATAAATGTTAAAACAACTTCATTAAAACTGTATTATTATTACTACATTTTTAAATTTTCATATTTTTTTATTAGTAATGAATGTTTCAGAGAAATTAATGAAATCATTTTTATTTATTTATTATTATTTTTGTATGTTATTTTTTATTTTTATTGTTTATTTTATTTTATAGTTATTTTATGAATTATTTTATATTTATTACAGATCACTGTGTCATCTGGTGGGATGCTGGTTCAGAAGTTAAATGTAGAGGACCTTCAGTTTGAGAAAGGCTCTTTTGACGGCACCATGGCCTATGCACAGAACAAGGTACTACTATAAACTATAAACTTACAATTTAAATCAGTAAAAACTTTGCAGTGCAGCATCTGTTTTATATGTATATTATTGTTTGGCTTAAAAAAATCATTAACTAAAAAGCATACAAAAATGTAACCGTTATGCTTTTGGTGGCTTACCAATCCAGTCCATCATTCACTGTTAAAATAATAGCACAATACAGTGGCACAGATTCCAGCAGCATCGCCACTCTGCCTTTGTTACAACCCCAATTCCAGAGAAGTTGGGACACTTCCTTTTAATTACAATGTTTCATTGTTTGGGAATTGAGGATACTAATTGTTGAAGTTTTGCAAACAAAATTTTTGTCCTGGCTGGCATTGTCTTGATCTAATAACCATGGACTTCCCATGAAAAGCATCATCTTGATAGTAGTATGTGTCTCTGTACAGTCCCAATATAAGCCTCCATGTCAATGGTACCTTCACACATATGCCAGTCACCCATGCTGTTTGCTCTGCTGCACCTCCATACCATGACAGACGTTTGCTTTTGCTTCTGTCGCTAACGAAAGTCTGGATGGTCCCTTTGGTCTTTGGGACTGAGAATGCGAAATTCGTTTTTCCCGGAAACAATTTGAAATGTGGACTCATCTGAGTACAGCACACATTTTCACTGTCTTTTTGGCTATCTGAGATGAGCTCTGGCCCAGAGAACCCGGCAGCATCACTGCATAGAATTGATGTCTAGCTTTTTCCTAGAGTAACAGATATTCAAGTTGCATTTCTTGATATGCAAATGACAGTGGTTTTCTGAAGTACTCCTGAGCCCATTTGGCTATATTTAATACTGCGGCAGCAAGACGGTTTCTTATGCAATGCCATCTGAGGCCTCAAAGGTCAAGCACATTCAACTGAGGTTTTCTGTCTTGCCCTACATGTACTGTGATTTCTCTGAATTCCTTGAATCTTTTCACAATATTATGTATGGTACATGGTGAAAGACCTAAGTTCTTTTCAATTTTCCATTGCGAAATGTGATTTTTGATTTGTTTTACATTTCTTTCGCGAAATTTGTTCATATTTACAAAATACATTTACGTTGGTCAGTGAAAACTTTGGAAATCTTTTCTTTTTACTTTTGTCAATTAAATAAAAGTTAAAGAGAATTTACAAATCACAGATTCTTGATTGTATTGCATTTTACAAAACCTCCCAACTTCTCTGGAATTGTGGTTGTACATTGAACGTTATAATAGTCATTGTAACCTGATTCACTGTCCTCATATTTATGCAATTTTTGTTTTATTTAGCATGTTTTTAGTAAAGAATCTGGAGTTATTTAATGCTAACTGTGATCTTTTTCAGAGGCAACAGGTGATCATGACAGAGCAATGGGCAGCTCAGCACAAAGAAATCCACTTCTCGTCCATGCACCCAGGCTGGGCAGACACCCCAGGTGGGCAGCATGTGTGTGTAGTGTACATCAGCTGCAAGGAAATATCTTGATTGATACAGGAATCTTGCGGTCTCAGTCAGAAAGATCTTGTTTTTGTTTCATCTACAGCGGTGCAGTCATCCATGCCTGATTTTCATGAGAGAATGAAGAATAAACTCCGTACTGAAGCTCAAGGTGCAGACACAGTGGTGTGGCTGGCCATATCAGATGCTGCCAGCAGACAGCCAAGCGGCCTCTTCTTCCAAGGTCAAGCATCTTTATAAAATGTGAAAGCATGCTTTAGTATGCTGTACACATCATCTATAACATGTCTTTGACGTTGCAGACTAAATCTCTCTTTAACATGTAACTGAACTTTGCCCTCTGTTTCACAAACTAATTCATCTGCAGACAGAAAAGCGGTTTCTACGCATCTGCCTCTGGCCTCCTCCAGGTCTTCACCGGCTGAAGACCAGAAGCTGATGAGCAAGCTGGAAGAGCTCGCTGTGAAATTCAAGTGTTAATTGTTTGGGTTAGTTGGCAAATTCACAGAAGCCATCATTCCACACACAGGCTGTGATATTCATTCTCAGTAACGGTGAGAATTGCAAAAATGCGAAAAGCTCATGAATACTGCAACAAAACAGCTTACCATAACAATCTGAAATGTTTCAAATATTTCAAACCTGTTGTCTGTTCTTCAAACAAATACATTCCTAAGCATTTGTTTGAGGCAAGAAACTAGTACATCCACTTTTTGCAATGGCAGTTTTTTGAGTTTCTCGATCTTTAAGTAAAATGACATCTGTGGATAACATTACGCAAATGTTCTGCATTAATTGTTTGCAGTCTTACCTCTTACATGAATGTTGAAGCTGCTGTGCTAAATGACTAGAGCAACCTCAAGGAATTGAGTTTGCATGCTTGATGAATCAGACAACTGTTGCAGTATGGAAATAGCAGATTATTTTATTCATAAATCTAAAACTGCTATTCCAAAAAACAAATGGCCATCAAGACTCAGCTGTCTGAGAACATGATATGCAAAACTACCTATAACTCTTATTCAAATTAAACAAATAAATATGAAGAAATATTCTAGACCTGCCCCTTATATACACTTACAAATGGGTTTGTAGTTAACTAGCTAGTTATTAACTAAAAATTACTTTATTTTTGTCAATTTGTTACAGCTGACGTGATTCCTAATTAAAGATAATAATGACCAATTAATCTCTCTGTCTCAATCTTTTAGGGAAGTCATTATTATATGTTTATTATTTTTATTAACTTTTATTGTTTGCCCAAACAACTGATAAAATCCAAATTGTGTTCATGGTGTTTACATGAGCTGGTAGCTGAGACTAAACCACAGGACTTGAAATGGTTTTTATTTATAGAATTAAAGAACCATTACAAACAGTAAAAGAATAACAGTGTTGCTCCAGTTACAAAAAAAAAAAAAAAAAGACTTTCACTCCAGTTTTTACTTACTTACTACCGTTCAAATGTCTGGGGTCAGTGAGACTTTATTCTTAAAAGAAATCAATACTTTTATTAATTTTTTTGTTACAAAAGATTTCTTTTTCCAAGTAAATGCTTTTCTTCATCAAAGAATCCTGCAAAATGTATCACTATTTCCACATAAATATTAAGCAGGACTTGTTGAGCTTAAGAGACTCTTTTCAAAAACACAAAAAACTGACCACAAACTTTTAAATGGAAGTGTACTTTAAAATGGACATTTTTGTCAAATTGGTCCTTTTTAAAAGCTAACAGGCAATCCAACCTCCACATTTGTGACCCTGGACCACAAAACCAGTAAAAAGTCACAATACATTGCATGGGTCAAAATTACCGATTTTTCTTTTATTCTAAAAATCATTAGAATATTAAGTTAAGGATATATTATGTTCCATGAAGATATTAGTCAATTTCCTACCACAAATACATCAAAACTTCATTTGGACAACTTTAAAGGCAATTTTCTCAATATTTTGATTTTTTTTTTAAATTATTATTATTTTGCACCGTCAGATTCCAGATTTTCCTGTCCTAACAAACCATACATCAATGAAAAGCTTATTAATTCAGCTTTCAGATGATTTTAAATCTCAATTTCAAAAATGGACTCTTTTATGACTGGTTTTGTGGTCCAGGGTCACATTTGCAATTACACTGTTACAAAGTAAAGCATCTTAATTTTGTGGCATTCCTGCTGTTTTATTTATCCATACCATGTGACCATTCAGCTGTAATGTTTTACCCACTGTGGCTTTACAATGAGCTATTAACAATGCCCAGATGTCCACTTGCTTAATTCAACATACAGCAAAAAATATGCCTGACAAATAAAGTCAAAACTTGTTTTAAACCACCACCATAATATTTTCTGATCCAATGAAAGAATTAAATATTGTGAATGTTTCTTATAAGTAATGAGATGTCTATGAAACATCAGCCTAATAAGATCAAACACAATATTATGATAATTAGCATTATGGAATTTCACCCTGTGTAAACAACAACATTTATGATTATGTGCATATTAAATCCTCCAATTAAATTCACTGGTGTTAAAACACCAGTAAAACTAAGTGCTTACATTTAAAGAGTCAGATGACCAGGAGGCAATAGCAGAGACTATTTTCCCACGCCAAAAACCACTGATTGAGGTGCAGTATAGGCACTTGAATATAAAACAGTTCCAGCATGCGTTGATGCAGTGTAACAAGGATTCATTTGTGTTTGGGATAAGACATAAGATGATGATAGAATGAGTGCAAAGAGTTTCACAGACAATATAACAACACTGGTTTATGTCAATATAAACAACCTGAACTAAGCAGATTTAAACTGGACAATATTTACAAGTTTGTTCCCATACCCCACGTGCACATGCACAAATACATACAATTACACAATGTCAGTTCAGTGTCAGGATATCCTTGAGTTGTTCCTCCATGAGATGAAGCTGCCCATGGAAAGTGACCTGAACTCTGAACGTTTTTCCACAAACACATGATTCTCAGTTCAGTTCTCAGCACTGATTCTTACTTCCTGGCTTCAGACGATACACAGGATTCTCATGATACCACTGGAGTCATGTCCCATAGCTGAATGTAAACACACCACAGATATTAAAGCTAGCTCAGTCTCTTTAGCAAACAGTGCACTCACAACTGAATGAGAACAGGTACTGACCCTGATGATTTTGTCTGTCCCGGAGGTGAGCAGCCAGCCCCTGGTTGGCTCATACTGCATGTGTATGATGCTGTGCTTACTGTCATGGAATGTTGCAGTGGGCGCCCGTCTGGACAAAAAGAAAGCTTTAGGTGATTCTAGCATGTAAGAGACTCAAAACATTGAAGAGAATCAAAATTGGACTTACTCCTCATCTGTAATGGAGTCGTGACAACTGTCACAAACCCGCACCTCAAACTCAAATCCCATCAGAGGAATAGTGGAGCGTTTAGAGGAGCACTTTCCACACACGGCCTGGCCACACTTCCTACAGTGATGCTGGGAAAGAGAAAATCAAGCTGCTTTATATGAGATTAAATTGTGGGCTGAAGGCTGAAGGCTGAATAACGGACTGCAAACTAAATCGGAGTCATATTTTCTTAAAATTGGTCTTAATGCATAATGCATTTGCAGTTCTCGTATAAATATTTTATGGTAAGATATTTTAAAGGGGTCCTATTATGCTTTTTCACTTTTACGTTGTAATAATGTAAAATATGTGAAAAAGAATTCGTTTTTCGAACATCCTAGTATGAGAGCCTGTTCTAGTACATCCCCAAAACCCCTTTAAATATAATTCCAGATATGTATATTTAAACTTGATTTAAGATATATTTTAAATCTTCATTCAATGTACTGAATATAAGTTTGGGGTTAGTATGTTTTATTTTTTTTGTTTTTAAGAAATTATTACTTTGATTCAACAAGGATGATTAAATCTAATGTATCAAATTTAATTTAATAAGAAACTTATTTTTTTAAAAAAGTGACAGTAAAGACATTTAAATTTTCACAAAAGATCAAATAAATGCTGAACTTTCTATTCATCAGTGTATCCTGAAAAAAAAGTATCAAGATTTCCATAAAAACGTTAAGCAGCACAATATTATCAAAATTGATGATAATAAGTATCTTGAGCAGCAAATCAGCACATTAGAATGATTTCTAAAGGATCATGTGACACGGAAGACTGGAGAAATGGCTGTTGAAAATTTAGCTTTGCCATTACAGGAATAAATACATTTTTAAATAATAATATAATAGAATCAAATTGTAATAATATTTCACAATATTACCTTTTTACTGTATCTTTAACAAAATGAATGCAGCCTTGGTGAGCATGGCATCTTTCAAAAACATAAAAAAATAAATCTCACCGACCCCAAATATTTGAATGATTGTGTAGTATTATATTAAAAAGTCTTATCTTACACAATTTAGCTTCTCAACTAAATTTATCTTGTTTTAAGAACGTTTAGATTTTACTGTAAAACAAGACAAAATATCGATTAATAAACTGAATGTAATTTATATTTTAGTTTTATTTATTTTTGCAGTGGATTTGTTCACTGTACCTGTCGCAGGCCAATTTTCTTACTGTCCCACATCTGTTTAAAATTCCAGAAGAATGGCTGTTCACATTTCTGACACGAGTCACTGTCAAGCCATTCAGGAGTCTGAGACACAAAACAGATGAGGACATGCTTAAACTACGTAAACAGACATATGTAACTAACATAAATACCACATGAGGCAAGCCCCATCATACAAGACGCTTCATCTTTGCTCTACACAGTATCTCTCTCACCTCCTGTCGTGTGACATCCATGTTCCAGATAACTATTCCTCCATCTGAGCCACAGGAAATGAGCTGACGGGTGTGAGGAGCGTAACACAAACCCTGCACTTTATCACTGTCACACACACACACACACAAACACTCAAATATTAAGACCTGACAAGCGTGCTTTGCTTATTCTCATATCTTAAATACATGACAACAATTCATCTGTCTTACTTGTGTCCCTGCAGCTCAATGGCTGTGCCTTTGCGGCCTCCAATGTCCCACATGATGATTGAATGATCAGAACTTCCAGAGAATAAAACCCTTTGCACAGGATCCCAACACAGGGCTGTGACATTGCCTGCACACATATACACTCACAGTCATCGTTGAAAGATTCAGATTCAGGTACAGAGCAAGTAATGGAATTTGTTTCCCTTATACAATATTTTATGGATGTAGGCATGAAGATTAATATATTCATGTATCCTGAGGTTATGAGGACTTTAAGGCTACTCAGGTGGGTGACAGTATTGTAATCCAAGCCACTAGGGGACGCCAACCACACTAAAATGATTGAAGGAGGTCATTTATCATAAATGTTAACCCTTGGTACACTTTAGAACAAACAAGACTTGTTTGTTGTTTAATTTGCTTTTTTGAGCTGACCAACTGCTTTCTCTTTTTGCCATGTTAATGATTCATGTATCAACCTATTAGCTGCTTGCTAAGATGCTTATTTTCATGCTACCACTTTTTTGGTCTTCTAAGAAAGATTTTGTCAATTTTTTTTTTTTTTTTGCTCTCTGCTGTTTTTGTTTGTAACTGAGAAGCCCAATTAAAGGGATATTTCACCCCAAAATTAAAATTCTGTCAGTAAATTCAGTAATTCTGTCTTAATTTCTCACCCTCATGTTGTTCCAAACACGTAGGACATTCGTTCATCTTCAGAACACAAATATATTTCTGATTAAATTTGAGAGCTTTCTGACCCTGCATAGACAGCAAGGGTACTACCACGATCAAGGCACAAAAAGGTTAGGACGTCGATAAAATGGTCCATGTGACATCAGTGGTTTTGTCCATTATGGTACACAAAGCACACCAAAAGTATTCTCAAAGCTTCATAAAATTACGGTTAAACCACTTATGTCACATGGAGCATTTTAACAATGTCCTTACTACGTTTCTGTTCCCTGATCGTGGTAGTATCCTTGTTGTCTATGGAGGGGCAGAGAGCTCTTTGGTATAATCAAAAATATCTTTATTTTTTGTTCTGAAGATGAACGAAGGTCTTATGGATTCGAAACAACATGAGGATGAGTAATTATTGACAGAATTTTCATTTGTGGTTGAACTATACCTTTAAGTATTTATTTTATTTACCTATTTCAAGTGTGAATCTCTACATTTGGATTCAATAGACCATCTAATGGCAAATGTATCTGGGCTAAAGAGTGTATTTTATTGTGTGTTTGTTCTTAATGTGCTGTTCGCGTACGCACCTGTGTGGCCTTTAAACGTGGTGACCAGGCTGCAGTTGTCCTGCTCCAGCTTTAGGATCGTCACTTGACCGGAATGATCTCCAACGAAGGCATGTCTGGTTTCCACATCAAATCTTACATGGATTGTCAAGAAGCCAATGCTATATAACTTCTAAACCCCTCCCGAATGTCATCTATTTACACAATTACCATAAATTGCACCAAAATTATTTTTTACATAAATATATAAGATGTTTTCATTTAACCAAAAACAAAATTAAAGTTTCTTTAATTAATTTTGGATAATGTAACTTTTTTTTGTTCTTCAGGGCATTGTGTTTCTGGGTAATAAATTAAACCAGTCGTAGTAAAGTTTTTTGGGGGCAACAAACCACCTCTTAATATTTCAGCCAAACCAATTTTGCATATTGCCACTTTAAGATATTTATGGTAATGATGAAGTGTGTCCATACTGCTAACGTTAACTCCTCCTAGTTTATGTATGCTGTGTGCACAAAACCACAGAAACCACATTCCTACTGCATTAAAGGAATGGGTCACCCAAAATTGACAATTCAGACTTCATTTACTCACTACTCATGTCGTTTCAAACCTGTTTGACCATCTTCTGCATTACATAAAAAAAGAGATTTTGAAGAATGTTGGGAACCAAACAGTTTTGATTACCATTGATTTCCATTGTATGAAAAAATAAATAAATTAAATTAAATACGGACGCATTCCTCAAAATAACATTTCCAAAAATGTCATACAGGTTTGGAAACACATGAGGGTGAGTAAATGACTGGATTTCCATTACCCCTTTATCTAATCACATTTCACACACTTAACATTTAAGTAAATTATTGGTGTTTTTGTTACAAGAAGAGCAGTAATTTAAAGAAGCTTATTTCCTATAATAAAGCAAAAATAAAATAAGTCAAATTGACGCAAAGCAATATGAAAACACTGAGAGTGCAATGACTGATATTTTGACTATAAACTTGGAGGTTTTTGTGCGATGTTTCATATCAGGAGTGGCGTATGAATGGATACTGTAGTCCAGACACCCATGCTGTGGTCCTGTATGTGCCCAGCTGCTGTCCGCTCTCGGAGCAGTGCCACGTAAAGCTCTTGTCCTGACCCGTGCTTAGAATCCACTCCATCTCTAAGACAAACAGTACCACGGTCACGCCACCCTGATGAGCTAACACAAACAAAAGACAAGACACAATGAGCAAAGCACAGAGAGAACACTTTAACACATTCAAAAAAACAACCAATTAAGCTCTCATATATATTATGAGTATATAACAAGGCAGCAGATAGTCAAATAATCACAGAAGTGTAAATTCAGTAACAAAGGAGCAAACCTTAACCACAGCACTTAATATACTTCATGTTTATACTCTACGTGTGTATCTCTATCCATAACGGCATCATTTATCTTTGTTGGAAGCATTACATAAGCCACATGTTTTAAAGGTTAGCTAGTGGTTTCACATTAATGCCATTCTAGTCCATGACTGCACCCTGTGATTAAGAGCTGAATGTTCAGATTTAGTACTTCATAATTAAGCTGTCCTGCATATATATTGTTCTGTACTGAACTGAGCTGACCTGACCATTCTGTACATGGCTGAATTGACTTTTAGCAGGGAGTTTGATTGACAGGCGATCTGACCAATCATAACGCCAAATCTGCCATTTTTTTCTGACAAACAAACCAGACAGGAGAGTAAATGAATACTGGTTGACTTGAAAAGAAAGATTGTGATGCTTGAACATGTTCGTATGACTTATGTCAAATGTAATTGCTTAAGACTGCATTTGTGACTCACCCTGAAATGTTCGTGCAGGAATCATTTGGTTGTAGTCCTCCGATAAGACAAACTCCTGGTAAGAGAAACGCCAGGCTTAATGAAGCTTAGTAACGTATCTGAGAACCTGCTAGTGATATATTACTACATAGAAAACAGGTGTGTGTGTAAGAACAGTGTTTAATTAACATACCGATACAGTGCCATTTTCCAACCCTACAGAGATCCTCCTTGTCTCTGGGTTAAATGACATACATGAACACGCCACTGCAACATAAGACAAAGACAAGGAGTATGGGATTCTATCCAACAAAATCCGTTGAACAGCATTTGACTATAAATAAACACCCTGTACTGAGAGCCAGTGCCCCCACAGTCTACAATAGTTAACTAGAAAGCAAGCAAAAAATGTGACGCTATTACTGAGAAACGAAACTCCTGTCTGAATGGGAAAACAAGCTGAAGTTCATGTCCATACTGGTTTCACTTCATGCTTTTACTTTTGTAGTAAAATTCCTGAAGTTATGTCATTGCATGTCCCATAATGTTTAGATCTGTTTTGCTCTCAGAAAGCAGCACAGGATCGGTGCTGGACTGAGGACTCACCTGGCATTGTGTGAAAGACACTAGGCCAGTACTGACCACTGTCCCTCTTCAACCAAACACGGATTGTCCTAAAACAAATTGAAATAAATAATTAAATACAATAGATATTAATCTTCATTATAACATTTACAGACATGTATTCAACATACATTTTCTTACCAAACAGACATGCAGTACAGTAGACAAATTACCAGGACACACATCTAAGAATACGTGTCGTTGGCTAAGATAAGTCCTAATCACCTTAATGCCAAACATAATAAGAACTCAAACTAAATTTGGTTGCCAAGAATTAGAAACATTGCCAAGATCAGACAGGGTACTCAAAATCATAGGGCTGGTACGAAAAGGTGGGCCATATAGTTCACCGAAAAATTAAAATTAGCCCATAAATTACTCACCCTCAAGTCATCCTAGGTGTAAATGACTTTCTTCTTTCAGACGAATGCAGTCGAAGTTATTAAAAACTGTCTTTGATCTTTCAAGCTGTTTAATGGCAGTCAGCGGGTGGCCTTTGTTTACCCCCCGGAGCCGTGTGAGACACTTTTTTTAATGGATGGGCACTTTTTATTTAACTTCTTTTGGACTGAAGCACTCCAACACCCGCTGACTGCAATAACAGAGCATGAAAGATCAAAGACAGTTTTTAATATAACTCTGACTGGATTTGTCTGAAAGAAGAAAGTCATTTACACCTAGGATGACTTGAGGGTGAGTACTTTATGGGCTGGTTTTCATTTTTGGGTGAACTAACCCTTTAAGTGAAGAAAGGATTTCTGTTTTGCTTTGACAAATCTCTAAAAACAAAAATGATAACTTTAGAAAAAAAATTAGGGGCTGTTAAAAGATTAAAATACTTTAAAACATTTAATATTTAGTATTTTTTTCTACATAAAAACAACTTATCACATTTAGTTTGTTTTTAAAGAAAAAAAAAGTACAATTGTGCATGTATTGACATATTTCTGTACCATGCTCAACCTATTGTGTACTTCCCCACACAGTACAGCATACTACATAACTACTGAGTTCTCCTCTGGGCTGGTAGCGGAAGCTGTCATGGGTCTGACGCTGACATGACCTCTGCTGCTCTTTCAGAGGGCTTATTTGCATGAACTTGAGGTTGGCTTGCAAAGCCTGTCATATGACACTCATTACTTTGAGCTGCAAAACAATTCAGCTGGAACTAAAGTGCTGAAATCAATAGTAAAGACATGCATGCATTAAATAAAGATACTGCACTGTGGTAGTCTACGTTTTTTGTATGAAATAGGAGGGCACACTGCTGTGTTATTAACATATTAGTAAATCTGCTAACTAAAAAAAAAAAAACCTTTAGATTGGTTTACTAAATCCACTAATGGCACTTTCTGAATGTGTATTCTTTATTAAGATTGCGAGCCTACAAATCTACCAAGAGATTCCATTATTGTTTTCATCACAGTAATGAAGATCCAGATCCAAAACAATATAGAAAAAAACATGATAATAGCCGAACGAAATTTCGAGTCTCAATGAAAGACCCTATGCAATTTTATTTGTGTGTTGTCACTGATCATTTTACACACACCTAATTCTTCTGCCATTTCCCCTGCTTTTGTAAACGAGATTTTCCAGTTTATTCGCGAATGAGAAGTCTCGTTCAATTCCGCATCGGATCTTTTAGATTCAAATCAGCGACTTTTTCATTTGTTTGTATTTGTTCAGTAGTATACTAATGAAATACTTAACAGTCCGGACCTAAATGCTTTCTGTTGGTTTTTATCAGTCACTGAAGGAAGGAAAATGTAGTCACGCGTTTCAAAGAGAGGACGGTTCAGTGAACGAAACTGATTCGTTCACTTAAACGATTCTTTTAAAAACATCGATCCGTTCACGAACTATAAACCTCTCGCATAATAAAATCCGCAGGCAAATGCTCGCTTTACAGTACGCGCAAACCAAGTCCTTTGATAGCAGCTTCTTAAATGATCAGTGTTTGAATATTAAAGCCTCTTTACTACGATCCTCGATTTGCACTCTCTGTGTGATGATAACTGGGATTACATTTTATTCCTCCGAATATCGTTTATTAAAACAAAACAAAAAAAGGATCAATGTGTTTATGTATCATCGACTGTGTATGTCACATGCATTTTATATAACAGGTTATTTATTAATGTGCCGGTGCTGCTTATAACATGACTGTACAGATAAGGCGCTTTGAGTGTATTCTGCACTGTAACTCTAATAGCCTAATTGTTGTGGGTTTCTACGAGCGCTGACCTGTCTTGAGATACGCTGATAACCCCGTCCTCTTTGGGGATGATCACAGCCGTATTCACCACATCTTGGAAACCCTCGATCTTATTCAGCAGCACGGGTTTTCGAGTCTGCGGGCGTTGATGGATCTCTGCCGCCATGGCGCTGTAGTTTGTCCGTCACCTGCGTCCTCTCTCGGCAGCATAACACGCTGAGCGCAGGTCGATTATCAGACCTGCAGACGGTCAGGGATGCTGCAGGTCAGCTGATTAGCTCTCACACTGCCCTGCTGCTCTCACTCAAACACGATCTCTATGCCATGTTCCCTACAGACATGCCTCTCGCTCTCCGCGTACACAAACAATCCGCCTCTTGAATGAATCACAGATGTATGCGTTTGAGATGTGCAGGGTTGACTTTGACGAACACCATATTTGTAGAACCGGAAGTTGAAGTCATTTCCTTTTCCATTTGATTGACGTTTGTGGATGAACAAAGGTTCACAGCACCAAATTTTGTACAATTCTGCTATTTGTTAAATTAAAACAATTAAATTAACTCTTTATGTCTATATTGTTTTATTTTTTTTCTGAATACATGTTTCATGTTTAGTTTATTTATATAGCACATTTAAAACAGCCACAAATCTGACCAAAGTGCTTCACAGTAAGAAACATCATCAAAAATTTTGTAATACAAAAACTGTAACCAGAAAATTAAAATACAGACAGGACATAGAATAGATAAGAATATAATCCTAATAGGCCAATGAAAACAAATGGGTTTTTAAAAGAGACGAGGCCCAGTTACTGAGAAGGCATGGTCACCTCTGAGCTTGAGTCTGGTATGCGGAATTAAAAAAGGTTCTGGTCGCAAGATCTAAGGCTTCTCGAGGGGATGTACCGATACAGCAATTCAGATGAATAAACAGGTGCTTGATTGTCCAGAGATTTCAAAACAAATAAGATTTTAAAATGTATACTAAATTGGCAAGATCTAAGGCTTCTCGAGGGGATGTACCGAGTGACGTGATCCCTTTATTTCTTTTTTAAAAGGAATCTAGAGGCAGCGTTCTGGACCAATTGAAGACGGGCAATTTGAGTTTTGGAGATGCCACAGTATAAAGAGTTACAATAATCGAGACGCGATGTAATAAAAGCATGAACCGCCATCTCCAAAGTCTTGTCAGTGAGAAAGTGTTTAATTTTTGCAAGTGTATGGAGCTGATGAAAACTGGACCCAATCACAGTGGAAATTTGCTTATTGAATTTTAGCTTAGTTATCTAAAAGAACACCCAGATTCCGTACCTGCAAGGACCTAAAAGCCAATAAAGGTCCAAGGTCAAGATTAAGGGCTTTCATATTTTCTGATGGACTGAAAACGATCACCTCAGTTTTCTTTGAATTAAAGATAATAAAAAAAATGAGAGAGCCAGGATTTAACCTCGACTAAGCAAGATGAATACTTTTTAAATGAATACTTTGTTCTCAGCAACAAAACCACAGAGTGGAAATCATTCTATTTATAGTTCGGCATTATCATGTGGAGACAGACATCACAGAACTATTGTTCTGCATTACAGTTTGTTTGTTTTGAATACTTTTTATTTTTTTGATTTTTTTTTTTCATTTTAGTTTGTTTTTATTTTTTTTGCTTAATTTTGCAGATTATGTGACCAATAAACATGCCATTGTATGCACTGTATAATAATAATTATTATTACTAGAACTTCCTCATATTGCATGGGTAGGTTACATGACAAAGTGCTAATACTCAGACCAATAATACTAACTGGCAATCAATCAGCTGGAAAAGAAATAAAGAGTCTTTTCACTGTATAATAATTGCTTTCATTGACTGGATTTTATAAACCCTGCACAGTGAAATGATTATGTGTATGGGATTTGAAATGACATATTGATCTGACCCCCACAGTACCACAAAAAAAACACTTTGGATAATTTTTTTTTGATCATTTGCATTCTGCAATAAAAGAGTATTTTATGCCAGCTTAGCATAATATATAACATATATTAATACATTACCTATCTGAGAAAGAAATATGTTTTGTCTTAGAAAATAATAATAAAACAATAATAATAAAAATAGTATTTTTTCAAAGGGAGATTTTACTGGAACTCTTGAATGGACAAGTGATTTGCTGGAAAATATGTGGTTATTACCAGAGGTTTCATATTAGAAATAAGGTTTTAAAAAGAAACAAAAACTCCTTTAATCTTATACACAGATTTATCTTTATTTACAACAAATCCTTAATTACAGAAATTAAAAAAAGCATAAATATAAACTGTACTTTCTGTAATAGCTACCATAAAACCACTTTGCGTTTATTTGGCGTTGTGCTTAAAATACAGAATATTATGCAGAGAATGAAAAATGATTTCAATTAATTAATTTACTTTTATTTCTGAGCAAGTTTCAAATTCATAAATGCAAATGTACTAATAAAAACAACGTTATGGTTTTGTTGGCTTAAGTAAGGCTGCATAGTTGGCTATTAGCCTAAAGATTGTATAATTATTCAGATTTTTATATTTGCCAGTTTTTGAACTTATTTATGCAGTCGTTTTCTCATTTTTCCTTGTTGTTTTGTATGCATTGTGTTTAATGTTCATTGTATATAGATTTGAGCGTAAGTGCGTGTATAATTTTTTTTCAGTACTAATAATAAAAAAATCATTAGGTCTACAAATGCGCATACTCCCTTTCAGCCTCTTCCTTTTTGTCTTTTTTGAGAATATGCTAATCACTCATTTTCAGGTGCCAATCAATCGAGGCGTTTTGACGCACCGTGCTCCGCAGCGCTCAGGGGGCGGAGTCAAGCGCTGCACGCAGAATAAAACCACTGCAGCCCGCGAGCAGACCTCAGAGTGAGGAGAATCATGGACGTAAACTGAGCCGAAAGTTACCATGATAAAAGTTAGGCATTTCTTTCAAATTACAGCAACAACACCCGTTTCCCTTGTAAATCAACAACCTTTCCCCCCCAGGGTCTGAGGTTTGCTTAAGTTTACAAGGCATCGCTCTTTCAACACTAACTACAGTTACACTCTGACAGAAAGAATGCGCGAGTCAGTTAGCATTAGCCGGCTAGCAGCGTGCTGACAGCAGCGACAGGAGGCGAACAAAAGATTGCTCTGCATTTGTCCGCTTGCACTGACATTCGGTCCATGTAGAAGGGGCGATTATCAACACAATGCCCGTGTTACTTTTCCTGATAGACACGTCCGCCTCCATGAACCAGCGCTCCCATCTGGGCACTAGCTATCTGGACATAGCGAAGGGCGCAGTTGAGACTTTCCTGAAGGTAAATGAATAACTTACACACATCTGCCTCACACTCTCACTTTACTGAAAACTTACAAAAAACCCTGCGTTTCCGTTCGCTTTTCTCCGCAGCTGAGGAGCAGAGATCCGGCCAGCAGGGGAGACAGATACATGTTAGTGAGTTTCGAGGAAGCACCGGCTGGAATTAAGGTACAATCTCTTTTATTTCTTTCCAAACCTGATTTATTTCACTCCAGACACTCTCAGCGCTCGCTTCGTCTGTTTGCGTTTCAATACACCACGGCTGAATTTGTAGTGTGAACACATTCTGTCCAGCATGAATTCGTGTGTTTAAACATGGCCGACATTTTGTTCAGTGTGGCAGAGAGCCCTCTGTGTGTGTGTAGTGTGTGTGTGTGCTTGAGAAAAGAGAGATGGGGCCAGGGGGCTAACCTAACTTAGTTTTCCCACCCAGAGAGAGAGAGGGGACTCTTCACTGCCCTCTACATTAATACCCCAAAGCAGAATTCAGATCACTCTGTCTGTCTGAAGACTTCTGATTTGGGGATCTCTTAAAAGGCATAACTAATCTTTTTCTCTGTCCTGATATTTCAGGCTGGATGGAAGGAAAGTCACGCCACTTTTATGACTGAGCTGAGGAACCTGCAAGCAGTTGGATTGACATCGATCGGCCAGTCTTTACGGACTGCTTTTGATTTGCTCAATCTCAATAGATTAGTTTCGGGGATAGACAACTATGGACAGGTATGTTATAAACCAGGGACTGGTATAAAGTCTATGGCCTTGCCCCATGAGCCCATCCCCAACACATCACAGTTAAATAAGCACCCAATAGGCTCACACTGTGCCAACACAATCCCAAGAGCCCATGGTGACACACAGTAGTAACAACTAAACTGCATCTTGGATGCAAATAAGGGCAATGACTAACTGAAAAGCAGGTCTTGTAGTAGGTGCTGGTAATGCTTTTTTTGTGTCCTTTGAAAATTTTTCCAGTTCTTTGTTTGTATTCTCAGGAGTTTCGTTAAGGACAGTTCTTGTATTTCTGCATGTTGAGCTGTGAAAGTTCAACAGATTCAACATTACCTCACATAAAAGTTATGGAGGCTATTTGTGACTTTGATCACTCATGGAAGATTAATTTTATTATTGTTACATTTTCACTTTTTTCACTCAAAAATATGAGTGGTTCATGTTCATGCATGATTCTGAGGTGTTCTGGCTGGTTTCCAGGGTGTTATTATTCAGATATTAAATGTTTTTAGCACGTTACTGTCCTCACTTGATGGCATATATATGCCAATTAAATCAAATTTTATCACCTGTCATGTAATTACATTTTTTTACAGCCCTTGTTCCTTTACCATTCACATTTACTGTGGCTTTCGCAGGTGAAATCCAGTCATTGCAATAGCAATCTGTGTGATCAGGAAATTTTCAGAGATTTTGAACTTTTTTGGATTTTCTCAAATAATGCCTATAACAATCTAGTCTCCCTACCCTATTTTTTTTTTGTTGCTCCAGGCATTTGTCCCTGCTTGCTTGTCTTGTCTTTTTTTTTTTTATTTATTTAGACAGAAAAGGAGAGTTTCTGATATATGTTATGGTTATATGATTTAGATTATATATACTGTTCATAAGTTTATTATTGGCATGTAATGGAGCTGCATATAGTGACATGACACGGAAGAAAAACGGGGTCATTAAATCTTTCCTCTGCCTGCCTGTGGTAAATTTAGATAGTCTCTCTCCTTATATTATTGTGAATACTTAGTAATGGAGCTCTTTTGGTTTCTGGTTCCTGTATTTGTTTCAGAAATGATTCATCCATTAAACTGCACTGTGCTGAAGATATAATTAAGTGTAATAACCATGGAAAGAGCACAGTGTTTTAATGATTGATTATGCATTATTTTACCAGTGCATATGTGCCATATTTTTGGTTTGTGTAATAAAACCAGTGTAACTACCATATACACCAAAAACAGTGGGTGTATTTCAAGCTATGCCTTTCTCTAATGAGCTCCACTGCTGGTGCTCAGTTTTTTTATGGTTATTGTTTTATAATGATTATATTGTCTTGTCTTTTGCAGGGTAGGAACCCTTTTTTCTTGGAGCCTGCTATCATTGTGGCCATAACTGATGGCAGCAAGCTGACCAGCAGTTCTGGTGTACAAGATGAGGTGGGCTATTTGTCAGTATGCGCCGGACTTTAAGGATTTCCTCTGTGATGGCCATCCTGTCTAGTCATGAGTTTACTATTTTGTTTTGTACTTGCTATTTCCTGCTTGTTCTTTCCCCTTAAACTTTTCCTCTTGATATAGTTAACTCCTTCCTTTCCATATCTAACATCCATTGTTCTCTTTGACCGAATGACTTGCAGATCTGTAAAAGTAGTTGTCAGTAGTTGATAAAATGAGCAATAGTCAATGTATTCTACAGAATTTTTCCCCCCAGGGATTTTTCCATTCATATGCTGACATGTGAATGAATGAATTCTCTTTCTCTGCTCCAGTTACATTTGCCCCTGACAACACCGTTGCCTGGCAGTGAGCTGACCAAAGAGCCTTTCCGATGGGACCAGCGACTCTTCTCCTTAGTGCTTCGCATTCCAGGCCACACCTCTCCTGACCCCGAACCAATAGGTGGAGTTCCACTTGACCCATCCCCTATTACGCCCATGTGTGAGGTCACTGGGGGTGTGTATGCATTTTAACTACTTATAAGTGAAAATTTTATTGCTGAAAGACAAATGTGTGGAATAGAAAAGTTAATGAATTCCATGAACTCAAATGAAGTCTGCTGGCCATGTATTTAGTGGTTCTAGTGCTAAATGTTGTATAGTAGTGATGTCTGGCACTTCAGTTACTCCAACCGCACACTAAACTGAGAACATGCTTATCTTCTATTAATGGTTTCAAAATAGGAGGCAAAATTTGTAGCTTTTGATTAGTTGCATAAAATATAAGAAATAAAAGGTATAACAGGAAATATAACACTTGTCTGATGGCAGAGTTAACACTAATAGTGATTCAGTTCTTGACTCACCAATTTATGTGTTTTAAGCATGTAAAACATTTGCATTTCACACAATTATTGGGTGCTTTAATAATAGTGGTGTAAAAGTGACGTTATTGCTTGATTACGTGAGCAAACCGTCCAAAAGAACCAGTTTTCAGAAAAGAATGTTAACATGAAGAATTAACATCCTACTATATAGCCCCTCTGCGAGAAATTGAGAGAGAATTGTTCATGAGCAAGTATGTTTAAGATCACAAGATTTATCTTTTTTTGTATTTAAAATAACATTTTGAATTGGATATTTATAGGTTTGAGGTTACAGTGTAAATTTAGACGGCTCTTTAAAAAGCTCTACATGCCCTGCTGACTAAATGTCAGGTCGTACCTGTCGGGTGGCGTTTAAGTGCTGTGAAATGCTGTTTGAATTGTGAATTGAAGAGAATTGCTGATTTGTGGTTAAGGGCAGATTCTGCTGGACTCACGTGTGCTGACTAATACAGCTGTGTAATAGAGACGAGCAGAACTTTACTATAGAGAGAGGAACAACGTCTGTCCTCTCATGCTGATAAAATTATAAACACAATAGAGCGGCTGCTGTGGTGTGTGTGTGTGTGTGCGTGCACACATGTGAATAGCTGTGGCCTGCCAATGAACTGGGCAGAAAAAAAAGGCCACAGAAAATGGTTTCATCTTAAACCAGACTTAAATATGAATAGTTGTGGTTAAAATTTACATGTAAGCACTTACATTGAAGCTCACATGTCAGATACAATGGCTAAATGTCTTTTGATGGTGTTTTTTCTGCTGTGTGTTTAGGCCGTTCATACAGCGTATTTTCCCAGAGAATGCTGAACCAGTGTCTGGAGTCTCTGGTGCAAAAAATCCAGAGTGGTGTGGTCATTAATTTTGAGAAGACTGGACCTGATCCTCCACCTACTGAAGGTAAAGGAAGTCCTGGGTTTTTGTAGTTAGATTTTTGTAGTTATATTGCCTATTAATAAAAAATAACTGCTATTTATTTATATTTTTTTCAATTTTGGTTGTGACCAATATGGATATATGGTGGATATAGATGGATACTTCATAAATCCAGTTGTGCAAATTGATATTTTAGTATTCAAACATGAATGCTATTCAGCCACAGAAAACTTCATGTAGTTTACACAGTAAAAACACTAAAATTGAGAAATTATTAAAATTTAAAATGTTTACTACTATTACTAATATATTTCAAAATGGAACTTATTCCTGTTATTGCAAATCTGAATTTCCAGCTTTTTGTAACAATTTCAAAGACTTTGTCATGTTTGATCAATTTAATGATGAATAAAAGTATTAAAACAAGCAAAAAACCTGATTCCCAAAGAAACATTTGAATGGTAGTATATGCTTTACAAAAACTGTAAACCTGAGCTATTAATAATGACACTACTTTTTTTGTTTTACCCAGATAGCCAAATAGAAATGAAGTATGGACCTCAATCATGGCACAGCTGTCATAAGATGATCTATGTCAGACCCAACCCTAAAACGGGTGTTCCTGTTGGTCATTGGCCTATTCCGGAGTCGTTTTGGCCTGACCAGAACTCTCCTACTTTGGTATGAAAAAACTTGTTTCAGCACGCTCTACCAGTCTGTTTTATATCCAGTGTAATGTGTATATGCTCTGTTGGTTTTTCTAGTGTAATGAAAACTTCTAAGCCATGCAAGTGTACTGTCTGCTCATTTGAGTCTGTCCCTCTGCAGCCTCCGCGTGCAGCTCACCCGCAGGTGAAGTTTTCATGTGTTGATTCAGAGCCCATGGTGGTGGATAAAGTGCCCTTTGACAAGTATGAGCTAGAGCCTTCTCCGCTCACTCAGTACATACTGGAGAGGAAATCACCGCACTCCTGCTGGCAGGTACTGCACATATCAATCTTTAAGCACAGTTATACACACTGGTCAGGTTACATATAGGCTGTATGTTCTCTCAGACTGCACTAACTTGCACTCCCACTATGGCTGAGTGTTAATTGCTGTTTTATACGTTCTCAGGTTTTTGTGTGTAACAGTGCTAAATACGGAGAACTCGGGCAGCCGTTTGGTTATCTGAAGGCCAGCACAGCTCTTAACTGTGTCAACCTGTTTGTCATGCCCTATAACTACCCTGTGGTGCTGCCTTTGCTTGGTAAGCTTCATTAGTAACATCTAATTTATCATATGGAGGTATGAAGGGAAAAATTCATAAAACGAATTGGTCGTTTTTTCTTTAAAATCTTTGCAATTAGTTTGTTTGATATTTTATTCCACCAAACTAGAATAAAACTAGCCACCAGTTTTCTTTGAATGTGAATGGATATAACTGTTATATATAACTCGGTTTATCATTTATAGATGACTTGATTACTGTGCATAAGTTCAAGCCTCCAGCAAAGTGGCGACAATCTTTCGAGAACTATCTTAAAACAGTCCCGCCCTACTATATCACTGTAAGTAATGGAACCAGTAATTCATTTGGACACTACAACATTGTGATGGTATCTTTTGGAATGCATTCAAGATATTTTGTGTTTTTGCTTAATCCTGATTCACGCAGGCCCTGCGGAAAGCACTAAGAATGATGGGAGCTCCAAACCTGTTGGCTGACAACATGGAGTACGGTCTGAGCTATAGTGTTGTGTCTTATCTCAAAAAGCTCAGTCAGCAGGTATGCTCTAACATAGTTTGTTTTTGTAGTCTTTATTCTTAAACGTGCTTCGTGAAGTTATATATTATACTGTGTACCATACAGGCAAAGATCGAGGCAGACAGAGTTTGTGCATCAGTAGGAAAAAAGGCGGCACTAGAAGGTGGGATTAAACTTCGCTGCAGAAGCTCCGCCCTCTCTCTGGCACACAGGAAGGATTTCACACAGCTGTTGCACAGTATCATGGGAGATGGGCCGGCTCTGCCAATGGAGGCAAACACCAAGGAGTTTGCTGGCTTTCAACTAGCTGCTCTGAATAAAGTATGTGTATATATACAACTGTAAATACAGCACACCTTGTGAATGTTTTGTACTGTTTTCATGCGGTCATATCCACAAAGATGTACATGACATTGCTCAATGTGAATCAAGTCAGAGTGAGATTAATATTTAATGTTGTTTATTTTGAGGGCTGGAATTTAATACAAGTGCTTTACATATATGGCACATTTGCAGTTTAGAGTCAAGTAACTATTCCAACAGGACACAGTTGAGCAAATCATCCATGTTCAGTTCTCACCAAATCCAGATCACTTATCTCCTGTTTCCTTCTCTTTTTGCACAGGCATTAAAACCGCAAGGACTGCGGAACCCCTATGATATCCCAAGATCTCATCTGCTAGACCAGCTGAGCCGCATGAGGCGGAACCTTCTGCACGCCAGCATCTGTATTCTGAAAGGTCAAGATCAAGGTAACGCTCAGACAGCCATGAATGGTTATTGATTTTCTTAGAGCAGTTTCCCGGGTATCTGGCTTATTTGCTCAATTAAATTTAGCTTCTGGTTTCCAAAAGAATTCTGAGCCTTTTTATCTGATATGGTTAAGCTGTTTACATGGTACGTTTTGAATGTTATTTATATGTTTTTATAATCAATATTTTTCTAGATCAGCTGCACAGTGTTCCTATAGCTCAGATGGGCAACTATCAGGATTTCTTGAAGCATTGCCCGTCCCCTCTGAGAGAAGCAGACCCCGATCAGCCTAAGCGTTTGCACACCTTTGGTAACCCCTTCAAATTGGACAAGAAGGTACCTTTAGATCTCGGACTTTCAAAAAAGAAGCATAATAAAGATTTGACTTTCAGGCTAATCACTTTGTCTCTCTGTGTCAGGCCATGATGGTAGATGAGGCAGATGAATTCGTTACTGGCACTCAAGGCAAAGGCAAACGTCCTGGAGAATCAAGCAGTCCTGCTGGGGGCGGGGCCCCCAAACGCAGACGCTGTATGTCTCCTCTGCTTCGGCTGGGACGGGCATATACACCTCCCAAAACACCACCTAGAAGTAAGTAACCAGCACACACAGGCGGAAAAAAACCCTTTAGTAGCAGGTCATTCAGAAATTAAAATCCTTTCATTTACTCACCCTTATTCTGTGAGCAAAACTTTCAATCTTCGGTTTTATGCATGTTTCATATTTGATTCAACACAGCTCCAGATAATGATGACACAGAATTAAGCAATCACATCAACAACCATCTCGAGTCAAACCGCAACTCGGACAAGGAGCCGAGTCCTGCACCCGAGTCTGAACTGATCGAGCAGAGTGACCTCCTTCAGCTGGATGAGGTCGAGAACCAGGAAAACCGAGTGCAGGAGAACGGCCAGTCCAGTGATAGTGAGTTTTCTCTGGGCAGTGAGGGTGAAGAGGAGGCCCCATGCCGCTACCCTTCCCCCTGCCAACTGAAGAAGATCAGGAACCAAGAGAGCCAGGAACTGAACTCTGAACTCAGAGTACTCATCACCAAGGAGATCAGGAAGCCAGGCAGACGTGAGTCATAGTGCACACATATATGTGCAGATGTCTGCTACTTGACTCTCATTTCCTCTCCTGATGCTCTTTCCTGGGTGGTGTCCAATAAGCAAAGGAGGGGTGACTACAAACACTTTGTCTTGGGCCTTGTGAAATCAACTGGCCATGCTTATTTGCTTTTGCTACATCTGCAAATCTGTAACCTTGTTACAGCTGGTTTTCATTTGTCATTTTTATTTTTACATTGTAATGAATATTACAGGCTTCTGGAAATTCATTTGTTCTTGTTCGTTACAGTTGTTTTTTGTCATTGTTCATAACATCATACATCAAATCTTTCTTCTCCCCCAATGTCCTTTTTTTTTTTCTTTTGTCTTAATGCAGGTTATGAGAAAATCTTCTACCTCCTCAAGCAAATCCAAGGCAGTTTGGAAACGCGTCTGATCTTTCTGCAGAGCATAATCAAAGAGGCTGCCAGGTAAACTCCAGATTCAAATGCTGATTTTTAAAGTAGATGCTAACTCTACATACTGATTTTTGAAAGGTTAAAGCCCCAAGTATGTTTATTTATTTTTTTTTATTTTTATTTTTTTTTATTTTAAATTTTTTTTTAAAATATTTATTTTTTTTTTTTTTTTTTTATTTTAATTTTTTTTATATTTTTTCTAAGGGGTGTAACGATACACGTGTTCGTATTGAACTGTTTGGTACGAGGCTTTTGGTTGTTTGCATTACAAACTGACTGATATGATTCGTTGGACTAATCCGATTACATTTGGAAAATAAAACAGCTTAAAGTGTGTTAAATATAATGTTCTCAGTGCCACTGCGCTCAACAAGGCAGGCCAAACGACGTAATGGCAATGTGCTGTCTGCCCTGCGATAACCTTCATGGTTTAAAACAGAAATATTTCCAATATCGCTTTGCTGTTAGCAAAATCGTAACGTCTCAAATCGTGATTGCGATTCGATTTCGAATAATCGCACCGCTCTAATACTGGACAAGAATTAAACATTTTAGCGCATGTCAGCGGTCTGTGTTTGTGTACTATCAAATGGACTATACTTTCAGCATGTGTTCAGCTATACATGTATAAGAAGCATTCAAACCTGAAGTATACTTTGGTCTTAATGTGCAAACCCAAAATGATGATGCTTTCATTAATATAAAAAAAACCCAATGTTGTTTTTATGGACAAAGTTCTCTAATTACTAATCAAATTATGTGTGTGTATGTGTGTGTGCAGGTTTAAGAAAAGGGTCTTGATTGAGCAGCTGGAGAACTTCTTAGAGGAGATTCACTTAAGAGCCAACAGCATGAATCATCTGGACGGTCTCTGAGCACTCCATCTGTCCTACTTGAAGGACTCGCGCACATATCTGCACTATTTATGTAAAGTTATTTTGGACTTGTGTGTCTCCAGTCTTTATCAGTATTGAAGCTGATGTTATCAATGAGGACTTGATGGGTTGTCGCTAAACCTCAGGATTGGGAAAAATGGGAAAAGTTGGTCATACACGCGCACTTCTATTTTTTTTGTTGGTTTTAGGGCATTTTCTTTTCCCATTTAAATGTGCCAAAGAGAACTGGTTGGCATTGGCTTCCTCTTTCTGTTTTTGTACACACACACCCCCCCCCCCACCCCACCGGAACATTTTGACACGTGGCAGTGGTCACCAATATAAAGGTTTTCCTTTCATTTCAGTCGGGAATTGCACCTCTGCAAACTCACTGCTGCATTCAGTCTCATCAGACAAGACAGACGATTTACTGGAAATCACATTTGTTTGGTTGGCTCTCTTAATAAAGCAACTAAATCAGCAATATTCTACACCAATAAAAAGGCGAGTTACCAAGCAATTCTTCAAAGTTGGAGGTTTGAGTGACTTTGAGGTTTTATAATTAAATGTAGACTTGCACACTCCAAAAGTCATTTGTTTGTTAAATAACTCCGCTCAGGAATGATGTTGCAGAAGATTTAGCATTTGGCAGCAGATGAACATCAATGAATATTCTTAAAAAGCTCTTTCTCCTTTCACAAACGTGTAGTTTTTTTTTTTTTTTAATCTTTAAAAACCAAGTTGCCACTTAGACTTATTTTTAAACCACACAGCATTATTAAGCATGGCTTCAAGCAACTGTTTTGCCTTTAGCAAAAGACCTTCTGTAGCATGCCATGTGGTTTTCAGACCACAGAATCATGATAAACTTCTGTGAAAAATAAGGACTTCTCTGAACTTTTGCTCTCTTGACTAAAAATTGCTAATAACAGTTCTGCACTGAGTAAACATATTTGATTTACAGAAGGATATAATGTTGAGACTCCCGAACGGTGTAAAGTTGATACTTAATCATTCAGGATGGAGTTAAGAGCCACTTATTCATTGACATGGGAAGTTGCTGCTAATGTATTCCTACATTACTGCCAAATATCCAGTATCCCTTAGCTCGTTTTTTGTTTTGGTCTGTCTTTGTGTATCTCACCCTCTTAACCCTGCACCCTAATGTAGGGACCAAATCTTTGCCATAAATGTTACCCATAAAGGAGAAAGGCTTCTTTAAAAAGTATTTTTATTATGCTGTATATATGTACATGGTGACATTGAAAATATTATTTAAGAATGTTTTGGTGGAAAGCCTTTTTTTTTTCTTTTTTTTTGTATGTATTTGGATAGCCTATTTTACACTGTGAATAGTCATGTAAATAAATGACATTTTCTGTCATTAATTTCTCAGTGGCACAATGTCATTAAAAAGGATTGTAAATCTTACCATGTTCATTGTGTTTTCTATATACTTAAACCCATCAGTTTGCAGGGAAAAAGACAGAAGTGGCTCATCGTGTGATTTTTCTTTTTTCTTTCTATTGCTAAACCATAGACTGGTGAAACAGAAAGCTGTAGCTATTTGGGGAGTTTTTAGTTCTAGATTTCACAAATTTCAACAGTTAATAAATGTGTGGCTCAATACTTAACAGAATTCTTATTTCTGAGATCCATGAACATTTCCTTCAGAATTGAGGAAATTTATTGAGGGCAGACGAGAAAAAATGACAGCAGACACTTTGAAGTGCAAAAACCCTGATGTAATAAAATTTTATTTACAGATATGTACAAAAGTCTCGTCCCTCTTCCAGAAGTGTCAGTGGACCCTCCTAACTGTCCTCGGATATCCCTCTGACCCCCCACCCATGAGGGAGAAGGGGTGTGTTGAGTTTGCAAAATCATACAGATGTATATTAACACAAGTCTCCAGTTTGTGTTTGTCATTTGAAGCAGTTGTGATTGCATGTTTCATCTCAAGACATCTCAGCTGGATTCAGAACTCGACCTATAAACAGCAATGACCCTGTGGAGTAAAAACCTACAAATGAAACCGATTCTCCAATGTCACAAAACATGTCATGCAGATCTGTGTGGGATCATGTAGACTAATAACATTGTTTATGATGATCACTCTATGGAGAATTACATTTGCAGCAAATTTAGTCCCTAAATGTAAATATAATTGACCTCTCTCTCTCTCTTACACAATAGGTACAATAAGAACATTTTGGGTCAGTTTTTTTTTTTCTTTTTGGTTACACTTTATTTTAAGGTGTCCTTGTTACAGTGTAATATTAATTAACTACATGTACTCACTATATGATTAGGGTTTGGCTAAGGGTTACTTGCATGTAATTATGCATAATTAAATATTATTATAGTAAGTACATGTAACTTCTGTAACAATGACACCTTAAAATAAAGTGTTACCTTTTTTTGAGAGAGAGAGATTAATACTTTTATTCAGAAAGGATTCATTAATTTAGATCTTTATAATGACATTTATAATGTCACAAAACAGTCATGAATAGCACAACTGTTTTCAACATTAATAAGAAATGCTTCTTGAGCTTACAAATTGGCATACAATAATTACACAAACCTGGAGTAATGGATGCTGAAAAATTCAGATTTGCCATCACATGAATAAATTACATTGTAAATAATATAAATGTAAATAGAAAATTGGTTCAAATAAACCTTTTAAATAGTAATAATAATTCAAAATATTACTGTTTTAACTGTATTTCAGATCAAATCAATTTAGCCCTGGTGGGCCTAAGAGACTTTGTCAAAAACATTAAAGAATCTTACTGACCTCAAATGTTTGGACGTTATATACAATTTAATGTCAGGGTAGAGTAATTTTAAGAATGCATGCTATCAGTGATCATTCCAGATTTTAGTATTTACCTGTACTGATCTGCCGTAAGATAAAGAGAAATGGTCGATCTGCTTTGAAAACCGCTGATCGGGATCTTTTCAATAGCACCATTGCTAAAAAGAAAGATAGAGGAAGAAAGCTCAGTCATCAGTTATTTCCCAGCAGATTCACAGCTTGAACAGTCTGTTCAACTAAATCCCATCTGTTGACTACCACTGATTCTCAACCAGGTACACATACACCAGGGAGTAGCCTTGCTGAGCATATAAAAGATTACACCTTACATCTTAAAAACAATATATATATATATATATATATATATATATATATATATATATATATATATATATTTGGTAATATTCAGATGTGCTTTTGTCCTCTTCACAATAGAACAACGTTTCTTTAATTTGTTTAACAATGACTTCAGGTTTGTTATAAATAAATCAGTTTCCACACTAACGGATGATAATATTGTGTTTATTATAAGCATGCGCTGCAGTTTTGTCATCTGCTGCTTAAATGCTCAAGCTCTTTAAAGCAGGATGGATTCTGATTGGCTGTCTATGTTTTTATCTTTTATCAGCTAAAAAAAAAAATCATTCAGCCAAAACATTAAGTCTAGATAGGCCAAAGTCTATATTATGATATTGGTATGTCAATACAGAGTCAGATCAGTCTTCATTAACATTAAACCCACAGTATTTAATATTCATAAGTGTTCCTAAACATTTCTCTTGTTTTCAATTTCCGCAGTATTTTTTTTTCAGCAAGCAAAATGTCATATACCTGTAGCTGAAGCTGCTTTTGTCCCTTCCTCTGTCACTTCTATTCTTGCCTCATGGAAAGCCTCTGATACAAAAAGTCCTTCTCCATCTGTAGACATATTAAACAGAAGGCTTAATCTTCACAGAGTGAATCACTGATTTAAACTGAAGGTGTTTGTGATTATTTCTCAGCATCTATGACTGGTATAAACTGTTTTCGGTTTAACTGTCCAACCTGAGATGCCTCTAAAATCAGCAGCTGAGGGACTGAAGACATCAGAGATACCGAGAGACTGTAAAACAGGCTTCAGATTGAACCTGCTCTGCATCTTAAACCTAAAATACACACATAACAAGGATATATCCAATTTGCATAATATAATATTTCACAAGTTTATTTTTGCATGCAGTTACCTGGGCAGAAATATATCCATCTTAGTGCGTCTTAATCCAGTATCCCACAGTCCCACAGCACGGGCCGTGAGCTGCTTTTCCAGCTGGGACAGAGGGGATTTCCGGTCACTAGGTAAGGCCACCAGTAGCCTGAGTGAGCGATCCAAGTACGGAAGCTCCATCACTGTGTATTCCTGCTCGGATGGCAGGCGGAAATGCCCTAAGACAGGTGGACAGGTAAATACATACGCTTTTAGCAGAACAATAGGCTTCCATCCAACTCTTTTATGCGGTGTTTGTCTTGTTCCTCCCCTTACCAATATTGACTTCGGTTGACTGGTACATCATCGGGACTTTGACTGTGCTACCATCTGAGAGGCTGAAGGGCAGGTTCTGGGTGTCAGTGAAGAGAAATTGTTTCTGCCAGGCACCGTGAAACACCACCGTGCTCAGAAGAGCCATGTGCAGTAAACTGTCTTGCCTGGAGGCCTCTTCCTGGGACTCACTGGACTGAAGCTGCTCCTCTTTTGTCTGGAGATGGTCATCAGCTATAGAAATAAATCATACACTTAATCATTTATATGAAAACATACAGTATATAGCCTACATATCCTATATGTACTATAGGTTTTGATGTGTCTCATCATAATAAAACTATTTAAATGCACTGAAAAATATTTGGTGTAGAAACAATTTTCACTTAATTGAGAAGTGAAAATTTTACAAAGAATTACAAAGAATTGCAAGTAACACATTTAATTGAACATGACATTTTGAATTAATTTGACATCATTTATATTTACATAATTATATTTGAGTTTCAAATTAACATCTAATTTGGCATAATATATATTGATTTTTATCATATATTACATAATTACATTTAAAAGTTATATTTAAATTCTAATCAATATTAACTTTTACATTGTAAATATCTACAAAATTATTTTAAATTCATTCTTATATTTAAAATAAGTTGAAAAATATTTGGTGTAGAAATTGTGAAAATTTTACAAATAATAATAAAAAAGTAATTGCAAGTAACATTTAATTTTAACATTACATTTTGAATAAAGAAGAATTAAACTATTTCAATTACAAATTAGATTTTTCTTTTTTCACTGTGGAAATCAATATTTATTTTTACATAATATATATATATATATATACTGTATATGACAGTCATAATTATATTTATATAATATATTTACATAATTATATTTAATCATATTTACAAAGTTATATTTTAAATTCATAATTATATTTAAATTCTAATCAATGTGTAATTTGAAGAGGACAGCAGTTTGTAAGTGTTGGTCGCACACCGGACGAGAAGCACAGCACCGCGTTGATTCGTTCCACGTCTTTAAAATTTGAACACATTCTTTTCTATGTGTGTACGCATACCGGTGGGGCCATTCGGCGTCTGTCCATGGCGCCCAGCTACGTTGTATTTTGTACTTGCTGTACGAATTGTTCTAAACGTGGTGCTGCACTTCTCGTCCAGTGAGTGACTGCCTTAACACTCGGAAAGCACACACTGTACGTTGGAGGCAGGCCAATCCTAATAATCTACGGCCTGTCCGTATGTCCTCAACTACTTTACTCTCTATTCCTGTTGGTCTCTGGAACTGCCAGTCTGCTGTAAAAAAAAAAGCTGAATTTATTTCTTCTATTGCTACTGAGACTTGGATCAAACCTGAGGACACTGCCACTCCTGCAGCCCTCTCCACTAATTTCACTTTTTTCCACACCCCTTGCGTGATTGGGAGGGGTGGAGATACTGGTCTACTTATCTCAAATGAATGGAAATTTGATCTTCTACCATCTATTACAGGCAACAGTTCATTTGAGTCACATGCAATTACTATTACCCACCCGGTTAAAATCCACTTTGTAGCTGTTTAGCCACCCCTAGGTCAACTGGGTAACTTCTTGGAGGAGTTGGATGTGTTACTATCAAACTTTCCTGAGGATGGTACTCCTCTGGTACTGTTGGTGACTTCAACATCCACCTAGAAAAACCCCAGGCTGCTTTCAACACTCTGCTTGCCTCATTTGATCTCAAGCGAGTGTCTACTATGGCTACTCACAAATCAAGTATTCAACTGGACCTCATCTACACATGCTATTGCTCCACTGACAACACTTTAGTTGCTCCATTACACAGCTCAGACCACTTCCTCATCACTTCTAACCTCACACTAACTCCTGACATAGCACACATAGCAGGTCACCTTTCGGTGTAGCCTATGCTCACTCTCTCCCTCATGCCTATCCTCTATGGTTTCATCCTCACTTCCTTTACCCTCTCAGTTTTCAGCACTGGACATAAACAGCATTTAAGCAGGCTCAAGTAACCCCAACGCTGAATAAACCCACTCTAAATCCAGCACTTTTAGAAAACTACAGACTGGTATCCCTTCTTTGGGTCATTGCAAAGACACTTAAGCGAGTTGCGTTCAACCAACTCTCTATGTTCCTTGCACAGAACAACCTCCTGGACAACATCCAATCTGGCGTCAAAAGCGGCAACTCAACTGAGACTGCCCTGCTTACTTACGGTTACTGAAGCCCTGAGACCGGCAAGAGCGGCTTCCAAATACGAATCCTCAGTACTCATCTTGCTGGATCTGTCTGCTGCTTTTGACAAAGTTAACCACCAGATCCTCCTGTCCACCCTCATAAAGATGGGCATCTCAGGAACCGCACTCCAATGGTTCAAGTCTTACCTCTCAGGTAGGTCTTTCAGGGTGTCTTGGAGGTGTGAGGTTTCTTCTTCTAACTTCTTGCTACTGGGGTTCCTCAAGGCTCAGTGCTTGGTCCTCTTCTCTTCTCCATCTACATGTCATCATTAGAATCTGTCTTTCAGAAGCATGGCTTTTCTTATCACTGCTATGCTGATGACACTCAACTCTACTTCTCATTCCAAACAGATGATCCGATGGTAGCAGTTCGCATTCCAGCCTGTCTGAAAGACATTTCTAGCTGGATGAAGGACCATCACCTTCAACTCAACTTTGCTAAGACAGAACTGCTCATGGTCTCAGCCAACCCAGCACTTCATAACAACTTCTCTATACAGCTGGGTTTCGTTAACCATAACTCCTTCCAGGACAGACAGGAACCTTGAAGTTGTGATGGATAATCAGTTAAGCTTCACAGACCATATTGCTACAACGGACCCTTCCTATCAGAGCAAGTAACACAACTCCTTGTCCAAGCTCTTGTTCTCTCCAGACTGGACTGTTGTAATGCTCACTTGGCGGGTCTTCCTGCTTGTACTATCAAGCCTCTGCAACTGATCCAGAATGCAGCAGTGAGAGTGGTCTTTAACGAGCTGAAAAAAGTTAAGGGTACACCTCTCTTCATCAGTTTACACTGGCTACCAGCAGGTGCTCGAATCAATTTCATGGTACTGACGTTTGCCTACAAGACAACAAGACAGCTGCACCAATATACCTAAACTTGCTAGTTCAAACTTATGCGCCCTCCAGAAGCTTGCGTTCTGCAAGTGAACGATGCCTTGTGGTGCCATCAAAAAGAGGCACAAAATCACTATCATGGTCCTTTTCCTGGACTGTGCCCAGCTGGTGGAATGACCTCTCTATCTCAGTTTGAACAGCTGAGTCTTTGGCCATTTACGTCTAAAGACACATCTTTTTCACTAGCACCTGACAAACTAATACTAGCACTTACCTGTTCTATTCTATTCTATTCTATTCTATTCTATTCTATTCTATTCTATTCTATTCTATAAAAAAAAAACCTAGCTATGTGTATTGTGGTAGACTAACCTTGTCACAACACTTGTATACTGTTGCTTTCTCGTTTGTCTGATTGCTTCTATTGTTCTCCTCATTTGTAAGTCACTTTGGATAAAAGCGTCTGCTAAATGATTAAATGTAAATGTAAATATATATTTAAATAATTATATTTTAAATTCATTATTATATTTAATTTCAAATCACATCTAATTTTTAACATATATTTTAAATGTGATATATATATATATATATGTACAGTTTATATAAATTATCATCAATATTTAATAATACATAATTCTATTTTAAAATCATAATCATATGCAAATTCAAATCAGTATTTAATTTTACATCACATGTACAGTATTTACATAACACTATAAAAATGTATATTTATGTTTGTGTATATTTTTGTATGTTTTTATAGGCCATATATATCCATCACTTAAAATGACATTGGAGACAATCTAAATATAAATGATGAATATGTGGGGGTTTTAGGGAAACTGCATTGACTATTAGTCAATATAAGCTCACCTTTACTCTGGGAATGTGTCCATTGCTGTAGCCGACTATGAGTGTGGTTTGGATTACTGAAGTTTACACTCAGTAGACTACTGTTACCCCATCCCAAGGCATGCTGGGTAAATTCTGGCAGGAGTTTCACACCACTTTGGATAAATAAGGCATTGGCAAGCTGAAGCCGCACCCCGTCACTGGAATAATCCAGGTCTCCTTGTGGCCGAGACAGAATGTCCTGCACTCGAGCATCTGCAAGGAAACCATTGTCTCATCAAAACTGTCATGTTAACTTTTCAATCATTAGACAGAAAGCCAGGTTGTCAGACATGGCTGATTTATATTTTGGACTATTTAGGAAAACAACATACAGATTACAGGTGTGCCGCTAGTTTCCTCTTACCATTCACGTCATATCCCAGAGTTTCCTCAAGTTGTGCTAGAGTGTTTCCCCTGGCACCGAGCTGCAGAAGACCCAGACACAATGAGACGCTGGCTGGGGAAACGATCAGGTTGGAGTTGTTCTCCATCTCTGTGAGTGTTTGGTAGAGGCTGATGCCAAACTGTGTGTGTAGATCATTGTGGCTGTTGCCTTGGCAGCGCTCCAGCAGCCACAGACAGAGCAATAGGGAAGTCACAGAAAGCCGATGCATGATCAACAGGTCAAAATCTGCAACTGCAAAATTATTAAATTATCTTGCAGAACAGCTCAACAATTAATCATGGATTTGGTTACAAGTTGAAATAATAAAATATGGATAATGTATTTGATATCGATCAAAGACAAGCTAATAATTAAATAAAGCTAATTACTTTTGTTGGTGTAACCCTGTGTTGATTCAGTACAAAATAATACTACAATCACCCACTTTTCAGCAGCAAAACTTTTGCAAGCAAGGATAAAGTTGGTTAATCTTTATAAAAGATTTCATTCATTTTTAAGACTAGTATCTTAATTGCACTGATGTGTGGCCTCTATTCTGAATGAATGTAAAAAAAAATAAAGGATAATTTAATTTACCAAAAAAAGAAAAATCTGTCATCATTTACTCATCCTCATGTCATTCCAAACCTGTAAGTCATAATTTCTTCTGTGGAACACAAAATAAAATATTTTGAAGAATGTTGGTAACCAAATAGTTTTGGTGACCATTGATTTCCAAAGTATGGATAAAAAAAAAAAATAAAAAAAAAAAGACATTTCTCGAAATATCTTCTTTTATGTTTGTCTGATATTATGTGACAATGATGACAGAATTTTCAATTTTGGGTGAACTATGCCACAGCCCCCATATATCCAATATTAATGCAACATGAAAGGGTGTAAATCACAATACAAAAAATTATTAAATAAAATTTTTCTGAACAGAAATCCTGGCTACATTTTATATAGTTTTATATTGATATTGATCAAAATAGGCCTATAATTAAAATATATATAATTAAAAATATACAGCATCATTTAAAAAATATTTAAGAACAAAATATAATTAAAATGTACCATTGAATTAAACTATTTAAGAACTTCTTCCTTATATAGTATAATTAAAAAATACTTAAAAACAAGTTTTATTATTAAAATGTATGACTGAATGAAAATATTTAGGAACTTCTTACCTGCCGGCTCGTCCTCTGGATTGGGTGAATGTCAGCTGCTCCTGATGTTCAGCTCCACTATCACTGTCACTCCAGGAGGACGTGTGTTCAGCCTGATCCTCCACACCAGGACAACTGACTGAAAGAGCTGTCGATCATGAGACCTTGTTTAAAGGGAGTGCTTCGTGTTTGTGGTCTCCGGCGGCGATGTCCGTACCACTCGGTCAGAATTCCTGCCTCCCGCCCGGCACTATAAGGAGCCAGGCAGAGGGAGGCATGCGCTCGACCAGCAAATCCGCACTCAACAAGTTCAGACGCACACACACACATAATAGAGAGAGGAAGTCATTACACAAGCAGCTTGTTCTTTTGATAGAGTGAGCAAATGCCATCCCAGCATGCTGCATCAGCATTTCTGCATGAGATGCCATTAAAACATTTAAAATTCTCATGTAATCAATGCCAAGGTGTGAGCTTTACCAACCTGTTAACATCTCTATAGACTATAATTGTTGATTGATTGAAAGAAAGAAGTGTTATACTCACCAAACTGCATGTATTTGAACAACACAAAGTAAAACAGCAATTTTGTGAAATATTACCTAAATGTAAAATTATGTTTTCTTTTTAAATTTATTTAAACATATAATTCATTCCTGTTTTGTCAAATTTTCAGTCGTCACTGTCACATGATCCTTCAGAAATTATTCTAATATATTGATTTGGTACTCAAGAATTATTATTATTATTATAATTTTATTTTTTAATCATGTTTGATGGATGGGCTACTTAATATCTTTGCGGAAATTGTGTGTTTTTTTCAGGATTCAGTTTATTTTTTCAGGATTCTTTAATGAAGAAAGAAACAAAAGAACATTTGGTCACACTTTATTTTAAGGTTCAATTCTCACCATTAACTGCAACTTTTGCCTCAGTAAACTCCCAATTTGCTGCTTAGTAATGGTTAGTAAGATAGTTGTTAAGTTTATGTATTGGATTAGGGATGCAGAATATGGTCATGCAGATATGTGCTTTATAAGTGCTAATAAACATTCAATAGCTTTTGTTAATAATAGGCATGCTAATAAGCAGGTAGTTAATACTGAGAATTTATCCCTATACAAATATTTACAAATATTTATTTTAAACAACTGTTATACATTGTCAAAGTCAGATCTCCACTGTTAGTGGAGTTTCCACAAATGACCCTAATGGACTGAAGAGACATTTTTCCCATGGTAAACAGCAAGCTGGAAATGATCAGTAAGCATCAGGTATTTGGACGGTGCCCATCAGAAGGCATATTAATTAGTAGAACCAACTTGGCAGCAATCAGGGGAGAAGACAGATTCTTTAATTCCAGTCTTCCAGCCATGGCATTTGAATTTTTAAGAAGGGAAATGATGATGGGAAAGTCACGGTCACTTGGGCAAGGACAATGCACCCAAAGGAATGCCGTCCAAAGTAAACAACTCCTCTTTCATCTTTGAGGCCAGATATTTAAAAGTTGGTATGCAAACATACTTTGAATACAGAAAGTTTTTTAATGGGTCAAACATTAATAAACTAAAACATTAATAGAATTAAAAATATGTCTAAAGCAACTGGACACTCTTTAGCCTTTTAACTTACAATTGGACCGTCCTAAGTGGAAATAGCCTATTAGGGTGTGTGACATTCACTGCCTCGACATACGACTGCAGGTTCAGAATTACATTCTCACAATTAAGTATGCAGTGGCTTGCAGTATATGATAATAATTTAATATATTAGTGTCATGATGGTGATGGCTGTAATAATAATACCACCTTAATAGTAGTAATTATTAGTATTAATATATGGTGAGTATAAATACTAATAATTGCTAATAATATGCATCATTACTGTTACAAATATTAATATGTGTATATTAATACAAATTAATAGTAGAAGTCATTTTTATTAATAGGGTAAGCGGTATTACTTACGCTAGAGTATGCAATAATAATAAAAATATTTTGAAATTAATTGCTATTACTATTCATAATAGTAATTATTATTATTATTAATAAAATGTGAGTACTAATACTAATAACTGCTAATAATATTCAGCATTACTGTTACAAATATTAATAAATGTCTTTTAATACACGTTAATAGCAGAAGTATTAAATTAATTACTGTTATTCAGCTGTATAAGTAATATTGGTCACTTTAGTTCAGAGATCAATTCTCACTATTAACTGCAACTTTTGCCTTAATAAACTCCTAATTTGCAGCGTATTAATAGTCAGTGAGGTAGTTGGGTAACAGGAATTGACTTTATTAGACCTGACTTATGATCTAGCAGGGAACTAGTGCTCGCTGTCGTTCACCCCTCCTGCCCTATTTCTGTAGCTCTATGGTTGCTGGGCCGGATTAACAGAATCCCAGTCCAGTGCCGGAGCGCAGTAGCACTGAGAGGTGGTGTCGCCGTAGCGATGTGCCAGGTACGCTCATGGGATTAGCTGGGAACGTGTGGGGAGTGATCTGGCACTGAGAGAGGGGTAACTCACAAGGGCTGTCCTGTATGTGTTTGTGTTACATGATTGTAATGAAACATGAACATCTTTGACCCCACACTGAACCAAGTTTTGAAAAGAATTGTAAGATTTATAGAGGTAGCTGGTCGTAATGGTTTGATTAACAAGCCTGCATATTACTTTACAATAAAGTGTAAGACTTGCTCCCTGTTTATGACAACATGAACATATTGCCAACATTATGTACAAGATGCAATGCACTTGGAAAAATAATTTCTAAACAATTTATAACATGACCCGGTGACCAATTGTTGTAAGAATTCATTATTTATTATTATTTATTTATTTTCCCACAGAGAAACAGCTGCTAACCCCTATAATAACCATAATAATTATTTGGGTTTTGTTTTTACAACATAAACAGCAAGTAATTCACACCATAATTTTATATTTGTAAACACAGACATTAATGAGTTCCTTGATTATTTTCTTGTCTATCCATATAATCATTGATATTTTGCACAGAGCACTGACATCTGTCACTGAGAGGTCATTAAAACAAAATATGTACATATAATTTAAAATGTGTGATAATGTAAAGCATTACATTCAGGTCAGAAACACACAATTTTCTTACACGGAACAAATAGTGAAACTGTACAAACTGTGGAAATTTCAATATTTTCTCTAATAATGAGTGACCTGCCTCATGACACAAGTGTCTAGCGCCTGTGTAGTTAACATGTTCAACCACTAGGTGGCAGAGTTTTATTCTTCGCTGAGCTCTCTGACATAAACAATGAAGCTCTTTTGTTATTAAAACTATTATGAAACACTACAGAATACCACAACATACAACAAATACAAGTCAATTTCATTCAGTCTTAAAGTCATTCATTATGAATGCACATTTTTTAAGCATGGTCTGTTGCTAATTAAACAATTCACTGTAGAACAAAAGCTTAAATATAGTTCACCCAAACATTCTGTCATCCTTGACTCACCCCTTTGTCGTTCCAAACCCGTTTCAGAACACAAATTTTGATATTTTAATTAAACCTATGTTTCTGTCCCTCCATTGAAAGTCAATTAAATCTGCTCATATAAAGTGATCATACCTCTTCACAAGACTTAATAAACTGCAATTAATTGTCAACACCTTTATGACCTGACGTTTTTGATTACCTGGACTTTCAATGAACCATCTCAGGTTTCATTAAAATATCTTAATATGTGTTTCAGGTGAGTTTTACGAGTTTAATCATGAAAGAATTTTCATTTTTGGATGAACAATTTGTTTAAGGGTTTTCCATATTTAAATACTCAGCTGCTTGCAATTATAGAAGACCTAAAAACAATCCCTCTTTAAGACCTGCATACATGCTGATGAGATGATTGTCCTGCATGTTTCAGATATAAAATTCTTGCTCTTCCTCTGCAATGCCTTCTTGATTACAATCATCTACTGTCACAATGCCATTGCTCTTCTGCTGCCCTTTGTCCTGCAACACATCTTTCACATTCTTTGGCTGTGGTTTGTGTACTACACAAGGTGTGGATTTAGCAGAGATGCTCTGTGTTCTAGACAGTAAAGGAGTCTGTCTTATGGAGGAGGCATTATTATAGGTCAGATCAGCAAAGTCAAGACCTCCGTCTGTTGGAGGAGCAGACTTGGGCCGCAGTGCTGGGGCCTTTAAATGGTGCCTCAGCTGTGGATGGGAATAACCTGAGACCACCGATAGGTCCACAGAGCTGCCGCTGATGGTCTGTCCCGTGTCCACATCCGTCTCTTCGGCTCCCACTAGTGTATCGACATTGACACGGAAAATTGGAGCAGCCATTGAAGAGAAGCAGCGAGGACGGAAGCTTGACGGAGAGGCACACGAGGAGCGGGACTCATCTGTAGGCAGAGAAAAGAGGGACTGTGTGCGATGGCCTGTCCATCCCGCCCGTAAGAGTTCCACATCCCTCTGGAGCCTCTCCATGCGGCCCTCCTGATCGCACAGCGTGGGTGTCCTGGAGGCGACCGGAGACGGAAGGGTCTGGGTCCGCGAATGCGATGAGTTCCGGTGATAACGGCGATTTCGATAGGAGGCGGGCCCGCGGCCGTATGGTGGAGGAGGTGGAGGGGGCAGCTCGGGTGGAGGAGGGGAGGTAACCGGAGGATCATCAGGAGGAAGGTGACAGAACTTCGCAATAGTGTGCTTGCGGTAATACCGTGAACCTTGAACCTGACAAAGTCAAAATGAGAGCATGAAATTATGTGCAATTAATTTTTTCAGGACAGCATTTTTGCAGATCCTAGCACATATATTTTTTGGTCCCAAATAAAGGTGGCCTTAACTACTATGTACTTACATGTAAATTAATCATTTGATGCAATGCACTTATTGTGTACATACATGTTTTTACACTGTACAGATATTTAAAAAATACCTGCATGTAATCACATCTGCAATTAATTTCTGTAATTACATTTATAATTACACTGTTGACCCATCTCTTACACCTTAACCCACCCTTAAAGCTACCCATACCACCAAACAAGCAACAAAAGTGTTTTGCAATACAATATGAACACACAATAAATATATTGTACGATTTTCTTTAAATAATGGTACCCAAGACTGCATTTATTTCATCGAAAATACAGCAGAAACTGTTACAGTCAACCTCAATGTGTGATATTAAAGATATTTTGGTCAGCTTATGTATAATACATATTTGGTTGCCATTTGACAATCTATGTCAATATAAAATCTGATATTAAAGCAAAACAAGTTAAGAACCAGCTGCTTTACGTAAATTGTGAACTGTTCACATGGCAATATGATGGACAACTTATCTGCAGTGAGCTGTCAAAATAGTTTGACATTAAAAAAAAAATAGCTTGGGAAAGTGAACCATGTTCCTGCAAATGCCAAACAAAACACAATGTGGGAATGTGGCTTTGATAAGGTAACTGTATACCTGTGTGTGTGTGTGTGTGTGTGTGTGTGTGTGTGTGTGTGTGAGAGAGAGAGAGAGGGGAAAATTTCTCTTTAAACTTAGCAAGCATTGTTGAGTGTGTGTGCATTAGAGTAACAAAGTTCCACTGTTTTCTGCTTCACACCTCACTGCACATTCCCTCCATCCCTCTACCTCTCCCTCGATCATTTTCCTCTTTTGCTTTATTTGGTTTTCCATCCATCTTTGAGCCTCTTTGTGCCCTTCTTCCTCACTGTTCCACTCACACATTTCCCACATTCATATATTTCTCTCATTATATGACATTATATTCATTCTGTATGAACTATATCTCCCTCAAAATAGTATATATTTCACTGTATGGAAATTTCTGACTCATTGAGCACCCAAATGTGAGTAAAATTGTCTTTGGTGAGTAAACAAATTTATAGTTTTGTAAAAATGTTGTAATAATCAGTATCTTACGTATTTACAATACCGTTCTAAAGTGTTTTTGAAAATAGTCTCATATTTATGATTTCAACAATACAGTAAAAACAGTAAATTTGTGTTTTCTGCTTTTTTTTTATTCCTGTCATAGCAGACAAATTTTCAGCAGCCATTACTCCACCTGTATATACCCCCGTCCCTATTGTTTTCCAAACATGAAATGTTTCAGATGTTCAGCAGCAGATTAAAGTCCATAAATTCTGAGGGTAAAGCGAGAGCGAGAAAGCTTTTCTATATGTACAACCAGTTCAGCCTTTTGGTGTTTTTTTTTTTTTTTATCATTTGGACATCTTGTGTGTATTATGTGTGAAATCCTCTCTGTGCCATTTGGCACCAGCAGGGGTTGATTAGTAATGAGGCTGAAGTTGTGACAAAGAGCCAAACCTGCTTTGATCGCAGCTAATCCAGGTCAGGCAGAATTGACCTGTATGTGCTTGTGTGTTAGTTAATTTGACTGTCTTTAGGTTTGTTTCAGTATTTTTACATTGAGTACAGTCTTTCCACACACATAAACACACAAACACAGAAGGCCAGAGGTGTTTGGATTTGAACCAGGACACAAAAAATCAATGTGTACAATTTATGCAATGCCTTGGTGTTTTCATACTATTTTTCCCCTGTATGCAACTCTGCAGGGTGTTTAAGCAGTAATGCTCTGTTCAGTTGCCTGGTCTGAACCTGAGCTCAATATCAATTTGGCTCAAAACTGTGGTACATTTTTTCATCAGTGTAGTTACTAGCAGAATTTGTTTTCTACAGTAGCTAGGTAACAACTCAGGAAGAGAAGGTCGCACTGCTTCACTTTTTTTTCAATTTTGGTTTGTTTGGTTTCTACCAAAACACCCTCAGGACATCACAGCAAGAGATGCAAAGAATATGAGCTGTGCTCTGAAGGTAATTTCTGCAGAGACAACCAGTAATGAAAAACTGATTCACAGCACCGTGTCCAGAGCATCATTAAAAAGCTCAAATGTGATTTCAGGGACCTGAGTTGTGGAAGCATTTTCCTCATTATTTTTCTGCATAGGCATGAAAGAAAATTTCTGAATAAAGAGCCCTAAGCCTTGAACCAAACAACTCCGAGATGAATCACAATACATCATTCAAAGCTAAAAGTATATATAAGAAAATCTATAGATAAGACAAGGTTCAAAACTATTCCATCCCAGAGAAAATGAATAATGTAATGAAATTAGTCAAGGACAACTGATTTTGTAGCCTAACACTACCACATCTCATGTTAACCTAATTTGGCTATTGTTACCTAGTTAGTACTAATTAATTCGCAAAAACTCATCACAAGTTTGCAAATTATTATTATTATTATTATTTTTAATAGAAAAAGGTTTCAAAAGGTGTATTGGCAGTTGATGCATACCTTATTGTGCTTTTTAATCCAACATTACACATTTAGGTTATTATATATGAATAATAAATATGAATATTAAAATATATTAAAATGTATATTGGAAAGTGCATTATATTTTTTTACATTTTATTCACCTTTTTACCTTCACTAACTGTCCTGTGGTGTGTGAAAATTATTAAGCACAAATATTCCATGTAGACTCATTTATTAAGAGTTCATATAACGTTATGTAAAATACATATACTACAACTTTATTATTACAATACTGACATACTTTAGAACACTAGGGTTACTGCTGAAAGTTCACTAAAAGAACTTTCATATAAGATGTCAATGTTTAAGACGTCATATATATATATACACACACACACACACAAAAGTCATTGCTTTGAGATATTTTTTCTAATAATATATCCTCTGTCTTACCTGTAGCAATATTTTATTCCCATCATAATCATTTGTTTGCCAGCGGACGTCGCTGATAGGCGTGCAGGGACATGGCAGCAGTGGCACAAGTTCACCGATATCCCTTACTCTGATCTCCATCACAGCATTTTCAGTGGGGACGGGGTTCTGGCCATGGGGCATCCGCTTGAATGACAGCTGGATTTCTGTTTCAGGGTTGGAGTAGACTACACAGAAACAGAAATCCTCCTTCTTCTGGGCTAGCCTTCGGCGCAGGAGCAACCTGTACAGACGCACCTGTTCGGTGTAGGTCTCGTAGCGACAATAGACTGTAAAGCGCACAATTTCTTTGCCGTAGTGCACCTGGCGAAGCGCCCATAGTGGTGTGCCTGGTGCAAGAGTAACAAAGTCCTGGCTGGCTGAAGAAAATGGTAAGAGGCCTCGCCTGTTCACCCGCTCTGTGTGGTGGTATCGCCACGGTGGGCATCTCAGCTGATTGTGGAGACGTTCAAGACTCTCTTCACCTCCATATTCATCCTGTAGAAACAGGATTACAGCCAAGGCTGGCTGGTGCGATGGTGGTTCGGTGACGCGCTGGAGGCGGACCTTGGGCTTTCGAGAGAGACCTCCTGCCCGTTCTGACACCCTGAAGAGGGTGAGATCAGGGTGGAGCCAGGAGAGGACCTGATCAGCGGCTTGCTGGAGCGTTTTGGCCTGACCGGGGTCAGTGATGATGTGGATAGAAACTAGGAAAGGATCTTGTAGGTCCCCCATGGACAAATCACCTAAAAGATGAGAAAATTATCCATACAAGTATGGAGCTATACTGATTTAATATCATATATTACAATATGGTAATTATAGTTGCGATGAAACAGTAGCAAGAAGATCTCTTCTTCATTTATGTGAAAAATATAAAAGTAAAACAGATTATCAAAACAGAAAAAATATGTATTTAGGATAGGATTAGATGGAGGGAGATCTGAACGCAAGCTTGTGGGGGAGTGTAAGAAAGGGGTGGAAGAGTTGGCTTAATGAATGGAGAAGTTCAGATATGTTACAAGAGAGAAGTTTCACAGGAAAATAAAGCTCTACATTCTAGTAAAAAACAACAACAACACACTTAGTTCTTCTCTTTATCTGTATTAGGTGTATTAGTGTGTTACATCTTCTGCTTTATTCTGGCTTCAGGAGTCACTGTAAACCTACTTTGCTTTGAACGTCTATAAAGGGAAAGAACAGTACGAAATAGAGAAAATGGATTGGCTCTCAACACTGAATGAAATTTTTTCATCCATGCGCTCCTGTTCTGTAATCAGGCTGTATAGTGAACAGTGCAGCCTCATTAGTTGCATTAGTGGATGGTTAGTAACGATGGAGAAATGCTTTGGCTCCCTGTAGGACTTCTGAATAAGGTTTGGCCTTCCACTGAACCTTTGACCATAGTGAGCCCTGAGTGCACACACACACACAAATATCCCTGAGCACAAAAGTACATGAAAGATCCTCTTAACAAAGTGTTCAAGGCAAATGTGATGTTTTATGACTGCAAAATGAGATCAACAAGAGCATCAATTAAAGAATTTCATAAATGACTGTATTTATATGACGTGTGAAAACACATGATGTCTCTACATTATGAGTAATGCTGCACAATATAACAAGCACTTCAAACCCCCTCTTTGATATATTCATCTCTCGGCCATAATCTAGTGACAACAGCAGCAAAAATCTTTGTGTTGTTATTATATTATGAGAAATATTGTGCAGCTATTCTAATTTTTTTTTAAATATAACAAATATAGCAGAACATGTACAGCTGCCTCTTTCTTTTCACCTACTCTTTTTTTTTTCACCCCAAACTCTCCTGACTCATGGGACCCGTCCCACTTTGTTTGTTGTTTAAGGTTGGGGGCACCAGAGGTCAAGGGAACGCTATGCTCTTACACACTTGCACACAAAAACACACTCACGCAAGTAAACACTCTTCTCTAGTTGCACTGCACTCTTGCAGGTGTAACTGACGCACATCTGAGTTCAATGAAGGATCCTTTCAATCAATCAGTGTGGAAAAACCAAGCAGTGTGTTCACTAGGCAAAGGTACTTGTTCAGACTTAAAAACACACAATACATTCTCTATTGTCCACTATGACCTTTAGAAACAAACATATGAGGACAGCCTTACAACAGACCTAATGTGATCCAGTTATTAATGTTTTAATTACCAAAAGCTTTCAGCTGGAAAAAATTAAATGTGAATGTTAGGGCACTTTGCCCCGCAGACACATGGTTTAATTAAGACACTGTTTACAGGACACTGTTTATAGGAAACAGCATAATTTGATTAATTACTGATGCAATTATGAGGAGAAATCACAGATACTGATCTTAATCACATTATTTGATAGATTTCACTCAAAAGGAAATGATCAAGTAAAATAAAATGTATTTTTAAATGTTTGTTTTCATTGGAACATTGGCCAGTTTGCAAGTCTGCATTAATGGCTTATACTATATATATATATATATATATATATATATATATATATATATATATATATATATATATATATATCTATATATATATATATATTCACCGACATTATTCAGCTATAATTTGTGAATTATTACAAGGCAAACTAAAACTATGTGAAACTAATGTTATCTATTCAAATTCTAATTATATGAATTTCAAAATATGCTTGGTCTCTAAGTTTCGGTGAATATTTTTTCTGTCTATGAGAGGCAGCTCTGCGTTCATTTAGATTCAAGAAGCCTCGATCACTTTAAACCATCTGTAATCTTGAGTTGAGTCTGTAATGGAATGTAATCTGGCTGTCTGACTTAAGCAACTAACATTAAATAAGACACCATATTTAGCCCCAGCTTAACCATCCCTAATATACACTCCAATCTGGTGTCATTCTAACACTGTAAAAACCTGCAATTGTTACCTTAAGTGGCTATTTCTCTCTGATATAACAATGTGTTGGTGTGCCATAATGGTTTTAGGTTGATTTTTGACTTTTTGAAATTAGTTTAAATGTTACCACGTGAAGTACTTTTTTTTCAGTGCATTTAAGTGTCCAGAGCTATAAAGAGGCGAAACAGATTTCACAGAAGATGCACTTGAATTGTTAGAGAACAAAGATATATAGAGGAAAGTATTGTGCACATGGATACAGAGAAAATCTGATGAGCTGCAGAAGTGGCGAAATGCTGACATGACTGATGATGCAGCATTAAGCAGTTATTCATGGCAGCCTTTCAAGAAAGCATACTGTCACACCATTAAAAAAAGAGACAGAATGCAGAAACAATAAGGGGAAATGTGGTGGAAAAAGTGAAAAACATCCATGCAAAGGTGCTCAGACAAAGAAAAGACAATGGAATATGAAATAGACAGTATATAAATTCTGAAGAACTCCCTTTCTAGACAATACCACCTTCATGTCTATAAGCAGGATAAAATAAAAATACATATTATTCAATAAATACATTTATTTTGTTTTAGAATTGTTGAATTTCTACTGTAAATTGCACTAACCTGTAATCATTTTTTTTTCATATGTGAGAACAGATAAAACAAATCCTAATTTTAGCATTGAATTCTTCTCCAGCCCCACTAGTTCTCCACATCTCCCATTATTCCTCAAACCATCTCATTCTGTTTTCTTCATTTTCTGTCTGAGTCCACATTCAACCACTTTTCTTCATTCTACAATAAATTATACACAGTCTATTATGTGGTGTCCTTGATGGGCTCTAGGTTTTAGTGTATGTGTGTGTGTGTGAGTGGGTGAGTGAGTGGGTGAGTGAGAGTGCTTCCTGCACTGTCACTAGGAGGAGTGTTTCCTGCTCCTCAGATTAATGGGCTAATATTGGACATTAATCCCTCCATAGGGAAACAGACTGGGCCCGACGCAGCCACGGGGAAAGGTCAGTCCCAGACACACACACAAGAAGGCACTCACACACAAACAAGCAGAGGTAACAGAGCTCTCGAAGCACTTCAAGCAGTGATTCCCCGAACAAACTAATCTCACTGTCATGGCAACAATTGTCAAGTGTTTTAACTGACAGAAATCTTCCACATCTAAATTGTAATGTGCTTTTCAAAATACAAATGAATCCAAAAGCAGGATTAGAAAGAATAGTCTCTTATAAATCCCCAATGAGCACAAGGTGGAAGAGGAAAGGGGATTTAAAGGAAACTACATATGGCGGATGTGTGTTTGATTAAAGCATGTTTTGTTGAAGAATTTATCTGAACTGCATAAAGGGGAATATAAAAACCAAGTGGCATATACTCACTGCTTGCTGATGACATAAGACTGTAGTCAGACCTGAGAAGAGAGTGAATGACAGAAATGGGAGAGAGACACAGAGAAAGATTTTTGTTAGAGACTGTTAGAGTGATTTAGGATCCCAAGGTTTCAAAGGAAGGTCCTACATCTGGATAAACAATCCTGGGTGTCATGGTATATAGTGTGTGTTAGTGTGCAGTAATGTCTCTGGTGTATTACGCACATACAGTATATTTGTACAGGTTATGATCAAAGATTGTGTATTGTTGCTTTGTGTTAGAAACCTTCTATTCTCTCACCTCATCGGTTGATGAGAAAGGTAAAAAAGGTAAAAGTATAAGACCTATTTGACATATTTCATAACTTATGTACATGTGTCTTACATAGTGACCCAGTCATTTTGTTCTTTTGACCTAGTCTTTTATCGCTCCCTGGTCAGTATTTTTCCTTTCCTCACCCTCTGTCTTTTTCCTGTTTCTCTGGTAGTGAAAACAGTGCAACAGGGTATTAAATTATTTTTAAGAACAGGGAAATTCCATGTAGTTAAACTTGAATTTTGAATGTTCTAACTTAATGCTGTAATAGTATGGTCTGAAATGGTATGTGGTGCACTGGTTCAATACTTCTGCTTACAAGTTTGGGATCAGTAATATTTATTTTTATTTATTATTTTACAACCTTTCTATTCATTAAAGAATCTTGAATGAATCAAGTTTTCTACAAATATATAAACAAGCACAACCCCGAACTTTTGAAGAGAGTGTAAATACAGTGAGTGCTGTATAGAGTTTTCTGCAGTTGTTCACACTTAAACAATGCACTCTCAAGCATCATTAAAGAAAACATCCTTTTTGAAAGTTTCTGATTTACTGCCATCAGTACAGTTTACAGTTACTGTTGTTAAATGAACTAAATGAGGATATAAGCCACACACAACATCTGTTAGCTCTCATTTAGCACCAAGACAGCCACATCACAACCAAATCTGACATTTAGAATATTTATTCTTTTCTTTCTTTCCTTTTTTTTAACAATTATTGTAAATGGCTAATCAAATAAGCTTGGAAGACATCCAGTATATTTACATAGGAACAATATGTCCTTCATATTATAATTACAGGATCAACGCATAACACATTTTTGGGTCAAATGAATTTCTAAGATGGTTTTGTACATTTTGAAGGCAAGTTTAAATATATATGTATCTTAGTGGTTAAATGTGGTCAGATTACAGGTTGTAGTTCAAACTCAACAAGAGATAAGCTATCACCATTTGAGCTTAAACCCCAGGTTGCTCATGGTTTTAATGTAAGTGGCTTTGGATAAATGCATCAGCTAATTGAGGAGTTAGTCATTAGAAAGGTACAATGGGCATTTTTTTTCAGAACAAATTAAATATATCTAAAGAAAAAAATATTCTAAAACAGATATAAAGATATATACCATACAAACAGATGATAAGAGGATAGAGAGGATAGTCTACTGTCCTACTAAATCACCATACCTACACCAACAAGACAGGACAGCCATTAAGATATGACATAGGCCTACCTATAAACAAACCAGGATGCATCTTTTCATCGTTCACAGCTGAAATCACAGAATGATGATACAGATCATGCATGACTTTGAGATAATAGAGAGTTAAATCTATGCGATTAGTATATTGGCTACTTCTGTCACTCTCTTGTGCTAAAAAGCCTAAGCAGCATGCCCTATTAGCTCAGCTCATTGGCTTTCCAGCTACTTTTCAGCATTAAATCTCTGCGCCAGATGTCTTGGGTGTTAATACCAAACAACAGATGGTTAAATAAGAAACGGGCCAAACGAGGTAGAAACCAAACGAGAAAACTTCAAACAAGCGCGCTGTCCAATAGTATTGATGACCTGTCCTGCGCTGCTCAGGTATCAGAATCCTCATCAAATGACTCACTTTAAATAAATCAGATTCTTATTAGCGCGTTAATATTTGTAGCATATTGGTGTCTATCCTAATTAGTGCATTATAGCTATATTCCCTATTCTATGTAGCCTATTTCATTTTCTTTGTTAAACAAACCTGTTTATCATTAGGCTACTCACCCTCCGGTCTCCGCTCCCGAATCAGCGCACTCATCTTCAACTGAATTCTCCATCTCTGGTGAAAGTGACAGTAACTTCACATGCCTCCCGTTTTCTCTTCTGCACTTTAACGCTCACGTACACTGCACAACATGAAAGCAACGAAACTTGTTAAAGCTTGGATGAACAACCGACTCCAGTAACGGTGACAGGCACATATAATAGTGACAAGACACGCCAGAGTCTGCGTGATCCGGTTCGTTCGTGAAGCTTGTGCGTCACCGCCGTTCATTCACCTCAATAGCGGTGCGTTTACCGCTCCCAGGTGGCCCGACGCAGTTAAAGCGAGTACGCACTTTTTGACCAAGAGACGAACAAAATGCGAACCCAGTCTGTGGAATGTGGAAATTAGGAATTAGAGAGAGAGAGAGAGAGAGAGAGAGAGAGAGAGAGAGGTTCTTTAGCTAAAGCTCTTGTATTATGAAAGGATTAATAGACTACATTTAAGTTTAATAAAATAGTGTTTAATTAGGCTATTTTGCAAAAGATTTTCACAATACAACATTTAGTAGGATACTGCTGAGATATAATTACAATAATGTAGCCTACACACGTGAGATAAAATCCTTTCTTTTAAAAAAAAAAGAAAGAAAATTATTCCACATGGAGCCGGGCGCCCTCTCATGGCCGCCATGTTAACATCAAATGATCAGACATTTCATTACTTAATAACAACAACAACAACAACAAACAAACAAATAACGTTTATTTAGTGCTAAAGTCAACTTACTTCATCAAAACAGGTGCAATTCACAGGTCCACACTAACAGCATTGATGATGTCAAGCGACAGCAGCTAATAATCAAATTTCATGCATTGAGGCTGATAAATCTCTTTCTTTACCAGATTACTTATTTCTATATTTCTATTACCCGTTGCTATAGCTGTGTTCTGAGTACCAACGCTTACATATAACACACTGTACACTGGAGAAATAAAAAAAGAAATGACAGTCAGACTTGACAAATTATATTTTATTGACAGACAAAATTATTTCTTAATGAAATAATATGCATTAAATGTTAATTGAGCTGCAACTGCAACACACTGTCATTCAAACAATTAAATATTTTGAAAAGCTATATTTACAGTAATATATTAGATTATTTATATGAAAACAGGTGGAAAAAATACAATCTCTAAAAATGTCACTGTATGGTGACTTTGCATATGAAACTCAGAGTGTTACATTTCTTGCATTAAAATCCCTTCTAAAGTTCCCTAAAGGTTTCTGCGAAAAGCTCTAGTCAATGTACCCCTCCGGTTCCAAAAGAAGATACTGTTTAAGTGGCTTTGGTATGGGGAGCCTGGGAATGAGTGAGCAGCAGTATCCCAAACTGTTTCCTCAGTGCAGACCGGCACAGATGCTGTAAACTACGTGGTTTATACTCCAGTGCAAAGAGAGACTCATAAAAGGTTCTGTGAAGCTAAAAAATAATAATAAATAATTTGTGTATTAATATGGTACAATAATACCAGCAGCATCAGCATGCATTGACTCATTCCAGAACTGTCGACTTCACCTTTAAATCCTTTAGCATTGTTTTGCTACACTATTTTTGAAACATTTATTCCACATGTGAATGTTTCCAAAGGTTTCATCTTGTAATGAATGCAAAAACCCTTGTAAAATGATGAAATACTTACATGAAAAGTATCCTCGGGTATAGCCTCAACCCATTTGGAGGTCACAGGAACAAGTGTGTATGAGTTGAACAGGATTTCCACAGTTTTAGGTGCATCTGCGCAGGCTGTTAATACTTAAAACCAAAAAATATAAATAAAATAATTTATTTAAGTGAACATTCCAAAAAGCAGATAAAAGAAAGATGAATAAGATATCAGCGAATTAAGAAACTTTAAATCAGCTTTTTTTTAAATTATTATTAAAGAATGTTTATGCCATGAAATAAAAAGATTGTTTAATGTAATAAACCTCAGGGCTATTATCTTAGTGTTCACCTTCAGCAGTGCTTGTGGCCAGACTTTAATAGAGCCCCGATTTAACAAGGTTTGAACAACCCTGTGAGGTTCCCACTCTTGCCGAACCACAGAGCTTTGTAGAACTCTCGATAACGGTGAACATCCGTTATAGTCAATGGCATTGATATCAGCCCCATGGTCCAAGAGAAGCTCCACCAACTTAAGCTGAACATTGCGGGCAGCCTTGTGTAGAGGAGTGCGGCATTCTTTATCAGACAAATTAATTTTAGCTCCATAGGCCAGGAGGAGACGACAGATCTCGAGGTATCTTTCATCTTGGCTGTCGTCTGTCTTTTCTGGGGCGACTCCACAAACCACCCCCAGTGGCGTTTCACCTGAAGAGCTGCTATGGTTCACACAGGCTCCGAATCGTAGGTACAACTGTGCATGGTGGGGCAGACCATGTCTAGATGCCACATGCAGTGGTGTTTCATCCTCTTCTTCACTGGGTAAGTTCACTTTGGCACCGTATCTCACCAAGGCTTTTGCACAACTACAACAGAAATTGTAATAATGGTAAATCATTTTTGAGGTGAAGAACTTGTTGCTCATATTTGGCATAACACTCTTAAAGAGATTAAATATTATTAATATTATATTAGTATGGAATTCATATTAGTTTGTACCAGTGTATAATGACATATTTGACTATTATATATTTTTACATTTACATTTAGCAGACGCTTTTATCCAAAGCGACTTACAGTGCATTCAGGCTATACATTTCTTTACCAGTATATGTGTTCCCTGGGAATTGAACCCACAACCTTTTGTGCTGCTAACGCAATGCAAAGGAACACTTACAATTACTTTTAAATTATACCTACGATTATATTTATTATAAGGTGTAATAATATATAGTGTATTATGTATCATATTCATATGATGATACCGTAGTGATTGTGGTGTTCTGCAGAGATGTAAGGCAGTCAGTCCCTCGTCTGTCATCTGGTTAGGATTAGCTCCATGTTCCAGCAGCAGCTCTACACATTCAGTGTTGGCGTTTGCACAGGCCTCATGAAGTGCTGCTTTTCCTCCTGCGTTAAGGTTGGGATGTGCACCATGTTCCAGTAAATATCGCAGACATTCAGAGTAACCTTGTGCGGCAGCAATACATAGTGGGCTTGTCAGTTCTCTTTTATACTCCAAAGACCAAAGACCTGGAATGGGAAATATTGTAGGTGTCACAACTGATGTGTTTGAAATAACTGAATTAATCTTATAGAAAACACACCAAAATTATACCTTAAAAAAATACATAAATTACTGTTCAAAGGTTGTTTTTTTAAAGGAATTAACACTGTATTTCAGAAAGTATGCATTAAAGAGATGAAAAGTGACAGTCAAGACTTTTTAGATGTAACTTGTTTATCTACTTCAAACAAATACTGTTCTTTTGAACTTTTATGGTACTTTTATGAAAAAGAGTACTAAAAGATTAAGCAGCACAATTGTTTTCAACAGTGATAATAATAAGAAAAATCTTACTGACCCCAAACTATTGAACGGTAGTGTATGACAAACCATTTAGAAATTAGATAAATGTTTTTCAGGATAGATTATACTCTAAAATTGTAACTAAAATAACAGTAACTTCTGCTAATTGGTTATACAAATATTAACTAATTAAAATATTGAAAGTAGAAATAGTACAAAAAAGTCTTAAAAGAATAGTTTAAAATGCTCAATAAAAGAAAAATATGTATAAAAAATGAAAATCTAATCAAAACCGTCCACAGCAGCAACATACATTTTTTGCTTCTTCTCTGTTATCAGAGAATAAACTCAATCTTTGTTTCATTCATCGGTACAGCACAAAAAACAAACAATCTTTTTGATTCACCTCCAAAGTTTCTATCCCACAAATGACTTTTTACCTGAGGGTCCAAAGATGGTGTCTGTGTGAGCTTGCCACTCAAGTTCCTCACGGCTCACATTGTAAAACACATCAACATCAATATAGTTCCTTTTAAGGAGGTTACGAAGCCCTCTTGTATCTCCCTTCACTACAGCTCTGTAGAGCCATAAGGAGCGTAAATGAGCTCTTTCCCAATGATCCTGTCCTAACTCCCAGTTATCATCCAGCAGAGCCTGCCATCCATTCAGCTGTACAGTGGAACAGAGGTTCTCAATGCGCATAGTTCTTAGCATCCTCTTACCTTTTCAAATGGCTTAGGCTTTCAAGGACTTGAGTTTTTATAGTGCTAGTCATGTTTTCCAATGGCTTCAAGCACTTTTTGCCTCTATATTTAGTAAGCTATTGTTCTCCATCAGTTGGTCATAGATTACTGGGGCCATTTTTAGTTGTTGATGTATGAGATAGATGCTAAATCCTTTGAGCTTCTACCATCTATGCCTATTTGTTTTATTTGAATAACAGACCTGTCTTTCAGTGACATTTAAGACAAGCTCCATTGTTAAATGGATCAGATTTTATATGCTACTTCCATGTATGCTAGAAAGTGGTTGCAGTGTCACACGTTAAATATTTACAATAGAAGCAGATAGTTCAACTACAATGGCTAAATCTCTTGGTTGTATGAGATCATTAATTTCGCGGGCACACCAGGAAAATCTTTACTGGAATCTGCAGAATGAGTCGTAGGGGTGTTGCATGGAGACAGACACAAACAGCAACTCGCATCAGGGCTCTTGTGTATTGACCTGTCCATGGCATTCATATGCACAGAAGATTACCACAATCCCTTAGAAATCCTGTGTCAAATCCACACAGATTCCTCATCACAGTAATGCTGCATTCACCCACAGATAGTATGAAGCACAATGCTGTGTTAAGTGATAAAGGACTTGTAGAGCATGGCACATTTATTCTATTTTTAGAAGACGCAATCTTTGTTATCCTTGCACGAAAAGCTCCAGTATGTTAGTGTGTCTCATGTAAGATGCCTGTCTCATCAAAAGGGAGTGCAGGGAATGTGAGGGGTGTTTATTATCAGACACGCTGTCCGTGGTAAAAGCCCAAGCATTTATGCTTCCATGAAAAACCTTAACATCTATGGAATATTTCTGTTGCACAAAAGGTTCTTAATATTGTAGAAAGGTTCCTCCGAACATTAAACTATTCTACACATTATGTGGAACATACTATATTTATATGTGAGTAAAAGCATGTCTCAACCAAGTAGTGTGGGTTTTGTTCAGTGGGTTTGGAGCGGTGGTGGCATTTCATAAAACCCTAGGGTACAGCTAGGCATTCCAGGGGTGGGTGGGGGAGATCCCCCTCAGTTGAAATCCAATGAAGAACCAGCAGGGTATGGCAAGGAAGGCTGTCCCTGGTTTAGAATAACATGAGGATGAGTAAATGGTGACATAATTTTCCTTTGTGGGGTGAACTACCCTTTTAATATTAATATAATAATACCAGCTTTTTCAGAGAGACCAAACTAGCTGACTAACATTTGCTGGTGAACAACATGGTTTTGCTGGTCATTTGATGGTTTCGCTTCAGCAGAGCTCTCTGGTTAAGCTATTTTAGAAGCCTGTTAAGTGCACCAGGTAAGCTGTATCCCATTCTGGGAACCAGAATACAAATTTCATATGTTGGTGTTATTCACAACAGATGCACAACATATGCTGCATTTCAACAGGATATTGAAGCTCAAGAACATGACTGATATGAATATATATAGGAGTATTAATGTACACATTTCTGCAGGCTTCAGACCAACACGATGCTGAAATGTATATATAAATCATTGTCTTCCCTAAAAATACTCGTTTCATTATAAATCTCAGTCCTATTCATCAAATCTGACTCACCCCATTTCTGAGCAGTCCACAGCAGTTCATCGCTCTGAAATTCAAGAACTTTATTCAATTGCTCTGGATCAGAGAATCCATCCTGCATGTCTCTCCAGTGGTGGGTTAGAAGGTCATTGAGAACAGGGGGACAATGGAAGTCTATCCCTGGTTGTTTATGCCCCTTGGTCTTTTCTTTCCTGACACCCTGACTGCTGTCTAAAGACAACCGCCTTCTCTCTGTCAAGAATGTGGCCTTTCGATTGATAACACACGCCCCACTGCCTTGGGAGAGCATGGCTAATATTGACAGTCCTTTCCACTTCTTACCTGTCTGATTTTATGGCTATTTATATCATCACTGTTGCTCTATATCTTGTATTTTTAGTACAAATGACATGTGATCAGCAGGGTAATTGCATGACAAGGGGGGCTTGATCATTGTTTTCATCAACAACACAGAGGCTGAGTGTTTGATAAATATGCCAGATGCACAGCTGAATGGAAAGCATTGCTGATGATATCACCACTGCACGAGCCAAGAATAGAATCAAACTCTCCATTTCAACAAATCATGAGGTGCGACAGCATTGTCTTCCAATCACAGCTGACCGGGAATCTGATCCTCACAGGTGTTTTACATTGTGACCTTAATTCCAAAAGTGCCCTGAGCTGTCAACTGTAATTCCAGTGAGAAGTGAAAGGGCATCGGTTTCTCCTTGATGCAGACTATTTAGTTTATTTAACATTAACTGTGCTGATCACTGGAATTAAGTTAAAACAATTTGTTATACATAGGGCTTTAAGGTTCTTATTGCTATTGTAGACAGTTCTTATACAGCTGTGTAGTTGCATGTGAAAGATGTCATTAGCTGCACTTTCATGTGACCTCACATGTAACCCTAAACATGGGCTGCTGAATTTAAAATATCTGCCAATGAGCTGATGACATTCCTGAGTATTTAAAGTGGTCATATGATGTTGCTAAAAAAGAACATTATTTTGTGTATTTGGTGTAATGAAATGTTTATGCGGTTTAAGGTTATTATTATTTTTTTCACATACTGTACATTATTGTTGCTCCTCTATGCCCCTCCTTTCTGAAACGCATAAATTTTTTACAAAGCTCATCGTTCTGAAAAGCGAGGCGTACTCTGATTGGTCAGCTATCCAGTGCATTGTGGTTGGCTGAGTACCTTAAGTGTGTGACAGAAATGTTAAGCCCCTTACCATACTGTGATGCCGTGTCCTGGTACAATGAGACAAAACTAATAAAACCCATTACAAACGAGCCATTTGTAGCATCCAGTGGGAACATAATTACTGATTATAATGACTTATACTGTCTTTTTACGCATTGCGTTGCATCGCGCCACGTAAACATTAAAACCACGTCTGCATTTGTGATCGGAGAAATGACAAATAACAAGCGCTACTCTACTATACTCAAAACTAGCATTTGAATCATCAGTGGCAAATCCTTTAAATATGAAAACGTTCTTACAGGCTGTGAGTCAGCATTATTTGTCAGAACACTGGCATTGTAGGCTACTCTCCAAGGAAACAGTCCTCGTCCTCCGTAAAATGCATTGCACACATCTTAATATTTGGGTTGAACTGTTCTGGAACAGTGTTGTAAATACAACTTAACCACTGATTTATAGTTGTGTCTTTTGGAAGACCAAACAAAGTAGTTTTGCTTTCACAACGAAACACACAGTGTCTCCACGACATGGTGGCGGCAGCAACAATACTACAGCAAGAATAAAAGTTACGCATTCTTTTTTTGTGTGAACATTTCAGTGGTGTTATGCAAATCTTCCCACACAGTGATGTAGACAGACATGCAGAGGCGTGTTTAAACGAGGTGTTTAAGGAGGGCGTGGATGAGTTTTAACTTTTATAAAGAATATCTCTTTGGGTTTGAGACTTTAGTCTTTGCAACTTTAGGGATCTTATCTATTCACAAACAGCTTGTAACACTCCAAAAAGAAAAGAAATCAGATCATATGACCCCTTTAATGGCTGTACTTATGTACCATCAAATATGTTGAAGCAACTGAGGACAAATTCAAGTTAATGGTTTACTTCTTTATATTTTACAATGTGGGAGTGGCAAAACAGCATTTACCTGAACTTTAGCTTCTCAGTTTTAGCTTTGGTTGAAGGTAACTTTATATTGCATTTTGCATGTGTAAAGAACAGAAAACCCTCAGTTAAGTATTTCAGAAGGTCTACAGACTGGGAGAAATGCTGGGAGCTGTAACAATTAACACATGAAAGGAGTTCCCTGCTGAGAAAAAAAAAAAAAAAAACTAAAACCAACCCAACCCTGGTTGGCTGGTTTTAGCTGGTCAGTAGGCTGGTTTTTGAGGGTTTTTTTCAGGCTGGGAGAGGTGGCCTACCAGCTAAAATCAGCTTGGCCTGGCTAGGAGACCAGCTAAAACCAGCAACTTCCAGCATCTTAGGCTGGTTTTAGCTTAGGTTCTATACAAAATACTTTTAATTTTTAAATAAAAATGTTAAATCATTTTTGAATGCGGTGTAGACTGATGGGATTAAAAATATGCTAAATCTGCAATTAAGTGTGAAAACTTCAACAGTGTGAATTTAATCATAAATTTTCCAGCATTAATTAAGGCATGTTTGTGTCGTACTTACCCAAGAGTACAGCTGGGGGGAGCTCAACATCAGGGTCTTTCATCCAATCATCATTTGACAACTCTATGATGGTATTTGGATTTTCTTTGCTTGCCTCAGTGAGAAGGGTCTGCACACATGTATAGTCCTCCTTACTTTGAGCTTCTTTAAGAGCCTTAACAAATTCTGATTCAACAGGGTAATCTAATACAACGTCGTCTGACATTGTTTGATAACACTCTAAGTAGGGTTTTCCCCTTTCACACTAAGCCTGAGACTGTAATAAGATTCATATGTGCCACATCTGTTGTTGTTCTCTGTGGTTACATCTAAATATAGACAGGTTCAACTGTAAGTCGATCTAAATGTTTATAAGACTGACATTGCACCATGCAAACTCACAGCGAAATCTACCAGAGTGGAGCAACAAAAAACAGTGTACTGATAAATTGTAAATTTTATATCACACTCGCTGTACAACCTATTTGAATTTTGTGCAACTTGAGAAAGTCTTAAATTTACAAACTTCTCCATGTGTAAGCATAGATGTCACAGTAAGGATCTGACTTAGGAGACGTGTTTCTAAATACAGTGCTTTGAGAGGTGGATAGACGAGAGAGGATCTGTGGACACTGCTCTCACTAGACATAAACTTGGTGAGCAGCTGGCCAGCAGTATCAGAACAGTCAATCAAGTCAACAATATTACACTGTTCTGAGAAGAGCAGTTCACAGAGCTGTAAGCCTCTAATCTGTCCTGTACTCTTTAAACAGAATACATAAATGGGTCTCTGAAAGAGCAACTCTTTAACCTCCGTGATAAATAGGAGTCAAACTAGTCTCCAGTACCTTCCCACATTTTTGTTTTCCAGCTTTAGCATCCAAAAAAATAACAAACAGTCGCTACTATCTCACATTATTACTGCAATCCTATTGCATTTATGGCAGATAACATCACAAAACCCATGGTGACCCTGCTGACAAAAACAACAGAAACCATCACAGAAATTTGAATGATTTCCACTACAAATACCATTACAAACATTACAAACCCTCAACATTTAACAATCAAAACCATTAAATAATGGTTTCCTGTAGTGTGTTTTGGGACATATTACACAAGGATTTATTAACTTTTACAAAAGCCATGAATAGAAGGCGACAAATTACCAGTAGTGGAGAACAGGAGGCGTTATTGTTTTTTTTATTACCAATAAAATTTTCATTTTTAATTGTAAAAAGTATTGCAAATTATGTGATACTTTCTATTTTCTTTTTTCAACAGAGGATTTAAATAAATGTTATTATTGTATTAACTAAAATACTTGAAATCTACATATAAAGAGCAGAATGCAAAATGTATATAATGATAAACATAAACCTAGAATCTAGAAACCTGAATCAACAGAATTCTTTAGTTTGAGTATGCACGTCTTTGTGTATGTGTGTCATGTTAATCAGACTAATCACCTTATAGGCTACTTCATTTACTCTATTTTCTAACTCAATAGCTCTCAAATGTAAACTGTTGTAGAATCGCTGCTGTCTCTTTATGAATGAATGGAATATTCATGCCAGACAATGCGGATTAATAAATAGCAGTGGATGCTCGGACCTGGGATTTTACTATAGTCCATGCTGTGTATAGTGAGAGAGGCGGGCAGAGGTAACCTGATGTAACTGTTCGCCCTTTTTCATTTTAGCTTCTCCCAACCGCCTTTATCTTCACGTCTTTTGCTTGCCATCACCTGTTTTTATACAGTCATCACGAGCCCACGCCCCTTCGCGCCAGTTTTGGTCTCTCACCAGAGTTGCCAGGTTTTCTCTCTCTCTCACACACACACACGCACGCACGCACACGCACACGCACACAAAAAAACGCCCATTCTAGCTAAAAATAGCTTCCGGGGATAAAATACCCGTGTTTTGGCGAGGTTCCCCTGGTAAAATTCGCATTTTCAGGGGCTAAATATCACGTTATTGAGGTCGTTGTTCAACCCGCGGGACATTGTTAAAGTAGCCCAATTCCGCGGGAAAACCGCGGACTTGGCAACACTTTCTTAAAAGCAAAAATAGATTGCATTAGCGCCCCTTTTTGTCGGCCGTCAACGTCACTTAATCTGTTATTTTTTCTTTTGATGATGAACCAGCTTCTCCCTGCCTGGTAACAAGTCAACTATTCCACGATTCTGGGAGTGTGTAGTGGCGTCGTTTGCTCTCCAGTCCAGCAGGTGTCAGCGAGGAGTCGCGGAGCCAGAGCAGCGGCGGGTTTGTTTCCTTAGCCGTTAGCATACGAAGCTCCTGTAAAAGATGCCCGTGTCTGTCATGATGGCTGAATTTGATGAAAACCTGCTTTTGCAGTTTGAAACTCAAGAGCTGGAGGTAAAACAGACGGAGAGATTTATATATTAATGCTTTTATTCTGCAGATGTTTGTTATCTGGTAAACTGCTACAGTAACTTGGTTGTCAGCTGAACAACACTACTCATGTAAAGACAACTCTAGGCATAAATAGATACAATAAGTATAAATTTATTGTTGTTATTGCAAAATATAACAAAGTTGTGTGTAGTAATAATTTTCCTTGTGCATGTGGTTATCTATTATTGTATGACAGGCATGTTTGTCTCTGGCAGTTTATATGTAAGTTGTCATATTCAACTATTTAATATTCATAATTTACGTTACCTTGTATCCTAGGCTCCTGGTGGCATTGCTACGCCTCAAGTGTATTCCCAGTTACTAGTCCTGTATCTCCTGAACAATGACATGTGAGTATGTTACATGTATATTTAATGTTAATTCAAATTTATATTATCAGTCTATTTTCTCATAACATTATTATTATATATATTTTTTTATATTATTTTATAATTTGCAGGAATAATGCCAGATACCTTTGGAAACGGATACCACAGGCAATCAAAACAGTGAGTTTTACATTTGGATCCAGTTAGTCTAACAAAAAGCAAAATCAATTTCAGGTCTGTAATACAGATTTTAATTACAGGCAAACCCAGAGCTGGCTGCTATTTGGGCCGTAGGACAGCGTATCTGGCAGAGAGACTTTCCAGGGATCTACACAGCTATTGATGCTTACCAGTGGTCTGAAAGCATTCTCCCGGTGATGGAAGCTTTAAGAGGTACTGAGATCATGTGGTTTGGGGTTTATGCTGTATTTTATTCTCTATTCTTAAAATGAATTTTTTAATGAAGTGGGATAGAATGACCTTGAAATTTTCATCTGCTCTGTGGCGGTTCTTATCTTTTTAATTGCACATCCTCCTCGGTATGATCTGGCATTTAAGAGATGGTAGGGTTGCCATACTTTGGAAAGTAGTGAAATAAAAGCATTAATTTTCAGCATTTATTTATGACAAAGCTGCTTGTTTTCAAGAGTTTTTTATTTTTATTAACAGAACCTGGGGCAAAAGCCCCCACCCCTTTAAAGCCATGTGTTGTGTCATGATGATACCATAACACCCCTACCCTTTCCTGTACAGTGCGATTTCAATGTTGAAATATTGGAGGGGTGACAAACAAGTTTCATGTCAAGTACTGGGACTACTTTGATATTTTCAACCTGATAGTTTCTAACTTCATACTGTTTCTCTTTAAATTTTGTTGAGCTTTACATTGAGGTTGATCTGTTTGCGTATAAATGTAGCTCTCATTCAGGCAACTGCTTTTATGTAGTAGTATGTTAACCTCAATGAGAGAAAATTATGATTTTCTGAGAATTTAAGATATTTTTTGATTAATAAGTGAAATCAGAAAATAAAATTAGCATCATTTGACATCAAATTTAAATGCTGGACAATAAGGTGAAATTTGTATCAAATGTTGTTCATAAAATTAATAAAAAATTCCCCTTCATATTATTTTTTTATTATTATAATTTTTTTTTTTTTTTATGTTTTTGGGGGGCTTTTGATATAAAACAATAAACTTTGTTTCCAACAGATGTCAGTATGGGGTAAAAGAGAGATCTAATTATGTGCTTAGCATTGCCAAACAAATTCCTAGAACAAATCTGACAATGGAACAGGATAGAATGTTCTGTGCACTTCCATGCCTGTGTTTTTTGTCTTTATAATTAACTACATGGCTAAATTGCTTTGATTTAAATTTTTTAGTGAGAGAGAGAGAGAATGAAAATAGGTTTTATATCAACCTCTACTTCGTTAATTACTGTCAGATTTTGATTTTTTTTTTATACTTTGTACATGACATGTTATGTGTGGTTCTGTGTGATTAACTTTCTCTTTTACAAGGATCAAAATTGAATGTGGATGGATGTGTAAGAAAAAATTTAAGTTTATCCTGGGAAGTGGCACATATCTTACTCCCAGATTCCATTTGAAGTGGTTCAGGACTAAACTTAGCTCAGGCATTAACTTGGCATATTCACAGGGCAAGTTTGAATCCTTTGAATGATGACTGTTTGCAGGGACATTTAAAGACTGACGTTACTTTATCACTACTTTGTAATTTTCTTGTTAAAAACAAGATGGCAACAATTCTTTTGCAATCTCTTGTCCGTATTTAATATAGTATCTTCAGGGAACATGCTAAAACACAGCCTTCATTTGATCCCCACGTGCCAGCACCTGACCCACCCAGGCCAAGGATAGGTTAAAAATAACCCTTTCCATGTGTCCATGAGTTCCCTATGTGCTGTGTTTTAAGACATCAACAGTTGTTTTTTTTTTTTTTTTTACAGGCAAATTACTCAAGAATATTTGAAAAATAATTTTTTGAAAATTCAAACATTTCGAGTGATTTGTGGGTTTTTCCTCAAAATGAAATATAATATCCTCTGAATACAAGGGGGGAAAAATAATGGTGTAGGTCAACGTATATTCTTTTTTTGTTGTTGTTTTTGGTATCTGGTCACTTATTTAAGGTGACAAGTCAAAATAGATTGCTTAGTGCACAATTTGGTGTTTTCTTCTTGTAAAAAAAAAATCATAATTATTCTGTGCAGGACAGAAATTAGTAATAAAAATTCAGAAGGTGTTTTGTAAATGACAGGGTTTGTTTTCTTGACATGAAACTTGTTTGTCACCCCTCCAATATTTCAACATTGAAATCGCACTGTACAGGAAAGGGTAGGGGTGTTATGGTATCATCATGACACAACACATGGCCTTAAAGTGGTGGGGGCTTTTGCATCTCCAAAAATGAATCTTGAAAACAAGTGGATAGGAATGTGTTCTCTGATTGGTTAGAAGAATGGCATGTCATCCACTGGGCCGAGGGTAGTATAAAGACCAGGGCCACTTTACCCCAGAACAGATCTGACAACTGCAAGGAATCATTTACTGCTGTGCCACAGCTTATTTTTAGCTTTTTTTTTGGGAAGACAGCCATTGAAGTTATACAGCAAAAGGCTACAAAACGACCATTAACATGGACATTCAGCGAGCTTCCTCATTGTTGGGGTCTCCTGGCTCCATGGAGACCCTTGAGAAACAACTAAGCTGCCCGATTTGTCTGGACATGTTCACCAAACCGGTGGTGATACTGCCCTGTCAGCATAACCTGTGCCGTGGATGTGCTAGTGATCTTTATGACTCTCGAAACCCTTATCGTTTCTCTGGTGGTGTCTTCCGGTGCCCTACTTGCCGTTTTGAAGTGGTTCTTGATCGTCATGGCGTGCATGGACTTCAGAGAAATCTTCTAGTTGAGAACATAATTGACATATACAAACAGCAGCAGGAAGGTGGAAGTGGTGGCAGCACCACAGAAACGCCGATAAAACCAAAAAGCTCTAAAGAACCAATGTGCCAAGAGCACGAGGATGAGAAGATCAACATCTACTGTGTGACTCACCAAATTCCCACTTGCTCCATGTGTAAGGTCTTCGGCCAACATAAAGATTGTGAGGTGTCACCACTTGCTAGTGTCTATCAGGCTCAAAAAGGAGAGCTGAGTAATGCCATCGATGCTCTTGTAGCAGTTAATGGTCGCCTTCAAGCATTGCTTAACCAGATGGAGGAGGCCTGCACAGCTGTTCAGGACAATGCTCAAGGTGCCAAGCAGAGGCTTGGTGAATGCTTCGATTCCCTTTATGCAGCCTTGGAAGAGCGTAAGAATGTCCTCTTGGAACGCATTAGCAAGGAGCAGGATGAGAAGATAGCTGCCCTCAGGAGTCTGGCCAGACGTTATGGGGATCGTCTTCAGGCAGCCACAGAGTTGACGGACACAGCAGTGCAGGCGCTGGAGCAAAGCGGTGCTGCAGATTTCCTGCTGGCCTCCAAGAACCTGATTGCACAGACAAAAGACGTGGCGAAGAGCTCATTGGCTGAAGAAAGGCCTGAGCCAGGCTTTGAAAAAATGGACCATTTCACTCTGGATACAGAACAAGTAGAGACTTTGCTGTCCAAGATGGACTTTGGAGGAGATGATGATGAAGAATTTGAAGATGCTGAAGATGAGGAAGAGGAGTGAATGAGAATAGTGTCATAGAGGGCAAATAGGATGTGATGAAGGACAAGAAGATCAAGCAAGGACAATAGCAATGAGAAAGACAAAGGTTTAATGTTTGTATATCACTGCTAAGCAGTGTCAGCATTTCAACTTGTATGATTATAAGAATATTTCAGAGTAACTAGGTGTCATTTTTATACTTTTTATAATGTAGTTGCTGTTGTCACTTTAGATGTTATCTTCCTACATTTAAATGTTTTACTTAGCATTGTTGTTACAGTGTTTGGTTATATAGTTCTGCTTACTTAAATGTGGACTTAATGCTATGATATTAAATAAAATGTTTAAATTTATTGAGATGAGTTTATTTATTTTAAAATTATTTTATTTTATGAGATGTACAGTACAAATCTAATGACAAATTTAAGGAGCAGTTTAAACAGAATATCTTGGAATTAATCCAAAGGTTGCTGTTTACAAGTAAACTCTGTGCACTCTTTGCCCTCAACTTTCTTCTCTGGTTAAAGGCACATGCTATTTTTAAAAGGAAAGAGAATGAGATATAGCTGGGGGACCTTGAGGGTAGAATACCAGAATAGGACAGATGGACACTGCTTTCACCTCCCCCAGCACTGCCTTGCTCAGCAGCTCTTGCTATTCATGATTTCAGGTCAAGGCGAGTGAGAAATCAGGAACTGGGAGTCATGGATTGATAAGCAATAAAAATAAACAAGCAACATGCAAAAATCCTGTTAAATCCTGCAAATGTAATTTGTTGCTTGTGAGGTGTTAAGAACAGACATATTTCACACATTGAGTCAATCTCAATTTCTTTCTGTAGAGGGCACCCTTGTATAACAAATGGCAGACTTGTAGTCACTGCTGACTTCCCTGGTGTTGCATACAAGTAGCTGTTAGTAAACGTATGAGTGTTGCTTTTTATTTAGCCTTCAGAGCATACTACTGTGTTTGCTATGATGGAGTATATAAGTCATTTTCCGAATCCAAAACAATATATTTATATACCTGGGTTAATGGATAATGTCACACTTACAATTCCTTTAAGTTTCTTGAAGTAATTTAAGTCTGCTGCAGTAATCAAAAGTGACAGATACATTGACAGACACCAAGGCTGCATTAATTGGATTAAAAATATAGCAAAAAATATTATTACAGTTTTAAATAACTGCTTTCTTTTTAATATATTTTGAAATATACAGAATTTTATGGCAAAGCTGAATATTCAGCAGCCAATACTCCAGTCTTGAGCATCACATGATCCTTCAGAAATCATATGATATTCTGATTTGGTGCTCAAGAAACATATCTTATTATTTATTTTGTGGCAACCATGGTACATTTTTTTTTTTTAATTATTTGAAGAAATGTTAGTGAAAAAAAACTTTGTATGAATAAAAAATGTCACTTTCAATCAAAGTGTCATGAATCCCCCATTTTAGCACTGGTCGTTCACACCTCAGATTTGAAAAAGACTCAAGAAATGGGCATGTAAAGCTGTGGGAAAGTGGGAGTGAAAAGGGTGGGAAGAGGGGAAAAAAACTGATTAAATTGCAGACCTACAACACACTCATCATACAGACTTATTTGCTTTTACATCATTGCTCAAGACTCTTTGGAAATTTTGTCGATTTTGTCTAGTTTGTTTTTTAATTTTTTTGAATTTATTAGATAGAATGTTGTAAATTGATTCGCCGTTGTATATATATATATATATATATATATATATATATATATATATATATATATATATATATATAATGTTTGTAAAATGGCTTAGTTTTTTAAAATAACGTAAAGTATACTCTTAACATCAGTCTGTCAGTTATAATATGATAATCAATTATTATTTAATGATAGAACTTTAGTAATTAGAATTAAAACTTGATAACCATGTTTGAATGCATATTAGTCATTTTAACTGAACATTTTAACTGGACTGGTGGTGGTGCTTTTTTGGTCATTCAGTGTTTCTGTAAAAAAAAAAAAAAAGGCAAAAATACTGATGAGATAATAAAGATACGAATTCTACTAATAAGAACAATGTAAAACCCACTAAGGATTAATCAGGGTTTCCGCGGGGCATTAAAAAGCATTCAATTTGATTCCTACAGGCATTACAATTTTTTTATAGTTTTGAAGAGAATTTTATATAAATTTATTGAATATAGCCTTCATAATTAATAAAAAAAAAACAACAACAAAGAATATCATTTACATGTAGCGCGTCAATTCTCTCTCTCTCTCTCTCTCTCTCTCTCTCTCTGCGTGTGTGCTAGACAAAGCGACGGCGAGTGGTGGGCCTTCACACTATAGTTTACGGTACATCCAATACAGGTGCGCAGCGCATCCATTGAGATGAACTGAATAATGGCACAGATCGCTTGACGAAGGAGAGTGAAACTCTGAAGCAGACAGTGTGTTTGGCGAGTGAAAATATATGTGCTAAACTTATACTTAGCCTCCAACTCACACACTGGCGAGTAAAATCTGAGAATTTATTAGCCATTGGTAAAGATTATCACCCAGAGTAAAGATTTAGTCACATATGCGAGTGATTTACTCGCAATGTAGAGGGTTGTTTACTTTGCTTTTACATGTTGTTGTTGTTGTTGTTTTTTTGTTTGTTTTTTTCTTCAGCTAAATGGGTGTGAACTGCTGTCAGTATAAAGTTTAGTATCACTGTTGTACTGGTACGAAACATAAAAAATAGTTTAGTGCACTTTCCAACAGGTTTGTTATACTACTTTCACTGTCACCAGTACCTTCTTTACTTGTCCTTGCTTGGGTGTGTGCAATCATGGTGCAAAGTTTGCAGAATATAGAGCAGTGGTGGCGAACATCGGTCCTGGAAAGCCGCAGCCCTGCAGAGTTTTGCTTCAACCCTAATCAAGCACACCTGAACAAGCTAATCAAGGCCTGAAGGGTTACTAGGAAGCTACAGGCTGGTGAGTTTTTATTAGGGTTGGAGCTGAACTCTGCAGGACTGTGGCTCTCCAGGACTGGAGTTCGCCACCCCTGATATAGAGTGAAAGGAAAGAGTTTGCAGTTGTGTTGGGAGATTACCACCTTTTTAAAAATCTTTTTGTTTTTCTCTTGTGCTTTGTGTTTCTTGCAGAGTCCACCCGTAGGAGAGCATATGGTCTAGTAGCGCAAGCGTACACCTCTATCAGTGCAGAGGACTTTGCTGCCTTTGTGGGATACTCTGTAGAAGAGGCGGTCAAAGGTACATCATCCGAGACACTGAGTGCTGCTTTGTTTAGGGATTCAATTTTAGGGATTCAAATGTATATTGATATATGCATTTTTTTCTCTCTCTCCTTTCCAGTACAAATCATTTTTATACCAACCCATCTCTTTTTTTTTTTTTTTGCTTATTCTGTCTATTCCAATCCGTATTTCATATTCAAAAGAAAATACATTTAAACAAGTCTGCAGTTCTTTTGAAATACTCTCACATGTATTTGGTCATCATTAGAATAAAAGTAATTCACTTTTGCTGTGATGATTTCTTGATCTTCTGCAAAAGCAACTTGCACTGGTTTAGAGATAAATGTGAACAACTTTCTATTGTCTTTGTAATACAAATGTCTGTTTCTCTTTCAAGGAGTAGTTAGCCATGGGTGGCAGGCAGATCCAAACACCAGGATGATCATGCCACAGAAACCAGGTGGGGGCGCTGTTTCACTGCTTATTACCAATAAGAACAGATGTGTTTCCCCCCACTCTATGACTCATTCCTCCATAAGGTTTCATTCAGAGCCCATTCTCTTTACAAAGAGCTTGTTCCAACGAGTAAACGGTTCTGCATGTTTTTTTCAAAACAAGCATGTGAATTGGTGACTTCACTCAGACTCCACTTTCATCCTGCTCTCATGTTTGTCGCTGATTGGCTCTCACAGTTTCTTAAAGATTCCTTCATTTTGTAAACAACGAGAATTTCATTGGTTTTTGGTCATCTTATGTTCATCTTTCTTTGTGTTGTGTGTTTTAGTGCACACAGCTTTTTATGTGTTCGCCTGGAACCACTGAGAACCGTTTTTATGAGAGATGTTTATTCCAAAGGAACAGGAACAAGCAGCATCTGGGTTTCTGCACGGGCCTTGTGAGACCATGCAGATGTCTGCAATGTATTTAAATAACTGATGATTGAGAAATGATTCCCAGTACTGATGACCTGCAGCTTTCACTAAGAGCAGCTGATGTTTATTAATTCAACACAGTTGCCATGACATTTTTCTTTCTTGCATAAGCTGTTACATCTGTAACAGACTATGTTGCATACATATTCTTGTTCTATGCTCGACTTTGTTTACATTCATATGTCTATATGTTATACAGCAGATTGTAGGGGACTTGAAGGAATCCCCTCTTCTCATGTTTCTCTCTTGCCTTCCTTCCTCTCTCTCCAGATCCACCTCCAGTCTCTCTGGTTCCAAACGAACAACAGCTGGCCAGACTTACCGACTACGTGGCTTTTCTTGAGAACTGATAAGCAATCCACCCTCTTCCATCATCTTCCTCACCACCTCTGAGATACTCAGTTTTACAGAAGAAACCTGTGGTGTCCAGGACCCTTCACACACATTCATCTGTCCTGCTTTAGTGATGGAGCCACCATCTTTCTTTTGTCTGTTTTGCTCCTTGAACTTGTCAGCCACAGTGATGTAGAAAAGTTTCCAAACTGTTTTACTTGTACAACTTTTACATCTACTTTGGAGTATGACATTGCTGTCAATATTGTAAATTATTGTTTTTCAGCAGAAATGGTTTGCTATATGCACATATTGTTCAGGCTTTTAATGCTGTTTTGATGTTACAGGTCAAAATTGGATCCTTATGTAATTTCATAGTAACAAAGACAATGGTTAATGATGGTTAGGACTTCCTTTTACAAATTGTGTACAAAATCACTCATCAGAATCACCGCATTTGTCTAGATGTTTAAATAAATTTTTATCATATCAATTTTGGCACATCAGACAAAATGGCTTCTTGCAATATTTTATGCATTCAGTTATGGACTATATAAACAATATTCTCTCTTTGTTGCAGTAAACAAAATGTTATCTTTTTAACCACTAAAAAGTTTCCTTATGTTTTTTGTTAGAGAATAATTGGCTTATGAAAGTTGGTTATGAGGTAGACTTTGCAATGAAGGAATAGCTCAGTTTATGATAGCTGGGGAAAAAAAACCTTGTCATTCTTAGCAAAGGTATTGTTTACCAGTGCAAACAACCGACAGCTCAAAGCAGCTTATTTTGGAAGGCGCACAGTTGTATTTAAGATGTTTTCCACTGTCTGACAAGTGTTTTGTTGACTGCATCTCTGTCTGTCTGCTATTCAGATGTTTTGCACTGCCACTAGTTTCTCACGGAGAGTGGATTTGAAAAAGGAGGGGAAGCGTACCAGCTGTTGGTCACTGTCACATCCTTTCAGCTTGAGAATATAAGTGTGATCCATATGCACTGAAACAATGGGTACATTATGGTACTGTGAGAATGTTAATCTCATCCATTTTACCATATGTTTGTCTTTGAATTTTATCTTACATATTGCATTTGCTCATCTTTTTGCATTTTGAGGTTGCACCAACCTGGTCCTATCCAGTTTTTGACTTGGCAGATATTATTATTATGGACTTGTGTTTAAGTTGAGTGCCCCGAGGTTTAGCGCCTTGCCCAAGGTCACTGGAAAAGAGTTGGCTCTCTGGCACTTGGCAAGTTCACTGTTTTCCCTTATCTGGCACAAAACCTTCAACTTTTACTTCAGTGCCTGAACTGTTATGTTTATACTTAGCGTATTTCATTTCTGAATATTTTAAAGGAGACACCGTTTCTAATCCTTTGGACTTCCAACATAATCCTGTGCACTTCAGTTTAGACTGTTCTCTAAGACAAAAAATGTTGTTGTAATGTTGACAGATGCCTCATTTGGTTGTTCATGCATTTCCCATGTGCTTTATTGTAGTGTTACCAAGACTGGCAGGACTTTCTTTGTAGTCTGAAACCTAGCACTCCTGAGAGGTGAATGCGTTAAACCTGCAGACCTTGTTTGTATTATAACTTGGACCCGCCTGATTTCCTTTGATTTTGTATTTCTGTATTATATCATATATTTTAAAATGTACGGTCAAGTGCAAAAAGACCTTCAAAGGACATGTTTCATGATCTGAGATCATCATTGACCTTACACAGACCAGCTGAACTGAAGTCTTTGACATCAGGAGCGGTCAGGGGTAACAGACACAGGCTTTACTGGAGCAGCTGGGGTGTGTGTGTGTGTGTGTGTGTGTGAGAGAGAGAGAGAGAGAAACTGTTCAGCCATTTGTGAGGCCAAATTAAATTGATATCCACTCCTGAACTTTTAAAGTTGGTGTGTTTTTGATAAGGAAAAATCAGCATTGTTATGGTAGTGTTTTTCTTTGCTTTCAAATAAAACAAGTGCCATGAGGTAGATTTACAAAAGCCAGATCTTACCTCTTCTTTGACAGATGTACGTAAAGTGCTATTGGCCATTCCTAATGAGTTCGGCTTTTACAGGGGTTAAGGGTTATGTCTGCATCCCATCATGCTACATGCCACAGAGGTGACATGCAGTAAAGGTGAGCAGATTTCAGAACCTCTTGCATTTACATTTCTTATGCTCTCTTCTTTGAAGAGATTGTCATTTTTTGTCTCCAAACAACATGAAGTCTGAAAGTCTGGGAGTGAATCTGTAGAGAACGTTTAAGCATTTTCTGCTGTTGCTACAGAAAAAGTGTTACTAAAAATGGTGAAATGGCTTTGTCTCCTTGTGCAGAATTGTAATATTGCACATTTTGTGCATCTGTTTAAAATTTTGATTCAGCGCTGTAAGTGTTGCCATCCCACAAACTTGAACTTCTCTCCAGTACTGTCGTTCTGTTTATGGATAGAGTACGTTATGAACCATTGAGGAAGAAGGGTTATTAGTAAAAACACAGAGTAATAAATTTATTGAATTTAAATAAACAAAAATCCTGCTGCATGTGAAGGGAAATATTTCCATTTGGGTGGATGAGTCATAGTTTTTTTTTTTTTTCAACCTATAAAGTATTAAAACTGTGTGCTTTTGTGAGACAGAGAAGTAGTGTTTTAAAATAGCAAAATATCTGAAGAAGCTGTTTGTTCTGACTACTTTATGGTGTAAAATGTTATAAAATCTTTGAAGATTTTAGAGTTAGTGGTTGTTGATGATTTAGGGAGGGGTAGATGCTCATGATTAAAGAATGTGCAATGCTTGCAACCTCATGCAATTAAAAGAGTGACTCATTTAATTTGACCCATATTTGTATTCCCTAATTTTAGCTGATTTTTGTGTATTTCACATGCCCTGTTAGTCCATAAAAAGTCAGAGGTGGATAACATTGCTTTGTCATTATGTCTCTGTATGTAAACAACGGAAGCAGTCAGACCAACATGAACACCAGCGCACACACGAAGGTGGCGTCCAAATACAAAACACACTGCAGTCCATATAGCAAATCTTCTCCGTGGTAAGATGAACTCAAAAGGATTAAAAAACAATCCTTTTAAGACAGTCAATATAAACTGCAGATGCTTTTCGTTTGGCTCCAAGTAGTTGTGCATTTTAGTTCCAGTATTTTGATCTTAGATAATAAAGGAAAAAGATTTATCTTCTTTGTACAAATATCTATTGTCATTAATTTTCTTTGTGCAGCGGTTTAGCTGTCATCCAAGATTGTATCCCATTCTTAATTTATTGATCTGTTCTATGTTTCTTGAAGTTGTTCAGCTGTCTGGGTGTTCCAAATAATTAAAACAACTGGTGTTTTTTGATCACGAGTTGCATGGACACAGTGTAATTATCAACTGTGCTGCCTGGACAGATGACCTGAAGCCCACCCAACAGGGAAAATCTAATTTACCAGCCCTTTCCAGGGCCCCTGCTGTTATGCCTCGTCAAACAGTCTGTTTTTGGGGAAGTCGTGGCCTAGTGGTTAGAGAGTTTGACTCATAACCCTATGGTTGTAGGTTCAAGTCTCAGGCCGGCAAAACCACGACTGAGGTTCCCTTGAGCAAGGTACCGAACTCCCAACTCCTCCCCGGGCGCCACAGCATAAATGGCTGCCCACTGCTCCGGGTGTGTGTTCACTGCTGTTTGTGTGCACTTTGGATGGGTTAAATCTGATCTGATCATCATCCAGTCTGTCTGGAATGACATGAAGAAACGGAACGAACTGAGACAGACTAAATCCAGAAGAACTGTCTCCAGGATGCTTTAAGAAACCAACTTGCAAAGCTATAGTACTGTTAAAAGTTTCAGGCACTTGTGTAAAAATGCTGTAAAATCAGGATGCTGTAAAAAATAATGTCATAAATAGATTTTCTTTATCAATTAACTTTTATTAACTAAATTAAAATCAACATTTGGTGTGACCATCCTTTGTGTTTAAAGCAGCTTGTGCCCTCGGTGCACTTGCGCATAGTTTTTCAGGTAGCTTTCAGGTAGGTCTCTTGAAGCGTCTTGGAGACAATGCCACAGTTCTTCTGGATTTAGTCTGTCTCAGTTTGTTTTGTTTCTTCATGTCATTCCAGACAGACTGGATGATGATGAGATCAGATCTCTCCTTGTGCAGACAAAAATCTCACTGGATATTACAATTAATGGCAAAAGTAATGTTTGGGAGTGTAAACTGATATTTCCTACTGTCACACTACAGCAAAATATAGAAATAACAGACTTAAAGGAGCCGTATGTAGGATTGTGGCCTAAACTGGTACTGCAATCACTATAAAAATACTGTAGAGCGGTGTATCCCCTCCCCCTACCCCCTGACTCGAGGTTGCCAGATGAGCTGCAGGATTCAGCAGAAACGTAGGCTGCTTCAATGAGCTTCCAATGGCAAGTGACGAACAGACGTACACAGTAAGTTTTTTTTTTTCTGTTAATTATGTTTATGCTTCATGAGAGATATTTTGATAAGTAATTATGTATTTAAAAAATTTACTAATTGTCATTAGTTAAATATAATCGTAAAGATGTATACTCGTATGTGACAGTATAATCGTAAAGATTTATGCTCGTATGTGACAGACAGAACGGTAACTGTTAATCTTGGCTACTGTCTCAATTACGTTTCAAATTGCCAATAATGGGCGTGCTAATGTTGTTTTCCTCAGCGTCTCAGCATAATGACAGAGAAACGGGCTCCTGTAATGCATTGCTAATGTTAGCATACGTTCATGTGAGCTAACGTTATGTTACATTGCACAAACATGCATAACTTTGTTCGACTGTCATGAATATATGAAATGTCCATTGACATCAAGTACAAGTTAGCCAAGCATAGATGAATCTTACCTGTCCAGGAGAAAGTTAGCAACGTTGGCGTCTGTGTTCAAATTCTTCTCCGTTTTCAGCCGTCTCCATCTTTCAAAAGCATCTCTAATACAAATTCTGGTTTTATTTCTGACTTTGTCACGACGAATTTCTGAATTATAACGAGGTCTTTTTGATTTAGTAACATTAGACATTTTTATCCGACTGGAGTTAGGGTAGGTTACAGCAAAGCTGGCAACACGGATTCCGAAACACTACTGACTTCGTGATTGGTAGATATGTGGAGGGAGGCGCGTCAGGCCCAAAACACAAAATGACAACATCAACATCAGTTGAGGGCTGCAAGTCCACTTTTTAAATGACAATATCCTGGCCGGACTACTGTTGTCAGTGATATAAGTATTTGAAATGAACATGATTTCTTAATGTCTAGTGACACATCAGGGCCATTTTATGATTAATTGAAATAGATTTCTTACATACAGCTCCTTTAAATCATTTTTAGCTGATGAATATACTAGTGTTCTGATGATTTTGGTCACCACTGTATATATATAGTCCATATATGTGACCCTGGACCACAAAAACAGTCTTAAGTCGCTGGGGTATATTTGTAGCAATAGCCAAAAATACATTGTATGGGTCAAAATTATTGATTTTCCTTTTATGGCAAAAATCATTAGGACATTAAGCAAATATCATGTTCCATGAAGATATTTTGTAAAGTACTACTGTAGATATATAAAAACGTAATTTTTGATTAGTAATATGCATTGTTAAGGACTTCATCTGGACAACTTTAAAGGTGATTTTCTCAGTATTTAAATTTTTTTGCACCCTCAGATTCCAGATTTTCAAATAGTTATATCGCGGCCAAATATTGTCCTATCATAACAAACTGTACATCAATGGAAAGCTTATGTATTAATCTCAATTTCTGAAAATTGACCCTTATGACTGGTTTTGTGGTCCAGGGTTACATATAGTACAGTGTAGTACAAATGTCAAAGAGTAGATAAAGTTTAAAAAATCAAGGACAGACTGTCCCTGTCAGTACTATTATTAAGCAGTATTTATTGTTCAGCAGAGTGTTGGGTGATAGCAAAAGAAAAACTAATGAGAATAATGAGACATCTCATTTTCAACACTTTAAACATTTCTGAGAAAATTCTTATTTAAACCTGCCACTGCTCCATAAAGTTTAGAGTACTTTTCCATGGGCTTCAAACCGAAACATGTACAGGCCAAGAAATTACATAATGCTCCCTAGAAGCTGAAGTTTATCAGGATATGGAAAGGCAGATGTGCTAACCACTCAGCCAAAGCAGCCAGAGTTCTCATTGCAATTAGTTCCAATCATTTGCATGTTACTTTACCATTCCAAACACTGAGAGAGTGGGTCATTTAGAATAATAAGTAGCACAAGATAAAGTGTATATTTCAAAATGTTTAACCAGAAATGTCCATACTTGCATGTGAAAAATACAGATATCTGTGGAGAATAACATTCTGGCCTGCTTCACCCTTTCCCAAAGAATGTCCCATTGCTGGCTGACTTGCAAATTTTTCCAGACCCAAAACGGAGGCAGACGAGAAGCATCAGGATGTTACTATTCAGTGGAAAAAGCTCTTTCCCATCTTTCATCTGGAGCAGGGGGATGTCTGTGGGTGGAGGGCTAATCAGTGTTCTGGCAGTAGAATTCTGAAGTTGAGTGTGGGATGCGATTTTGGTTAGGGTGAGGTGGACGTGATGGAGCTGTTCAATAAATAAATGGACAGTTATGTACAGCTGTGCAAAAAAGCAAAATATTCATTTTTACTTTTTAAATATTATAAAATAAATTTAACAGAAGCCTAGCTCTAAATAGTAAACTTGGGTTCATATTATACCATTCTGAAAGCAGATTCCTCAGAAAGACTGATAGTGATGTACAACATGCCACAGGAGCCTAAAGTCTCAATTAATGTTCTTCTCAACAGCAAAATGCATTATTTATATCTATGGCTTGATATGTATAATGTTTGTGCACTGAAGTAATGTTTCTTACAATTTAATTAAGGTACTTTGTCTTTCAGAGAAGAGGCAAACGAGCAATCTACTGTCATTTTTGCTTGTTTATCATAATTATGATCCCCCAAAACATTTCGTCATTCATTGGGAAAGGAAAATGAGGTAAGGCCAAAACTGTAATCTTATTTTTATTTATTTAGTTTTTCTCATTTCATCTCACCTTCATGTTGATCTTCAAACAGAATTTTGAACATTGGGTAAATACAAGTTACCGATACAATTTTCTAGCAATAAATGTTAAATAAGAAAATAAAGTTTATCAAATTAGAAACTACAATTATTAGATTAAAATACATTGTAAAAGTTATTGTTTTACACTTATGTCTTGAATCTTCTGAACATATAACAAATTGATTTTTGTTTTGATTTGTTAATGCCTCTTCACACCAAACGCAAAGCAAAAATGTGTAATGAATTTTAGACAAATAACATTACACAAAGGTGCCAATGACCTTGGAGACAGATACGATGTCAGTGCCACGAAATGCTTGGCTCCCACAAGCAGACAAATGGAGACAGTTTTCCCTTGTGACGCAGCTTGAAGATAAATTAATTGGACTTATGGTGAGCCCTTTCATGATTTGAAATATATGGTTGGTTTTTGTTTTTATTGCACCCGTGGAAAGCCAAAATGCCATTATGATGAGTCATTCAATGAGCCTGGGATACACTCAGAGCAAAAAGTCACAGAGCAAAAAAAGCTTGAACTTCTCATCTGAAATAGATTGAAAAGAACTAGGAGAACTATATACTCTGTTACTTACTTCACACTACTGTAGCTCTTTTCCCCACTTTGTGTACGCATGAATCCTTCCCTTTTTTCCACTCCTTTTTTGAACTTGTTTCATGATGCCTAAAAATAGTTGTTGAGAGATGAGTCTAAATCTCTAGATTTAATTAAAAAAACAAACAACAACAACAACAAAAAAAATCCAGTATCAGGAATGATGTTTTGAAAGGTCAGTATTAGAAAGATAATATTTGCATGAAATGCAAATGTATTTACTATTTTTAAAGCACCTCTGAATGGTTACATATTGAGAGGCACTGTATGAATATCCCATATTCCTAAAAATTCTGAGTATTGTGAAATCTTTTTAGTATGGCTGTGTAAGACCTATGAAAAAGGATGCAGCAGAGTGCCAAAATGTTCTGAAAAATATGAATGCAATACACAGGTAATTTAGCTCTGTCAACAGTACTGTACATTGTTTTTTTTTTCATTCCAGTAGTTCTCAAGAAACAATAACTTCTGTTTAACCAAACCAGAAAAAGAATGTAATAACATCCTACTGTATGAAATGTACAGTAACGCTTTGTTTTAAAGACCAATTCTCACTACTAACTAGTTGCTTATTACTAGCATATTGGGTGTTTATTAGTACTTACAGTATTAGCCTTATTCTGCATGACCATATACTACATCCCTTAACCCAACCCAATATCTAAACTTAACAACTACCTTAACTAACTTTTAAAAAGCAGAACATCATGAGTTTCTTGAAGGAAAACTCTTAGTTTATAGTGAATGTGTTCCCTAATCTAAAGTGTTACCAAATGTACATTAGCGAGAGTAACTGAAACATTGATGATGTGGAGAACTTAATCTTGCCATCACAGTGAGCCATTGCATAAAACCATCAAAAAAAAAAAAAAAAGGTAAAACGCAACAGCATTGAAATAAATTGAGCTCTGCAGGAAACCATTGGTATGACTTAAGCACTGATGCATTTCTCATACAGTTAACCTCAGCATGGGAAGGGGGCCACAAGGACTGCTGCAAAACCCACATAGCCATGTGCAGATTGTTCAGGATGCGTATATGCTGTTGTGATGGATTTACAAACAGACTGGCAGAGAAAAATGCAACACGTGTGCATGACAAATCAGAAAGAGCTGCTTTGTAAATTGTTTATAAGATGTGTGGATTGACATGCAGTTTAAGAATGGAAAAAATGGATAATTCATACATATTGACTCAGCTGTTGATGGAGATGAAACCATTTTCCATTTTAAGCTATTTACAATAACTTCACTTTATGAATATGAAAGACTGGAACTAGTTTTGGAAAGTTTTATGAGGAAGTGTTACTATGAAAATGTTAGAATTTGTAATCTTTCTAAAGTGGGTCACATAGAGTTCACAGTTAAATGTTTCTCAAAGTTTATCTCTAGTTGCTATAGAACTTGATTTATAAAACGTCTGCCAATGAAGCTGCCTGTCCTCCCCAAACAGTCTTGATTTGGGGTAATTTCCAGTGTGATAAAAAGTCAACTGTTCACAGGAGAGCGAGGAAATTTCAGCTTTGGTGGAACAGAGGAAATCAGAAGCTTACCACTTTTTAATATGCACAGGTTCCTGCGCTTTCAACAAGCTGATTCATTTTCTATTATTTTTTAAAGTCTGAACTTATGTGTATGTGTGCGGGATAAAGGAAAGGGACAATCTTGTTATTGTAACTTTGAAATATAAGCTGCCAATGCAGCATGTCCTGAATTAAACACTATGCTTTCTTTTGAGCATGCAAAGGTCACATCTGTTAATTTATTTCTTGTTCTCTCAGCAGAATTTGGCATGAATGATCAGAGTCATAAAATGATATTCTTCTTAGGATGACTCACAGCAAGACTAAAATCACTTTTAAATGTGAATCTTTTGTAATGCATTACAAAAAGTAAAAAAGAAAGCACAATCAAAATCAAAGTTTTATAGAAAGAGTAATTTATTTATATCTGCCCATTTCCAAGTGAAATACAAAGTAAAAAAAAAAAAAACACCCCAAAACATAGTTTAAAAAAATACATTCCAATTGCTTTTTGAAACCAAAACTTGTGTGCAAGGCAATGGTTCCAAAAATGCATATTTATTTAAAGAAATTACTTTCTTGGTTTCAGATGATGTTCATTGTATCAAAATAACATTTGTTTGTAGATTTTAGAGTCAGTGGAGATCTCCAGCGATATGACCAGAAAGAGCGATTAAAATTCTTCTTCTCAAGCAGTTAAAAAAAAAAAAACATGTAATAAGGGGACTGTAGTAATTAAGCAAAATTTACGAAAATGGAACTAAATTGTCATGAACTTGTCTCATAACTACAAAGATTTACTGATATGTTTTGATCAAGATATTTCCACAAGCAAACCACATGATTAAAATAGCATACATTTTTTCAAAAAATTGTCCTGGACATTTACAATGGGTTTTATTCCATCCCACACACACATGAAAAATAAAACAACAACAACAATAATAATAATAATAAACTGAATGTAGCACCAGCACGAAACAAAGAATCTTGTTCTGCTTTTTCTTTTTTTTTTCTGATGTGGAAAATACTACTTCAAGGTTTTCTTTGGATCAATCCTCTGGCAAGCTCCAGTGCAGGCATCTTGGCTGTGGCTTTGCTTCTTGTTTTAGGTGCTATATCCTCTGAGTGTTGTCAGTGGTTAGCTTACAATCTTCATTTATTCCTATGTTTTAACTGCAGCTATGATCCCTTGTTTAACAGGTGCTGTTAAAAACAAACAATGTTAAAGCAATGCCTTCTTTATCAATCAGTACTTACACTAAAATTGCCTTGGCATGCTATCTTTAGAAGTAAACACACCTGCTTTTCCACAAGCTTTCTCACACTCATCTTGTGTATCAAAGCGATTCTGGTTCCCTCCACATCCTCCGTACCAGAAGCGGGTACAGTTTCCATTAAGCGGGTCATAATGCCATTTAAGCACAAATTTAGCACAGGAGCCCTCTTCTTTTGGTAACTTGCAGATATTCACACTGGAGCGCAGGGCAGCTGTTAGGGTGAGAAAAAATGACAGAATTTAAATTGAGTATCTGATTATTGCAAAATATTTTTTTAGATAACTGCATACAGGGTTTATCATCTCTGGACAGTGGTGCTTCATATGTTATTTCATCTGCAATGGGATTTCTTGCAACCACATATTTTACCCTAAAAAATTTCTACAGCTATATAAACCTTTCAGTTCACTTACAACATTTACATTAGGATTTAGACGCAATTATTTCCAGGAATCATTAAAAAGTATTGGTCACTAAGGAAAGTGAGTTACATGACTTGCCAAGGTCTTTCACAAGAAAACAGTTCTTGATCTTCACATGGGCCATATTTTACGCATTATTATCCATGACAGAATGTTTCTTGTGTAAACCAATGCACATGCATCAGTCATTATTCGAAGTGAATAACAACAGTACTGTCTTATACCGTAGCTGCTTGCTGCTAAATTGAACTTGTTTCATAACAAATTAACTTCACACAGTTAAACTGACCCAACACTGAACTTACTTGGAGCTGAATAATGACACTATTGTCTTGATACAGCTGCTATAGAGCAGAATTTGGATTTGCCTCTTTTGTAAAGTTTGCATCATTGATTCAGTTACTTTCCTGTTTAATATTGTGAAACAGCTTTTAAATCTCTATTGTTATAAACTAATATAAAAAAGGTGACTTGACATTGCTGCAAATAATCTATTCTGAATTTAAAATGTTTTGCTCTCAGTAAAGCATTTTTTTGAAAGTGGTCCTGTAACAGAATTGAAACACTTCATGACTGTTGAAAACACAGAAGAAAAGGTTTCTAGAGGTAAATGTACCAGTGGACTGACCTGGAGCTGGTGCTGGGGGGAGAACAGCTTTGACATGCTCTTCACTTGGTTTAGGTTCAGCCACTGTGGTAGTCAGAAAAAAAAGAATTTTCCTATCTTTTGTTTTATTGTACTTCCTTTTAAGGGTTCTTGGTAGAAGCCACAAGTAGCCAAGTAATAGGCTAGTAATACAACAAATGTTATATTTGTGTGCAGGAGAGTTAGTATGTGGATCATACATTATAAATCACTGTACCATTGAGCAAGGCACTGCATTTAGTGTGCTGTAAATTCTTTAGTTTAAATTAGCCATCTAAATGATAACTAATCTAATTTTGTAGCTATAGATTGGTTCAGTTTCATCTTGTTTTGGGATTTAAAACCTTGAGTACTGCGACCTGTATACTCATAATTCATAATTTTTTGGCTCAATCATGAAGTTTTCCAAATAGAAATAACAGGAAAAATCAATCGCTGCAGTGATTGGGTCAAGGGGTCAAAGGGCGCACATACCTGGCTTCATGCAGCGTTTGAGGCAATCAGCCTCAGTATCAAACCTATTGTCATTTCCTCCACAACCTCCATACCAGAACTGTGTACAGAATCCATTCTTTCTGTCAAAGTACCACTTAGCTTGGTAATCTTTGCATGGCAGTCCAGTGTCAAAGTCAAGTGAACATGGGTCCATAAGATTGTTAACTGAAACATGCAAACAAACGGAGACAAACAAAGAGGGTTTACCATGAAAGAGGAAAGACAAAGTTAGTGTTGTCAGTAAAATTAACATATAGTCAGTAAATATTAGGTGACTGTAGCTCGTTTAGAGGAATTAGCTAATTATTTTAATGGGTTAGCTGTATTAAAATCAAGATTATGCAAATTGTGTCCTTTTTAAATCAAGCTTGAATTCAAACTGTTATACCTGCAAAGGCCATCAAAACACAAAGTTTGCTATTTACAAAGACATTATTACGTTTTTAAATATCTTTGGATAAAATACGAATCATGTTTCTAAATGGATTCATTAGTATTATCAGTGCAAATAAATGATCACTGGACCTTGTTTGCAAAAGCAATTTGAAACACATTTATATTTTATATGCCTTTTCCAATTTATTTGATTTATGTGCTATACATTAGCCATCTGCAGGTAATTACTGTGATGTCAGTCTCATTAATGGTGTCTGTGCTGGGGCCATAACCCCTACAGAGTAAACCTGCCTTTTATGTGAAACAACCATTTTCCCCTTTCAAAGTAAGTATTGCACTTTGTTAGTGGGTTATCAAGTCGAACGATGTCTAGTTCAATACAACTTAGGTTAGTTTATTATTTTTTGTAGATGCATTTATGTTAAAAGTCAAACTACCCCGAATTAAATGGGGTTCGCTAATTGCCAGCTAATAAAAACAATGATCTCATTGTTTTGCAATGCTGAAGGCCTCCATCCTAACACAATTAAGAAATCATCATTTACAGTACAGATTCTTCAAAATTAAAAAAAAAAAAAACACTTTAACATGCAGTTTTATAAGCTGCTCTGACTTTACAAATGTGTTTATTTTGTCTTTAAAACAATCAGTACAAAGAATATTGTATATGCAGACATTTGATTTTTGACTTTTCTAAAACAGGAAACCTCTAAGAACACACACAAACACACGCATTGTGAGTGCTTTGGGATAAAGCAAAAAAAAAAAAAAAAGATATATAATAAAAAATATATAAAAAAATCAGCTAATTTTAACATGCAAAGATCCTTTTGCTGTTAATCCTTAGCATTACTTACTTATTTCTGGTTTACTTAAGGGTGCAGAGGACACAATCCCCATTGCTTCACTCGGAACCTTCTGTTCTGCCGTTTCTGTTCAAAAAGACCAGATCTCAGTTAATTAGATCTCACAAGCCTCATGGCTTTCAGCCAACTTTAATGCTTTCATAACTGGGAGAAGGCAATAAGAATAAATAAGATGTGTTTCAATTCCAAATACAAAAGCTGTGCTCTGCATGTTTCTCTATATTGGAGTAAAATCCTCTTGCTTATATAGATTATAGAGCAAATACTGTCACTTACTAATTTCTGCTTTACTTGAGGGTACAATTCCTATCACTTCACTTGGAACAGGAACCTTCTGTTCTGCTGATTCTGTTCAAAAGAAATCTGAGGTTAACTAGATTATGCAGAAATCATAGTTTTCAGTCATCGTGAATGCTTTCTTACTTATCAAACTCTCAACTATGTACCGTATGAGAGCAAGGTCTATTAAAAATAGTTTTTCCTTTGCTTTGCATGTTATCCCATATTCAGAAAAAAATCTGGTGATATATATTCTTTCACTTACTAATTTCTGGTTTACTTAAGGGTGCAGAGGGTGCAATCCCCATCACTTCACTTAGAGTAAGAACCTCCTGTTCTGCTGATTCTGTTCAAAAGAAATCTGAGGTTAACTAGATCCTGCAGAAATCATAGGTTGTTGTCATAATCAATGATTTCTTATCAAACTCTCAGCTATGTACTGGTGTACAAGGTCTATCAACAAAACATTTTTATTGAAAAATTTAATTATTTTGGTAATATTTACTTGGTAAATATGAAAGTGAAAGTCGTGACATTTGTCAAGTATGGTAACCCATACTCGAAATTGGTGCTCTGCATTTAACCCATCCAAGTGCACACACACAGCAGTGAGAAGTAACACACACCGTGAACACACACCCGGAGCAGTGGGCAGCTATATCTAGAGCCCCGGGGAGCAACTGGGGGTTCAGTGCCTTGCTCAAGGGCACTTCAGCCATGGGTATTATGGGTGGAAGAGAGCGTTGTTCATTCACTCCCCACCCACCTACAACTCCTGCCAGCACCGAGACTCGAACCTGCGACCTTCTGGTTACAAGTCCAAATCTCTCACCATTATGATCAAAGGCAGTTTTGAAAATTAATCTGCATTGGTAATTCTTTTGATCTTTTATAAAATAAAAAAATCACAAAAATCGAACGTTTCACTGGATAATAAGAATTTAAAATGGGGGGAAATATCATTATGAAATAAATGTTTTTCTCTAATACACATTGGCCACAATTAACGCCACCCTTTTATTCAATACTTTTTAAAACCTCCCTTTGCCAGTTTAACAGCTCTAAATTTTCTCCTATAATGCCTGATGAGGTTAGAGAACACCTGACAAGAGATCAGAGACCATTCCTTCATCCAGAATCACTCCAGACCCTTTAGATTCCCAGCTCCATGTTGGTGCTTCTTCTCTTGAGTTCACTCCACTAATTTTCTATAGCAGAAATAGCAGCTATAGCAGAAGCTTGGTTTTGTGCTCAGTGACCCATTTCTGTGTTGTTTTTGAGGTTTGTGTTTGGATTATTGTACGGTTGAAAGATCCAAACATGGCCCATTATAAGATTTCTAACAGAGTCAGTCACTTATTGATTTTTTATCTGTTGGTATTTGATAGAATCCATGATGCCATTTGTCTAAACAAGATGTCCAGGACCTCTAGCAAAAAAATATAGGCCCACAACATTAAAAATACAGCAGTATATTTCATTGTACACATGGTGTACTTTTTATCCCTGTGTTCACCAAACCCATCGTGAGTGTTTGCTGCTAAAAAGCTAATTTTTTTGTTTCATCTGACCATAGAAGCCAGTCCCATTTGAAGTTCCAGTTATCTCTGATAACTGAATTTGCTTTAGTTTGTTTTTGAATGAGCTAGGAGAATTTTTCTTGAAACCCTCCCAAACAACATGTGTTGATGTAGGAGCTGTTTGACAATTTTTTTTTAAGGTTTTCTGCCCCCGAGGCTCAACTATTTTCTGCAATTCTCCCGTTGTGATCCTTGGAGAGTCTTTAGCCACTCAAACACTCCTTCTCACCGTACATTAGGATGATATAGAGACACGTCCTCTTCCACACAGATTTATAACATTTTCTGTTGACTGGAAATTCTTAATTATTGCCCTGATGGTGGAAATGGGAATTTTCACTGCTCTAGCTCTTTTCTTAAAGCCACTTCACTAATTTGTGAAGTTCAATTATCTTTTGCTGCATATCAGAAATATATTCTTTGGTTTTTCTCATTGTGATGGATGATTAAGGGAATTTGGGCTTTGTTTTCCCTCAAATTTATATATATGTGAAACAGGAAGCCTTGGATTGATAATTTCCTGTTCATAATCACCCTGGAGTGCTCAAAATTGTGAATATGAATGGGAATATACTTCTGAGATATTTTACTCATAAGAATTTCTAGGGGTGCCAATAATGTGTCCAACGTGTATTTGAGAAAAACATTCATTTCATAATGATATTTACCCCCATTTCAAATTCTTATTATCCAATGAGAGGTTAGATTTTTGTGATTTTTTTTTAAAATAAAAGATCATAAGGAATAACAATGGAGATTAATTTTCACAGCCTTCTTTGATCATATTTACCAAGGGTGCGAATATTTTTGGCCATGACTATATATATATATAAACTTCATCAAAAAGTCTCCTGGTGAAATATTCTGTCACTTACTAATTTCTGGTTTACTCAAGGATGCAGTAGACATCATCCCTATCATTTCACTGGCATTAAGTATTTTTTGTTCTGGTGATTCTGTTTAAAAAGACACATTTGAGGATAACTAGATCTAGATAGAGTGCTCATAGTTGTCTTGCAAGAGTTAAAGTATTCTTATTCTGTAATACCTTTGTAAATGTAACAATACGGAAGCTAGAGTCATAAAAGACACATAGCTCTGTTGTACTATAATATATATATATAATATAATATATATATATATATATATATATATATATATATATATATATATATATATATATACCACATGTGCAAAAAACAAACAAACAAAAAAACGATATAATCTCTTTAAAGCTAATTCTGTATCACTTACTTGTTTCTGGTTTACTCAAGGGTGCAGTGGGCACAACCCCCATCACGTCACTTACAGTAAGGACCTTCAGATGTGCTGATTCTGTTGAATATGAAGAATGAATATAAAGTTAACGCCGTTCTGCACTGGCCAACATTAAAAGAACAGTTTGTGAAATTGAATAAATAAATAAATAAATAAAATTATGTCATCGATTCACTTTATTGATGTTGAAGTATCGAATTTTAATGATCAGGGAACATGAAATCTGGTTTTTAGCAGGACATCCAGTCTGCTTTTTTGCACTAAAAAAATAAGAACTAGGGCCAGCCTGCTTCAAATAGAAAAAAAAGAAGTAGCCCATATGATTTGCAGTCTACAAGTCTAAGCCACCCAAAACCTTTGTAAGAAACAGGTCGTAAATTGCTATTCACTGAAAATCTTGTCTTCCAGAACAGCTCACACATCTCCTTCACTAACCAAATAAGGTTTAAGCCTAGTTCTTTTCCTTTTGTGGAGTTAAGTGCACTGTGTTTCCTGCTGAATGCAGATGAGGAAACTCTTGTATCATCTATCAAAAATGTACCACACTTAATCTGCAGCAAAGTTCCATATAGCAATTTAAATTAAGTCTAAATGAATCAATGTATGGATGAGAACACTATGCACATTCTGCTAAATAACTAGTTGTGTGTTCCACTGAAATACATAAAAATCATACTGCTTCATAATGAAGTAGATGACAGAATTTATTTATTTTTTAGCTGTTCATTTAATGCATTTCTTTTAATTTCATTACTTGTCAATTAATCAATTGATAATTTATGTGAAAAAAACGTGAACTTACTTGTGGGAACAATGCCTTTGTAGGTGCTTGCAACATGACCATTGACACTGTGAGTATTGACCACAACATGATAGGTTTCGGCTGCCTCCAACTCAGAAATGGAGAGATGGCTGCCGGTCACATTTTTACTCAGCACCAGACTATGATCCTTCAGGCGAGTCACAGTAACCTCATGGGTGGCCTTCGAATCGCCACTCAACCACTGCAGGGAGAATCCGCTGGAGGTGACGTTAACCAGATGCATTTTCTCCATACCTGTTTCTGGATACCAACATACACACAACGTGACCAGGATTCAACCCCAAACATTTCTCTATAAACAAATACCCACAACCTACGGTGCATACTGTCAGTACCTTTATGTTTTCTGTCATGAACCTCCTGCTGTCCTTGATGCTTTTGCCGTTTCCTGGAAAAGCAACATTCACACAATGTATTGACTCTGTATTAATGTGAATTAAATTATTTATCAACTCATAATGTCTATGAATTATTTTCCGTCTATGCAGAAACAACATTGAAAGTGCACATATGCGGGTTACAGACCACGTTGCTCCTTAATATACTCACTCCTCTGTTTTTGGCAAACTGAATGGGAATTTGTGTGGCTGGTCACTTTGATACTGCTGACACTTCTTAGAGACTTCAGGTGACAAGTAGAAAGCATTTTCAACTATATAGAAAAAAATGATGAAACTGTCAACAACAGTTTTTGGTACCTGGTACAAAATGACAGGCTAATACAACAATGGATATTTTGAGCATGTTAAAAAAAATCTCTGACTTACGACCAAGGTACTTGGGCAACAGTCTGGCAAATGTCTGAATATGGTCATCATAGAAGCCTGAAGGTCTGTTCACCCTCTTAAAGAATACATCTGAAGGCTCGCTTGCCACTTGGGCCAAGACACGGACATCACCTGCACTGAACAACTTTCCAACTGCCATCACCACTATGAAGTATCGTTTGCATTTAACTTCAGTGGCAGCCCTTATTATCCTCTCCTCATGCAGTTCAACTGGTCCAGTCACCAACAGAACTAATACCTTCAAATGGCGGGGATGTGGCGCCTTCTCAAACACATGTTCAACAGTGCCTTCAAGAGCATCTGCAAGGGCCCGTCCTCCTTCAAGCTGGTGCACCTTATTCAGTAGAAAGCTTCGAACACTATGTGGTGACTTGTGATCTGTCAAACCAAAGGTCACGCTGATGGGAATGCCACTGCCATTGTGCAAGTATTCATAAGGTGCATGCTGAACAAGTGCTACTCGAGCATGATGGGTACTGCTGGCTGGCTCAGGGGACATCTCTAACTGTTCTGTCATTAGAGCCACATATTGGTTTATCTCTGTAAAGACGGAGGGCCAGGTGCTCTCTGAACTATCAAGAACAAAGGCCATGTCGATGTCCAAGTCAGTTGTGAGATCCCTCCGGTCCCGGACTCCACGTATTGGGATATAACCACACATCTGATCCGGTGCACAGAAATCTGAAAAAAATAAAAAATAAATAAAAATAAAGAAGAAAACCGACATTTGAACATTATCTGCTGCTACTGTTTTGCCGTTTTAAAAAGTTTGGTAGCTTTTCTTGTTTGTTGAACTCTGTTGTGCATGATAACACAGTTTTTACCTAGGCAGATATGGCAGGTCATGATCTTCTTGATGACATTGTTGTATTCAGCACTTCCAGGTGAGGGTAGGATAATAATCTGGGCTAAAGCAGTGTTGTTAAGCTGAAACAGATTAAATGTAACATACTTAATGGTATGCTTTCTTTTTTGCCAAATGCAATTTGCTGTGTCAGGTTTTTACTTAATTAATTTACTTCTGATTCACTAAGACACTAATTAAACCTATCAGATAGAGTTGGTGTAGAGTTACAGATAATTTGTTCAAGTGATTGACATTTCCCCCAATTTAACTTCAAACACTGCAAATTTATGTAAGCTGCAAATCAATTTGGAAGTTATTTTACTGAAGTCGACTAAGCATTAAGGCACAATACTATACATGCAGTTCAGTGCAAAGAGTTCAAGCTTATATACTGGGGCAATGAAACAACTACAGTTACAAGTTGTTTTCTGAGGATCAACTACTGTCATGAGTCGATATTCTAAACAGGATTCTGATGTGTAAGGACAAAGGACAGCTGATGAAACCACAGACAAGTGAGGAACGATACTACATGAATAAAAACCTTTAACTTTACTTGCCCTTCTACTGCCCCTACCTGCAAGGCTCTTGTGAGAAGGCGATCTTCTCGGCTAAGAAGGAATACAGAGGAAATTCCTGCATCATAGAGGCGCAAAGCAGCGGCACTGAATTCTTGAGTGACTGTATAAGGGCCGTTGACAAAGAAAACAGCAACCTTGCGCACAAGGAACCCACTGCGAACTCTCTTGAATGTGTTCTGTGCAACAAAGTTCATGGCTGTATCCAAGCTGCGCTGCTTGCGGGTCTGCTGAGTCTGGAGGCCTTGAACTCGCTCAACAAGTGATCGCTTCTTCTGGGTATCTGCAAAGCGGATCTCAGTAGTCACCTCATTGTTGTAGAGTGCTAGAGCAACACGGGCACCTCTGGGACAGTTGCTCTCAGCAATAGTGATGTCACTGACCAGGCGGAGAACAGTGTCACGCATGTTGTTGAAAGCAGAGCGTGATACACCATCTGATGCATCCAGGGCAAAGGCCAACTCAGTAGGGTATAGGGGACATTCCTGAGCACCTGAAGAATTAGAAACTCAAAAGCTGAAGTACAGTTTTATGCAGTGAATGCTTTAAAATGTGACCCTAACAGTACAGTGCAAATGCGGAAGAGATTGTTCACTATTCACTTACCATAGCAGCAGGCTAAAAAAAGAGAAACAAATAGAGAACGATTTCAAAATGTAAAAGTATAACTATTAGAAGGTATATAAAGGTATAACTCAAACTATAAGAAAGACATCATAATTAGACACTGTACAATCACTATACTTACGACAGTTATCCCTAATTTTCTTGACCAGATCACATTGCTGTGAGGACAAAAATATTTGCCATTAATGTTCCAAGCATGTAAGTAGAACTAAACAATAAAGTCACTTATACAGTGAAAGAAAGGAAAAAGTACATACCACTGGACCAGGTCCTCTGTCTCCTTTTAGACCCTGTTTTTGACAACAGAAAAACAAGGGAAAAAAAAAAAAACTTTCTCAACAGCTGAACACAGCTGGGTAGAACAATCTGGATTTATTCCACTGAGCATTTTTGTGCGCCAAACTAATGTCTGTCACTAGTTTAAAAAAATAATAAAATTTAACAGCTTGAGTAAATCAAAGTTTATGACTTGCAGAGAGAATCGCACACTTTGTAAGAAAGAACATCCATAGTCATTCCTCATCTTAGTCACCTTGTCAATTCAAAGTCAACATTCCTTTATTTAAGGATTTGTAACAATTTTTGTATTTTTTTTATTTGTATTTTTTTAAGCTTATTTTAAACCAGTATAATATTTAAAGTATGGTGCTTACGTAGGGCCCTGGGTATCCAGTATCTCCCTTTTGTCCAGGTCCACCAGGTTCCCCTGAGGTACCCTACACAAACATATTACTGGTGATTACCGGCGGTATGGACGTAATGACCCACTTAAAAATAGTTCAGTCAACATTACTCACTCTCTGGCCATTGTTTCCTCTAGGTCCAGGTCCTCCCTTTGAACCAGGATCACCTGCTTCACCCTTTGAATCAATTTAGATTTAACAGTTAGTTACATTCATTGTTTTGCACAGCCGAATTTAAAAGGAGTGCATTAGTATAAGTACTATTGTATATACTGTAAAACAGTTAAAGGAGCAGACAACTTCAGTAATCTCACCTTTGGACCAGGGAAACCAGGGAAACCTTCATCACCCTAAAATAACATTAAAGAGCATTCAGTGTAAAATACACATTTAGGGCTATATTAGAGCTGTCATCGTTATTGCTAACGCATGCAATTAATTTTACTATCCTTAACACGTTAAAATAATTTAATGCAGTTAACGCAAAATTACTGAAGCACAATTTCTATTTTAACCCTTTAACCCAATTTTGCTTCTCTGTTTGCGATCAGATCATTTTAAGATGCTAAACTCTGGGAAAGATTTCAGTCCAGTGCTCCAGGAAGTGAATGTGTTCAAACAATCCGTCCAAAATAGCGCTAATATAAAGGAAACCAGGCTGATTACATCAGAGATTGCAGAGCTCTGTCATAGTGATTGTATCTGAAGAGCGTGAGCCCTCACACGTTGCACTGTGTGGAGTACAGACTGAATGGATTGTCAACACATCCCAGCGCTGTATGGCCAGATGAGACGCAAACTACGGTTTCTCGACTGGATAAACAGTCTCGCTAGTAAAGTTTTGATGGATGAAGACTACAATCAAGGTAAAGGCGATTGCCATGGCGTACAAGAGTCGTACAGTAAGCACGTGTGAGTCCGTTATCATAATGATTGTATGAGTGCTCTTGTCACACTGATCGCAGTATTTATGCACAGCACAGACATTTCTGTACATTCACATTGTTTCCACACACATTCACAATAATGAATGGAACAGAAAAAGGGTGTGATTAATTAGATTAAAAAAATGTATTGGATTGACAGCCCTAATATACATATGTATGCACATCCGTATGCAAATATATAGCATGTTTTTTAAAAATTTGTAAACATTTGTATGAACATGAAATGAAACAACAATTGAAACAAAAACTGAACAATTTTCACAGACATTTGATGATCAGAAATGGAATAATGAGCCTCCCAGTAGCACTGTCTTAGGTATCTTACATTAAGGAAAATGCTGTTTATTACTCTTTCCATTACTCAGTTTATCTGCAGTCCTCATGCTTCCCTTCAGCAGGACTACTGCTTGTTCAATCACATGAGCAGGGACTCTGGGCAGTTCTGTATAATGTTTTAAGTTATTGTAACTGTGACTTGAATTGCCTACTGCACGTAAAATCTGAAATGTTCCACAGGTGCATGTGCAGCAATTCTATATGATTCATTGAAAAAGCACAAATAACATTGTTTAAACCCTTTCCATACACACACACACACACACACACACACACACACACACACACACACACACACACACACACACACACTCACCTTTCGTCCTTTGGGACCAGGTATACCAAAACCATCTCGTCCATCTTCACCCTGTATACATAGGAAACTCCTTAGTTTGATCTAGGCTAAACTGCTAACATACAGTAGATTGATGTGATAAATTATTAATATGCTATATGTTTTAATATGAAAGTAATGTTTATAATTATTAAATCTATTTGTGAATGTTTTATATAACAATGCTGATGGTTATTAACATTTGTGTTACAATGTATGAAATGTATTTGGTATGACTGGTGCAGACTGTGACTTCTCACTTACAGGCTCCCCACGGGGTCCCAGGGGTCCAACAACACCCTTAGGTCCTGGCTCCCCTGGTTCACCCTTTAGAGTGAATGAGAAAAAAGTTAATCATAATTGTATAAATAATAATGTATAAAATGTGCAATGGTCATACATTTAGCAGCTGAAAGAGCACCCTAATTCTCACACTAATGCATTGAAACAAAAATGTGAGTTAATTTCCTCTTCCCAAACTGTACAAATACAAACTCCCCAGAAACTTTGCTTTCAGTTGACACTGAGATGTTTTCTTTAAAACAGTTCTTAACCCCTTAACTGTCACCGTCCCACCTGTGGGACGCTTGGCGCTCTTTTATTTGTTGTCCTTTTTCTCTATAAAATCTTTTAGTAATCATCATAAATTATATATCATTTGAAAGCTTAGAAGCCCAAGATTCATCCTGTGAAAACCATTTGAAATCAGGCATTGCTTTACCATGGGAAATGGTACTTTAAAATCTTATGGCGGTCTCCTCCACCTTAGTGGGCAGTGTCAAGTGCTCATATTACAAAATGCATTACGGTCTTTTAGAATCAAAACTTTTTATAATCTTGGCAACAAACATATCATTGGAAAGGTCTGAGTCTCAGGATTCCATATTTGGTGGTTATTTTGAGTATTGAAGTAAAATTGACAGAGAAATCTAGGGAAAAAATCATTAAACAAAATTCAAAGGCGTTTTTGATGGCTCCCAGTGGCTGTTTGTGGTATGACGCCCTAAATAAAATCTCACAGGAACCTCAATTTTTTTTCATATCAACTTCAAATTTGGAACATAACTTATTTAGACACAAGGCTTTAATTTTTATACCCCATTAGAGTAAAACCTGTTTAGTAAAATATTTATAATAAATACAATAAAATAAAATTAATATAGCACATTTTATTTACAGTACATTTAAACTTCTATAAATTTTTGATACTTTAATTTTTTGAAAAAATTCCACTTTTGCCAAAATCTGTTAATTTTCTTCTTTAAAAAGAGACCAACCTTAGGTCTATATTCCAAAGTGTTCATAAAATACAACAATTTAAGTTTGGATAGTGCACTTAATGCCTATTTTAAAAAATGGGGGGTGACAGTTAAGGGGTTAAGTTTGTTCTTAAGCAATGTTGACTGGAACATGAGAGTGCAACTGCCTTGCAATGAATTGCTAAATGTTGTTAAAGGCAAGCAGTACCTTCCGGCCAACGGCACCTCTTCTACCCTTTTCTCCAGCAGTTCCTGGCAGTCCTCCTGGCCCCTAAAAAATATATAAAATAAGATGAAAGCTTTTCTCATAGAAACCAGGATATATATATATATATATATATATATATATATATATATATACATATATATATTTATTTTTTTTTTCTTTTAATAAGTAATAAACCCAAAATTGTCTTTTTTGTGTGTGTTAAACATTTTAAATATTTTGCCTGCACACAAATGATCATTATTATTGATACAAACTTCCTTTAAGAAGCATAGAAAACAAGAAAAAGAACATGCTTGAACATCTCTTACCCTTGGACCAGGGTTTCCATCCTCTCCTCTTAAACCAGGTGCTCCAATTGGTCCAGCGGGACCCTAAATCAAGTACATATATGCAATATTCATATTACATATAATATATATTTTCTCATTGATAATAACTTGAACATTTTATTTCAAGGCAGGTGTGCATATTTGTACATACATAATAAATAAATGTAACCAGACTGTAAACCAGAGTAAACCGTTATGTATGCATATACAACATCAGTCTTTTGTTTTGCACAACTTTTTTTTTTTTTTTTTTTTTTTTTTTTTTTTACAGCCGATTAATTTACCCGAGATCCTCCAATGCCTGTCTCTCCTGGTAAACCATCACTTCCTGGCCTTCCAGGAGCACCCTAAAAATGCAACATGACCTTTGATAAATAATTCAAAACATTAAAAAAAAAAAAAAAAAAAAAAAAAAACACTATTTAACGCATAAACAACAGCTCTTGTTGAATCTCTGTGACAGTGTTAAAATAATGTCATATGGGTAATTTTTTTGAAGTTTAAATTTATACATAATCTGAATAAATCAAGCTGAATAAATAAGCTTTCCATTGATGTGTGGTTTGTTAGGATTGGACAATATTTGGCCGAGATACAACTATTTGAAAATCTGGAATCTTATGGAATTACATTTGGTTCAATAAAAATGAACGTAACTTTATCAAAACTGAACGTAACTTTTTCAGAAACTATTAAAAATATGCCATTACAAAAGAAGAAAAACACAATGAAAATGAAAAAAAAATGAACTCAGTCGCACAAATTTAACAGGCTCTTCAAATATGTTAATTCTTTGTTAATCTTTTTCAAAGATTCGTTTTCGGTAATCATGGTTTCTGAATGCATTGCCACAGATTTCGCTTACGCTTCGCAGCTTTCGTTTGGTGTTTTGACACAAACCTATCGTGGGGGCGGGCTTAACAGTGATCTACTCTGATTGGATAGTGAGCTTTTGATAGACAGGTGCTCTCTGACCGGGAAGTACAGACGCCACTCAGTGGCGCGCATATTGGAAAGCTCTCGCGGTGATTAAATCTGGTCTTTACGGCAAAAATACTTTTTCACAGACAAAGTGAAAGAAATTTATTTTAAGCTCATACACAGGTTCTACCCTGTAAAGAAGTTTATACAAAGATTTAAATCTGACATTGATTTTACAAGCTTTTTTTGTTCGAGTTCTGAAGAAACTGTACACTTAAATGGAAAACTATTTGAATGTAATCTCAGTATCTACTAATAAGAAAGCTATAAGGACTGTTAGAATTTGCTCTGCCTTTGATCTCCTTCTGTAATTTTGTTTAGATTTTGGCCCTCTTTTTCTTTAGTTCTATTTTATTCTTTATTTTTTATTTTTTTTGTGGTTGATATTATGTGATGTACGTTTATACTTTTGTATGTTTTTGTTCTCTGCATTAATAAAAAGAGAGAAAAAAAAAGCTCTCGCGGTGATTTTTTATGCAATACGTGGTGCCTTGTATTACTAAATATGTAAATAATATTTGACCTTCGATCATCTCGAGTCTGCAAAGATGAGCTCTCAGGAGACACACGGAGCGGCATCATCTTCCTCCTCCGCTTGTCCTTCAAGGCAGCTTGAAGTAAGCTTGTGTTACTGAAGTAATCAATAACATCGACACAAGTTTTATTCATGTTACAGTGTGCAGCAGTTCGTTGCGGGTTATTATTGTCATTCAGTAACACAAGCTTACTTCAAGCTGCCTTGAAGGACAAGAGCTCATCTTTACAGACTGAGACGATCAAAGGCCAAATATTATTTACATATTTAGTAATACAAATCACCGCGAGAGCTTTCCAATATGCACGCCACTGAGTGGCGTCTGTACTTCCCGGTCAGAGAGCACATGTCAATCAAATGCTCACTATCCAATCAGAGTAGATCACTGTTAAGCCCGCCCCCACGAGAGGTTTGTGTCAAAACCATAGGTCAAAACACCAAATGAAAAACTGCGAAACGTAAGCGAAATCTGTGGCAATGCATTCAGAATCCACGATTACCGAAAACGAATCTTTGAAAAAGATTAACAAAGAATTAACATATTTGAAGAGCCTGTTAAATTTGTGCGACTGAGTTCATTTTTTTCATTTTCATTGTGTTTTTCTTCTTTTGTAATGGCATATTTTTGATAGTTTCTGAAAAAGTTATGTTCAGTTTTATAAAGTTTCGTTCATTTTTATAGAAGCAAATGTAATTCCATAGAATCTGAGGGTGCAAAAAAATCAAAATATTAAGAAAATCGCCTTTAAAGTTCTTAGCAATGCATATTACTAATCAAAAATTAAGTTTTAATATATTTACAGTAGGAAATGCACAACATATCTTCATGGAACATGATCTTTATTTAATACCCTAATGATTTTAGGCATAAAAGAAAGATCAATAATTTTGACCCGTACAATGTATTGTTGGCTATTGCTACAAATATACCACAGCGACTTCAGACTGGTTTTGTGGTCCAGGGTCACATATGTGTACTCACCGCTTGACCAGGAGGCCCCCTTCTACCATCAGGGCCCTTTTTCAAAAGAGAAGGTGGTGGATAAGATTATGAAAAGAACATCTGTCATTCAACATTTCATGGATCTTACATATAACATTTCAAATAATGTATTGCCATAGACAACATGGCAAAAAAATTCTACTAATAAAAGTATTAATCTGAATAGCTGTCAAAGATAATATAGAAATATATTCTTATCTCATAGCAGTTTTCTTTTAACTCTTTAGATTCTAAACATTTGACTGAGCTGTTTTGGGTTTTTAAGAGATTATTTATGAACTGATTGAAAGGATCTTAGCCTATTCAGAATTCCTGGGTAAGTTAGAAAAGACGTTCTCATTGGTTGAGGAAGCATACCCGTCTGCCTGTTTCACCAGGTCCTCCTTTATTTCCGTCCACTCCTGGCTCTCCCTAAAGAAAACAATTCAGTGAACTTCAAAAATGCATTACACTTGTGGATTTTATTCACATAGACAAAAACACACATTTAATAGGACACACTAACAAAATGTGCAGCAATTACTACTATATGTAAAGCTTGGCCAAGTCTTAAAGTTTGACTATGACCAGAGACTAAAATTACATGTTATGAAAAATAATGGTTTAATCAAATGAAAAATAATTAATAAAACAACTTCTATTATTTTTTTATGAGATTATAGTGCAGACCTAAAAAAGAAGCTTCATATGAAGCTTGGTACTTTACAATATTGATGCGTGAATATGTGCTACAGTCCTGACCAGACAAAAAAAAAAAAAAAAAATGGAAGACCAGAATGACAGTATGAACTATGTAAAAAAAAAAAAAAGAAAAATAATGGACCATACCGGCGGGCCAGCATCGCCTGGATCACCTTTTTGTCCCTCCTGGTTGTTGTCTCTTCCTGGAATTCCCTAAAACAACAGCAACAACAACATCAACCTTACTTATATATATAGATATACTTAATCTAAATTAAGTCAAACCCTTGAGTAAATAAGAGAGCAGACATATCTGACTATGCATAAAATACATACGGGATCACCACGGATTCCAGTCTGACCAACATCTCCTGCCTGGCCTTTGGCCCCTTTAGGTCCCTAGAAACACACCAAAAAGATCAGATAAACCGTTTTTATTTATTTTCAATATATTCCTCATGACCCTACCCACCACTATATTCTACATTACTTACCCTTTCGCCAGGGTTTCCTCTGTCTCCTGGAGGGCCAGCAATGCCACTTGTTCCCTGAAAGACAACAACTGATTTTAACTGCCATACACAAAGATTTGTACAAACTATTGTATAATAGATCACTAATAACAAAATCAAAAATAGCTGACCTCCTCTCCATTGATACCATCTAAACCAATCTCTCCAATTTCACCCTAAAACAAAACAAATTCTATCAATTAAACATATTCTTATGTTAATGTTAATCATGCTAATATATTATTATTTAATAGGACATGATTACAAATGTGTTATATACAAGGAGTTCTTACCTTTTCACCATTGTATCCTCGAGATCCCTAAATAAAAGTAAAACAAATACGTTGGATTAGTCACGTAATATATTTTAACCATAATATGCCGCCTTAAGTGAAATTAAGTTCAACTTACTTTAACACCTCTTTGACCTGGACATCCTTGGAATCCTTGAGTTCCATTTACACCAGGTGGACCTCTCTCTCCCTGAGAAAATATGGATTATCGCAGTCATGAGAAACAACATGCCACATACACAAATATTGCATTTTGTCAAAATGTTGCTATCTAACTAAAAGATACACACTGATTTAATGACAACAGCAAAGTTTCAGGTTGTTCATGATAAATTCTTATATTGATGATTGACATGGGAGAGGGAGAGAATTTAACTGTATTTGTGAGCAAAAACATTAAAATAAATAGAAAAGAAACTCCAGTGTTGTGGTTTAAATTCATAAACTAACACGTTTGATTATGTATCATTATGAATATGTATGTATTCCGTAACACGTTACCGCAACACTGGTAAAGGTATGTATATGTATGTGCAAAGGTATGTATAGGTTCTGTCCATTTAATAGTGCATGCTGGAAAATCAATGTAACTTTATGTGTAGTGAGAAAGTAGGCAATTACAAACTATTGAGAAGGTAGATGATGAATCCCAGACAAATGTGAGTAAAAAAGTATGCCTTTTAAATCTTTATATATATTCATAGTCGATAATTAATACATTCTTACCGGACCACCTTCATCACCAGGATGTCCTCTCAAGCCTTGACCACCAGGTTGACCCTATAGGCAATTAAATGTTGACATGAGCAAATATATATATATTTGTAGTATAATATGTTGTTTTTTGAAGAATGAATTTGACCTTTGGTCCAGGAACACCAACACCTCCTCTGTCCCCTCTCTGGCCATTACACTTGCATGGAACAGAACAGCATTCCCGCTCAACAATGTTATCCTTAAAAAGAGACAACCAAAATTATATTAGACAAACATATTCAACTGTCTTTGTCATTGTAGTAGCCCATCCCTTAGTGAGCTTATTTGACTGAGCAATTAGGACAGTTCTCACCAGTTCTTCCAGAAGTTCATAATCCAAGTCCATGAGGTTGACACGCAGAGGTCGTGTGTACCTAAAGCCACGGCCAAATTCCAAGAGAACTGCATCCTCAAATCGTGACACTCTCTCAAGGCCAACAAGAATGAAACTACTGACACCAAGAAAAGAAAAAAAAATTAAATGTTTGTGGTAACATATTGTAAGATGTCTAAATCATCATCAACAACAAACATAAGTATTGGTGAGTAGAGAAATAAAGAAACTGAACAGACAACCTATCGATATTTGAGTGTGAGGTAATGAGATTCATCAGACATTTTCATATCTATAATCACGATTATTCTTACCAACTGAACGCATCAGTTCAACTCGCTCTTTCAGGATGTTATACTGGGCATCTAATCCATCAGTTAAGTGGATCACCACCTTTATGGGTGTAAAACAGCAATTAATTTCATAATTGTTTATAAATATACAGAGATATTCAGTACATACAATATGGTTACATTTTGAGGTTAAAATTTGCCCTGAATGAAAAGGATGTACCTTGACTCTGTCTGAAGGCTGACTCTTGAATCTATCAGCATAAGCTTTGATTGTGGCACCATTTAGAACAAAAGGTCCACGGTTTCGGAGGGCCTTGAAGGGCTCAATAAGCTCTGTGTATCTCTTGGTGAAGTCTAGTTGAACAGGTTCAGATGCAGAGTCCATTGCTAGCATGCCCACTTGTATTGAGGGAACCTGGCCTGAAGTGCAGCTGATGGCCTGCATCTGGGTAATGCGTTGGAGAATAGTAGCCACCTTCGTCTCTAATGTTTTCTGAGCAGCAAAGATGTTCTGTGCAGCCACATCAAACCCCACAAGAACATCCAACTTGCATTCTGCCAGAAACATAATTATGAATTAATACAAATTGAGAGTAAACCTCTGTTTAGAACACTTAAAATTCACTTTCACTTTATAAAAAAACCTTAAAAACCAAACCTCTTGTGGCAACCTTTTCTCCAGTGCACAGTCCTATTCCTTTCACCTCATCATCCAGTGTTTCCAAAATCTGCTCATTCAGTTCAGAGAGCTCTTGGAAGGTGCTGGCTCGGGCCACTGTAGTAGCTTCACTGCCCAAATTATTGAGCTCATCCTCAATATCACCCACCCCAACAGCATAGATGCGCACACCACTGGCTTTGAGAGCTAGTGCCGCTGATTTGCTGTCATCCCTTGACCGTCCACCAGTGACTACCATCAGGATCTGTGGAATTCCTGCATCCTTCCGACTGCCTCTTTCTTTGACAAATTGTGTTTCCTGAACATAGCGAATGGCATTGCCTGTTTTAATTTCCCGACCTCCCTTGTACTCGGCTCGAGCTATGGCATTAATAATGTCATCCTTATTTTTGAAAGTATTGAGGTAGAATACATTAGTCACATCTGTAGCATAATGTGCTAGACCAATCTGAAGATTGTCTCTCTCAGTGAAGAAAAGGTCAATTAAATTAAGAATGAATTCCATGACCACTTTAAAATTGTCCCTGCCAAGATTAATTGAGCCATCAACCAAAAACACAATGTCAGCAGCCTTGGCCTGTGGAAGCACAGGACCTGGGGGAATCAGAGAAAATAAAATAGGCTAAATAAATGAACAAACAAATATTTATGGTCTATTATTATATACCCATCATGTAAATGTCTAACATAACAATAACATTAAAGCTCTACCTACCTGGCTCATCAGTGGGAGTGGGAGTGGGAATCTCCTTTTTAATTGTTCTATTAAGTCTGGTTATAAACGTGTTCTGTATGTTCGAAAGATTTGGGAAAGCAGGCACCTGCAGGACGTCATCAGCAGTGGTAGTAATCTGTGCCAGCTGTCTTGGGTCTGCATTTTCTGCACCAATTCCTATACAATTGACGTGAGAGCTTTTGAGAATTGGGCCATAAGTAGATACATCGGAGGTTGATCTTCCACCAGTTAGCACAACTAAATGCTGGGAAGCCTCTTCTAGACGGACCCCAGCAGATGCCTGGAGCTCATTACGAATGACATACTTTATCGCCTCAGCTAGATCAGCACCGCGTCCACCCATATGACGCAATCTCTTAATTGCAGAGATGACAGATCGCTTGTCGTCATGAGAGTTCAAAGAGAATTCAGTTTTAGGCCTTTCACCATACTGCACAAGAGCCACACGGACTTGGTCAGGTCGAACATCAAGCTGACCAACCACTTTCAAGATAAAGTCACGAATGTGAGCAACACCGATTTGTCCAACACTATCAGAGCCATCAATGAGGAAGATGATGTCCTTTCTTCCAAGACTGAGTGGGACTGATAAGAAACAAAAATGAATACATTTACTAATAAATTTCTGCATAATCTATTAAAGCTATGCACGTGTGTAAAAGTAAACATGACATGACTAAATTTGACATCAAACGCTCTGCTAATGTGGATTAACTTGAAATAATGGTTTTAATACAAGCAGAAAAAGTGGTATACCTCTAGGCGTAGGGGGGGCCGAAATTTCATCACTGGTCATGGTCCTGACTTTGGTTAAAAGCTCTTGCTCCACTCTTGGAAGTTGCTGGAAGTCTCTAATGGTGTATGCTAGTTCTGGACTAAAGGAAATTAATTTAAGCTCCTCTTCATCAGCATTATGAGCTCCAACTGCTAAGGGAGCAATGCGGCTTGACTTCAGTTGGTTAGCAGGGCCAGACACATCATCATTTGACTTTCCTCCTGTTACCAAGATGAGAAACTGGGGCACACCCTCTTCTACACGGCTTCCGGCTGATCTTTGATAAATATTCCTTGAAACGTATTCCAGAGCTTGGCCAGTGTTAAGCTGATTGCCACCTTTGCTTCTCATTCTTCGTATTGCCTGGCGAACTTCCTCCTTGGTGGAGTGCTCATTGAGAAGAAACTCCAGTTTGGGATCATCACTGTACTGCACAACCGAGACTCTCACATTATCGAGACCCACATTTAACTTCTCCACTACTCGCTGAACCATGTCTCTTATGGCAGGGAACTCACTCCGCATCCTTGTTGTGCCATCAATAAGGAAAACAACATCCCTTTTATCTCCACGAGGTACTGGTTCTGGTACTGGAATTACAGTCTCTATGTTTTGAAATAAAGAGATGAAAATTGTACATAAAAAAATAAATACATAACAATGATAAATTAATCTTAATTAATACAAAAATGTACCTGACAGTCTGGCCACAGGATTTACAAACACTGGTGCAAATTTTATACCTAATTCTCAATTCTTCAATTCTTAGTTCTATGAAATGTCAGGCATACAGTATTCAATTAGTTTAAAAAAGGATTTTACTGAACAACTGAAGATGTTTTGCTGCTCTGAGCTGCTTTACACTTAATGAGATGATGTAAGCACTTGTTCTATTAATATCCTATGTTGTAAATTTAAATGTAAATATGAGTTAGATCTTTGTCCAACTATTTTAGTGAATCTTGTCATGAGTACTCTGTTAAGGACACAGTGTTAAGAACTTTAACTGTTTGTGCTATTATAATTGATGTGAGCCTTTTGACCATTGCAGCAGGTCTGGCTGTTTCAGTGTGTCCCACCATGAGTGCTTTGTTTTGCTGCTGTGTCGAGAATGCCTTAAAAACAAAAGCTAATGGAGAAGCTGACCATACTTAATGTTATCGTTTTAGCCACAGTCCATTGCATTTACATTTAGTCATTTTGCTGATGCTTTTATCCAAAGCAACTTACACTTGGGGAATACATAAAACGATTCTTCTTAAAGAGGCAAACAGACACAGGAAGTGCTCATAACACCAAGTTTCAGGCAGTTGTTCAAATAGGTACAAGCTAGAAAGGGAATGAATAAATACAAAGACAAAGTTTTTCTTTTTTTTAATTTAGGATGAAGTAGCATCAAAAGAGATAAGTTTTCAGCATTCCGGATAGTGGTGGAAAGATCATTCCACCAGCTAGGAATGGTGGACGAGAATGTTCTGGAAAGTGATTTTGAGCTTCTCTGTGATGGTACCACAAGGCGTCACTCACTAGCGGATCTCAGACTTCTGGAGGGGATGTAGATTCGTAATAGTGAATGTAAGTAGGCAGGTGCTGATCCTGTGGCTGTTCTATATGCAAGCATCAATGTCTTGAACTTGATGCGAGCCTCAACCGGTAGCCAGTGCAAGGAAATAAAGAGAGGTGTAACATGGGTTCCTTTGGACTTGTTGAAGATCAGTCATGCCGCTGCACTCTGTATCATTTGTAAAGGTTTGATTGTGCTTGATGGAAGTCCAGCCAGAAGAGCATTGTAGTAGTCCAGCCTAGAAAAGACAAGGGCCTGGACAAGAACTTGTGCAGCATGCTCTGTTAGAAAGGGCCTGATCTCTCTGATGTTGTGCAATGCAAACCTGCAAGATTGAGCAGTCTTTGTCTCAATGTGGTTTTTGAAGGTCAGCTGGTCATCAAAGATTACACCAAGATTTCTGACCAAAGTTGATGAGGTAATTTTAGAAGAACCTAGCTGGATGGTGAAATCCTGCTGTAGAGTTGGAGTGGCAGGGAAGACAAGAAGCTCAGTCTTTGCCAGGTTGAGCTGTAGGTTATGTTCTTTCATCCATGATGAGATATCTGCCAGGCAGCCTGAGATCCGTGTAGCTACCTATACTGCATATTGCACACAACAGTGGAAAGCACTTTCTTGATCTAGTAATTTCTAATCTGATTAGCAGGCTTTATGCAACTTCTGAGAGCAACAAGAATACAGACAATTTTTTCCTATGCAAAATTGTTAGCCAATCATAGTGAAAGTTGAAGTTTTAAATAAAAGGCAGCAGCAAAACTGAGCATTTTAATCATATGGTTAGAGACAGGGTGGAAATGGTCATGCATTACTAAATTATGACTGTGGTGCGAGTGACTATGAACAGACTTTTAAGAAATATAATAAAATGTGTCATGAACACTTTCAAACCTTGGTGTGGTGTTTTTTTTGTTGTGTCTGTTGTGAATATAAAAATATATGTTGTTATTGTTTTTTTGTTTTAGATGCTGTTTCCAGCATAGAATGTTAGTGTTTTTAGCAAGCATCTTAACTAAGTTAACAACTGCCAGACTTCCTAGGTCAACCAGCAATAACTGATAGACCATACTGGATAACCAATTTCACAAACTTAAAATTGAAAAGAGAATTAAGTTTAACCACCAACTGGATCATATATATATATATATATATATATATATATATATATATATATATATATATATATATATAAATAATAAGTTGGGAATGGAAATTCATTTTGGTCTATGCTGGCCTTTTCAGCAGCATTACCACATCAAAAAGAAACCAAATTATGAAATGATTGCAGTTACCTGGAGGGTATACAGGGCGCAATTTCGCTAACTCCTCACTAGATAGCTCTGTCAGGGAGGTAATGAGTGTGTCCTGAATTGTATATAGTCCAGGCAAGTCATCAACTGTGTAGGCAAATCTGGGGACATAGGATGTCACCTGCAATTCCTGAGTGTCCACGTCTCTTGTTCCTATGCTAAAAGGGACGACTCCTGACTGTTTCAGTGCAGTTGCAGATGGTCTTATATTGTCTGTTGCTTTTCCTCCTGAAATCACCACAACAAATTGTGGAACTCCCTCCTGTTTCCTTCCACCATGTCCAGAAACTAGAACTTCATGATTAACATAGTCAATGGCCCGACCAAGGTTACGTTGTCTCCCCCCTCGTTGTCGGAGTTCCTTAATGCCATTTAGGACACCTTCTTTGGTCCTGTGTGAGTTGAGGTATATGTCTGCATACGGGGAATCTCCATACTGCACCACGCCTACTCGGATCTTGTTCTCGCCAACATTGAGGTTCTCCACAACTCTGCGCACGAACTCCTGGATAATTGGGAACTCTCTGCCAACACCTTCAGAGCCATCAATCACAAAGATGATGTCCTTCTTAGGTCCTTGGGACTCAACTAAAACAAAAATAAAAAGAGATCTGGTTTAATATCAAATGTTGCTGACTAGATGAGGGCCAGTCTGTATACACACCCAACAACAACATGAATATAATTACATAAACTGTACAACCCTTTGTTCCCGATCTGTGAACATAATTTTCACTTGATTCCACTACCTAATGGTAAGACATTGTATCGGCAAGTTTTGTATCATCATTCTGTATTTTGTTTCCACCTGGAATTGCTAGATGTTCAAGGTGTCATTTTCAACTGAATTTGAAACACTGCAACCATGATACATTGTAACCTTGGAAAGCAACCATAGTAACATATATTTTATATATGTGACCCTGGAACACAAAACTAGTCATAAGTAACATGGGTATATTTGTAGCAGTAGCCAACAATACATTGTATGGGTCAAGATTATCGATTTTTCTTTTATGCCATAAATCATTAGGATATTAAGTGAAGATCATGTTCCGTGAAGATAGTTTGTAAATTTTCTACTGTGAATATATCAAAACGTAATTTTTTGATTAGTAATATGCATTGCAAAGGACTTCATTTAGACAGCTTTAAAGGTGATTTTCTCAATATTTGATTTTTTTTTTACAACAAATAGTTGTATCTCAGCTTAATATTGTTCTATACATATACCCCTCATGACTGGTTTTGTGGTCCAGGGTGTTGGACACTAGGGAAAGACTATAAATTTTTGTCAGCAAAAAGAGAAAGTCACTTACTGAGAGTGCATAACTAGCAAAGTACTCAATGAGAGTGAAAGGCGGGAGATCCTCTGGAGTTCCCTGCTGTCTGAGCTCCTTGACCCTATCCCAAAGATAAGCACTCCCAGCTCCTTCAGGGATGAGGCCGGCGTGTCAACATTATCAGATGACCTTCCACCACTCAGCAGAATCAGTAACTGGGGCACACCTTCTACACTTCTGCTTCCAGAGGAGGCAGTGAATACATTGTCCCTTACGTACTGCAGAGCTGCCCCCGTGTTGAGGGGTCTGCCTCCTTTGTGCCTCAGACCCCTGACCGTGTCAAGTATGTCCTCCTTTCCTGAGTATGTGTTAAGATAGAAATGGGCCTCTGGATCTCTGCTGTACTGGACCACGGACACACGGTCTCTGTTCTCAGACACATTGAGTCTCTCCACCATCCTCTCAACAAAGTCACGCATCGCAGGGAAAGAGCTCCTAGTGCCATCTGAACCATCCAGCAGGAACACTACATCCCTCTTTCTCTCAGCTACGGGTAATGAAATGGAACACACAGTGACGTGAGCACTTGGCATCTGATATTTACTGTAGGTGCATGCGTGCGCTAGCTGGCAACTGCAAACGGGAAACGACTCTCCCACCCTTTAAGTTATTTTACGACCAACCCAATGGCCAAATGTTAGTCCCGTTTGCTATAATAACACCTCGTTTTGGTCAGAGTAAAACTGCCTTAATTTAATGAGTATGAAGCCCTGAAGTAAGGTCTAAATTTAAAGGTTGTACTGGTCAAAAGACAAAAACTTTGCCTAAAGCAAACCAAAGAGTGAATAAACAAACACTTTAAAATGTAACAGTCCCTACAGTTCAAGAACTTGGCTTTGTTAGTCTAATTTCCCACGGCTCTGCTCACATGCAATGCTAACTTAAACTGTTCAGGGTCTACTTCACGTTTTGCAACGAAGGGTTCAGTGTGCTGTTTTCTAGAGGCGTTCGGGAATCTGGCTTACCCGGGACAGTAGTTGTCATCGGCTTGACTTGACCAAGCACGTTGTTGAGGGAGCTGATAAACTGCTGTTGGACACTGGGAAGGTCAGAGAATTCATTGATGGACTGTGCATAGGTAGGATCATTGGCAATTCTCTGCACCTCTCTGCTGGAATTTCTGGTGCCGACGCCAAAAACCAAGATCCCGCCCTGTTTCAAGGCGGAGGCAGGTGTATCTATGTTATCGCTTGACCGTCCTCCACTGAGGAGGATGAGAATCTGAGGGACACCCACTTGCTTTCTACTCCCCGCAGAGGCAGTGAAGACATTGTCCCTCACGTACTGGAGAGCTGCCCCAGTGTTGAGGGGTCTCCCACCTCTATGCCTCAGACCTCTGACAGAGTTCAAGATCTCCCCCTTTGTTGTGTAGGTATTCAGATAGAAATTGACCTCTGCGTCTCTACTGTACTGCACCACGGAAACACGGTCTCTGTTTGCATCTATGTTGAATTGCTCCACTAATCTTTGCACAAAGTCACGCATCGCTGGGAAAGTATTTCTAGTGCCATCTGATGCGTCCAGCAGGAACACTACGTCCTTTCTGGGTATGGCGTCATCAGCTAGGAAAAGAAAACAGCGTCATTAACACCAGGACATTTCAAAACATCTCCAGAGCGTCACGTTAGTTCACTAGCTCTTTGACTACCTAAGCTGCGAGTAATCAACAAGGCACAGCCTGTCAGCTTACTCTTGTGTAGTTCTGCCATGCACATACCGGTCAGAGTCGGGGAAGTTGGAGTGACGGGCATTGCAACATCCTGGACAGAGGCCAGCAGCTGCTCTTGGACATTTGGGAGCTCACTGAAGTCGGACACGGACAGAGCATAACTGGGGGCGTATGAAATTCTCTGCAGTTCTCTGCTATCAGAGCCCCTCGATCCTATTCCATAGGTCAAAACGCCAAGCTCTTTCAGAGAGGAGGCTGCTGTATCGACACTGTCAAATGACCTTCCCCCGCTAAGCAGGATCAGTATCTGCGGCACCCCCTCCAGCCGCCTGCTGCCGGAAGAGGCAGTAAAGACATTGTCTCTGACGTACTGGAGAGCTGCCCCCGTGTTGAGGGGTCTGCCTCCTTTGTGTCTCAGGCCTCTGACACGGTCAAGAACGTCTTCCTTTGTCGTGTAGCTGTTCAGATAGAAATGGACCTCAGCGTCTCTACTGTACTGCACCACAGAAACACGGTCTCTGTTGGCCTCTATGTTGAATTGCTCCACTACTCTTTGCACAAAGTCACGCATGGCTGGGAAAGAATTCCTATTGCCGTCTGAACCGTCCAGAAGAAACACTACATCCTTTCTGGGTGTGGTGTAAACAGCTAGGAGGGGGAAAAAACAGCATCATTAACGCCAAGAAATATCAATAGTGTTCATTAACCTTCAGAATGTCATAACAGTTAACCACCTCATTAACAGTCTAAGCTCTGGCTAACATTCCCACTGCTCACAAAAAAAGGGTAAAAAAAAAAGGAAGAGGAAAAAGGAGGGACATTAAGTAGAAAGACGAGACACAGCGTACTGTAAAGTTCTGCCATGCACATACCGGTGACAGGTGGTGAAGTTGGAGTGATGGGAATTGGAACAGCCTGGACAGAGGCCAGAAGCTGCTCTTGGACTTTTGGAAGCTCACTGAAGTCGGACACGGTCAGAACATAACTGGGGTCGAATGAAATTCTCTGCAATTCTCTGCTATCAGAGCCCCTCGATCCTATTCCATAGGTCAAAACGCCAAGCTCTTTCAGAGAGGAGGCTGCTGCATCAACACTGTCGGATGACCTTCCCCCACTAAGAAAAACCAATATCTGCGGCACACCCTCCAGTCGCCTGCTGCCAGAGGAGGCAGTAAAGACATTGTCTCTGACGTACTGGAGACCTGCCCCTGTGTAGAGGGGTCTGCCTCCTTTATGCTTCAGACCTCTGACACCGTCGAGAATGTCTTCCTTTGTCATGTATGTGTTAAGATAGAAATGGACCTCCGGGTCTCTGCTGTATTGGACCACAGAAACGCGATCTCTGTTCTCAGCTATGTCCAATCGCTCCACCATTCTTTGCACAAACTCTTTCATTGCTGGGAAACCATTCCTAGTGCCATCCGATCCATCCAGCAGGAAGACAACATCTCTCCTCTGCCTACGTCCCTCAACTAAGAAATAAGAGTTATGGGACAGATGGGGGACATTTAAGAAAAAAAAAAGAAAAAGAAAAAAAGCCATATTGCATTACACAGTAGATGCTTTGCTATTAATCTTGCTTTCTGTGTTTTTCAATATCATCTCAACTCCCGCAAAATTTTACTACTCAGGAAGAAATACTTTTCCTTCTGCAACTCATTAGAACTACAGGTAGAGTAAAGCACACCTCACTACAAACATAAAAGCTGAGAGGAAGTAGAGGAAGCATGTTTATTTTTTTTCCTTACCTATCGTCGTGGGAGTGGTAGACGTGCCCTCTACAAATACTGTGTCAATGTTGCTGAAAATCTGCTGTTGGACACTGGGAAGGTCAGCAAAGTCACTTACTGAGAGTGCATAACTAGGCTCATGGGGGATCCTCTGGAGTTCCCTGCTGTCTGAGCTCCTTGACCCTATCCCAAAGATAAGCACTCCCAGCTCCTTCAGGGATGAGGCCGGCGTGTCAACATTATCAGATGACCTTCCACCACTCAGCAGAATCAGTAACTGGGGCACACCTTCTACACTTCTGCTTCCAGAGGAGGCAGTGAATACATTGTCCCTTACGTACTGCAGAGCTGCCCCCGTGTTGAGGGGTCTGCCTCCTTTGTGCCTCAGACCCCTGACCGTGTCAAGTATGTCCTCCTTTCCTGAGTATGTGTTAAGATAGAAATGGGCCTCTGGATCTCTGCTGTACTGGACCACGGACATACGGTCTCTGTTCTCAGACACATTGAGTCTCTCCACCATCCTCTCAACAAAGTCACGCATCGCAGGGAAAGAGCTCCTAGTGCCATCTGAACCATCCAGCAGGAACACTACATCCCTCTTTCTCTCAGCTACGGGTAATGAAATGGAACACACAGTGACGTGAGCACTTGGCATCTGATATTTACTGTAGGTGCATGCGTGCGCTAGCTGGCAACTGCAAACGGGAAACGACTCTCCCACCCTTTAAGTTATTTTACGACCAACCCAATGGCCAAATGTTAGTCCCGTCTGCTATAATAACACCTCGTTTTGTTCAGAGTAAAACTGCCTAAATTTAATGAGTATGAAGCCCTGAAGTAAGGTCTAAATTTAAAGGTTGTACTGGTCAAAAGACAAAAACTTTGCCTAAAGCAAACCAACGAGTGAATAAACAAACCACTTTAAAATGTAACAGTCCCTACAGTTCAAGAACTTGGCTTGTTAGTCTAATTTCCCACGGCTCTGCTCACATGCAATGCTAACTTAAACTGTTCAGGGTCTACTTCACGTTTTGCAACGAAGGGTTCAGTGTGCTGTTTTCTAGAGGCGTTCGGGAATCTGGCTTACCCGGGACAGTAGTTGTCATCGGCTTGACTTGACCAAGCACGTTGTTGAGGGAGCTGATAAACTGCTGTTGGACACTGGGAAGGTCAGAGAATTCATTGATGGACTGTGCATAGGTAGGATCATTGGCAATTCTCTGCACCTCTCTGCTGGAATTTCTGGTGCCGACGCCAAAAACCAAGATCCCGCCCTGTTTCAAGGCGGAGGCAGGTGTATCTATGTTATCGCTTGACCGTCCTCCACTGAGGAGGATGAGAATCTGAGGGACACCCACTTGCTTTCTACTCCCCGCAGAGGCAGTGAAGACATTGTCCCTCACGTACTGGAGAGCTGCCCCAGTGTTGAGGGGTCTCCCACCTCTATGCCTCAGACCTCTGACAGAGTTCAAGATCTCCCCCTTTGTTGTGTAGGTATTCAGATAGAAATTGACCTCTGCGTCTCTACTGTACTGCACCACGGAAACACGGTCTCTGTTTGCATCTATGTTGAATTGCTCCACTAATCTTTGCACAAAGTCACGCATCGCTGGGAAAGTATTTCTAGTGCCATCTGATGCGTCCAGCAGGAACACTACGTCCTTTCTGGGTATGGCGTCATCAGCTAGGAAAAGAAAACAGCGTCATTAACACCAGGACATTTCAAAACATCTCCAGAGCGTCACGTTAGTTCACTAGCTCTTTGACTTCCTAAGCTGCGAGTAATCAACAAGGCACAGCCTGTCAGCTAATTCTTGTGTAGTCCTGCCATGCACATACCGGTCAGAGTCGGGGAAGTTGGAGTGACGGGCATTGCAACATCCTGGACAGAGGCCAGCAGCTGCTCTTGGACATGGGAGCTCACTGAAGTCGGACACGGACAGAGCATAACTGGGGGCGTATGAAATTCTCTGCAGTTCTCTGCTATCAGAGCCCCTCGATCCTATTCCATAGGTCAAAACGCCAAGCTCTTTCAGAGAGGAGGCTGCTGTATCGACACTGTCAAATGACCTTCCCCCGCTAAGCAGGATCAGTATCTGCGGCACCCCCTCCAGCCGCCTGCTGCCGGAAGAGGCAGTAAAGACATTGTCTCTGACGTACTGGAGAGCTGCCCCCGTGTTGAGGGGTCTGCCTCCTTTGTGTCTCAGGCCTCTGACACGGTCAAGAACGTCTTCCTTTGTCGTGTAGCTGTTCAGATAGAAATGGACCTCAGCGTCTCTACTGTACTGCACCACAGAAACACGGTCTCTGTTGGCCTCTATGTTGAATTGCTCCACTACTCTTTGCACAAAGTCACGCATGGCTGGGAAAGAATTCCTATTGCCGTCTGAACCGTCCAGAAGAAACACTACATCCTTTCTGGGTGTGGTGTAAACAGCTAGGAGGGGGAAAAAACAGCATCATTAACGCCAAGAAATATCAATAGCGTTCATTAACCTTCAGAATGTCATAACAGTTAACCACCTCATTAACAGTCTAAGCTCTGGCTAACATTCCCACTGCTCACAAAAAAAGGGTAAAAAAAAAAAGGAAGAGGAAAAAGGAGGGACATTAAGTAGAAAGACGAGACACAGCGTACTGTAAAGTTCTGTCATGCACATACCGGTGACAGGTGGTGAAGTTGGAGTGATGGGATGGAACAGCCTGGACAGAGGCCAGAAGCTGCTCTTGGACTTTTGGAAGCTCACTGAAGTCGGACACGGTCAGAACATAACTGGGGTCGAATGAAATTCTCTGCAATTCTCTGCTATCAGAGCCCCTCGATCCTATTCCATAGGTCAAAACGCCAAGCTCTTTCAGAGAGGAGGCTGCTGCATCAACACTGTCGGATGACCTTCCCCCACTAAGAAAAACCAATATCTGTGGCACACCCTCCAGTCGCCTGCTGCCAGAGGAGGCAGTAAAGACATTGTCTCTGACGTACTGGAGACCTGCCCCTGTGTAGAGGGGTCTGCCTCCTTTATGCTTCAGACCTCTGACACCGTCGAGAATGTCTTCCTTTGTCATGTATGTGTTAAGATAGAAATGGACCTCCGGGTCTCTGCTGTATTGCACCACAGAAACGCGATCTCTGTTCTCAGCTATGTCCAATCGCTCCACCATTCTTTGCACAAACTCTTTCATTGCTGGGAAACCATTCCTAGTGCCATCCGATCCATCCAGCAGGAAGACAACATCTCTCCTCTGCCTACGTCCCTCAACTAAGGAATAAGAGTTATGGGACAGATGGGGGACATTTAAGGAAAAAAAAAAAAAAAAAAAAAAAAGAAAAAAAGCCATATTGCATTACACAGTAGATGCTTTGCTATTAATCTTGCTTTCTGTGTTTTTCAATATCATCTCAACTCCCGCAAAATTTTACTACTCAGGAAGAAATACTTTTCCTTCTGCAACTCATTAGAACTACAGGTAGAGTAAAGCACACCTCACTACAAACATAAAAGCTGAGAGGAAGTAGAGGAAGCATGTTTATTTTTTTTCTTACCTATCGTCGTGGGAGTGGTAGACGTGCCCTCTACAAATACTGTGTCAATGTTGCTGAAAATCTGCTGTTGGACACTGGGAAGGTCAGCAAAGTCACTTACTGAGAGTGCATAACTAGGCTCATGGGAGATCCTCTGGAGTTCCCTGCTGTCTGAGCTCCTTGACCCTATCCCAAAGATAAGCACTCCCAGCTCCTTCAGGGATGAGGCCGGCGTGTCAACATTATCAGATGACCTTCCACCACTCAGCAGAATCAGTAACTGGGGCACACCTTCTACACTTCTGCTTCCAGAGGAGGCAGTGAATACATTGTCCCTTACGTACTGCAGAGCTGCCACCGTGTTGAGGGGTCTGCCTCCTTTGTGCCTCAGACCCCTGACCGTGTCAAGTATGTCCTCCTTTCCTGAGTATGTGTTAAGATAGAAATGGGCCTCTGGATCTCTGCTGTACTGGACCACGGACACACGGTCTCTGTTCTCAGACACATTGAGTCTCTCCACCATCCTCTCAACAAAGTCACGCATCGCAGGGAAAGAGCTCCTAGTGCCATCTGAACCATCCAGCAGGAACACTACATCCCTCTTTCTCTCAGCTACGGGTAATGAAATGGAACACACAGTGACGTGAGCACTTGGCATCTGATATTTACTGTAGGTGCATGCGTGCGCTAGCTGGCAACTGCAAACGGGAAACGACTCTCCCACCCTTTAAGTTATTTTACGACCAACCCAATGGCCAAATGTTAGTCCCGTCTGCTATAATAACACCTCGTTTTGTTCAGAGTAAAACTGCCTAAATTTAATGAGTATGAAGCCCTGAAGCAAGGTCTAAATTTAAAGGTTGTACTGGTCAAAAGACAAAAACTTTGCCTAAAGCAAACCAAAGAGTGAATAAACAAACACTTTAAAATGTAACAGTCCCTACAGTTCAAGAACTTGGCTTGTTAGTCTAATTTCCCACGGCTCTGCTCACATGCAATGCTAACTTAAACTGTTCAGGGTCTACTTCACGTTTTGCAACGAAGGGTTCAGTGTGCTGTTTTCTAGAGGCGTTCGGGAATCTGGCTTACCCGGGACAGTAGTTGTCATCGGCTTGACTTGACCAAGCACGTTGTTGAGGGAGCTGATAAACTGCTGTTGGACACTGGGAAGGTCAGAGAATTCATTGATGGACTGTGCATAGGTAGGATCATTGGCAATTCTCTGCACCTCTCTGCTGGAATTTCTGGTGCCGACCCAAAAACCAAGATCCCGCCCTGTTTCAAGGCGGAGGCAGGTGTATCTATGTTATCGCTTGACCGTTGAACTGAAACACGGGAAAACACGGTTTGCTCTATGTTGAATTGCGCCACTAATCTTTGCACAAAGTCACGCATCGCTGGGAAAGTATTTCTAGTGCCATCTGATGCGTCCAGCAGGAACACTACGTACGTCCTTTCTGGGTATGGCGTCATCAGCTAGGAAAAGAAAACAGCGTCATTAACACCAGGACATTTCAAAACATCTTCAGAGCGTCACGTTAGTTCACTAGCTCTTTGACTACCTAAGCTGCGAGTAATCAACAAGGCACAGCCTGTCAGCTAACTCTTGTGTAGTTCTGCCATGCACATACCGGTCAGAGTCGGGGAAGTTGGAGTGACGGGCATTGCAACATCCTGGACAGAGGCCAGCAGCTGCTCTTGGACATTTGGGAGCTCACTGAAGTCGGACACGGACAGAGCATAACTGGGGGCGTATGAAATTCTCTGCAGTTCTCTGCTATCAGAGCCCCTCGATCCTATTCCATAGGTCAAAACGCCAAGCTGCTGATATCGACACTGTTCAAATGACCTTCCTTTCATCCAGTCAAAAGCCAAGCTCTTTCAGAGAGGAGGCTGCTGTATCGACACTGTCAAATGACCTTCCCCCGCTAAGCAGGATCAGTATCTGCGGCACCCCCTCCAGCCGCCTGCTGCCGGAAGAGGCAGTAAAGACATTGTCGCTGACGTACTGGAGAGCTGCCCCCGTGTTGAGGGGTCTGCCTCCTTTGTGTCTCAGGCCTCTGACACGGTCAAGAACGTCTTCCTTTGTCGTGTAGCTGTTCAGATAGAAATGGACCTCAGCGTCTCTACTGTACTGCACCACAGAAACACGGTATCTGTTGGCCTCTATGTTGAATTGCTCCACTACTCTTTGCACAAAGTCACGCATGGCTGGGAAAGAATTCCTATTGCCGTCTGAACCGTCCAGAAGAAACACTACATCCTTTCTGGGTGTGGTGTAAAACAGCTAGGAGGGGGAAAAAACAGCATCATTAACGCCAAGAATATCAATAGCGTTCATTAACCTTCAGAATGTCATAACAGTTAACCACCTCATTAACAGTCTAAGCTCTGGCTAACATTCCCACTGCTCACAAAAAAAGGGTAAAAAAAAAGGAAGAGGAAAAAGGAGGGACATTAAGTAGAAAGACGAGACACAGCGTACTGTAAAGTTCTGCCATGCACATACCGGTGACAGGTGGTGAAGTTGGAGTGATGATTGGAACAGCCTGGACAGAGGCCAGAAGCTGCTCTTGGACTTTTGGAAGCTCACTGAAGTCGGACACGGTCAGAACATAACTGGGGTCGAATGAAATTCTCTGCAATTCTCTGCTATCAGAGCCCCTCGATCCTATTCCATAGGTCAAAACGCCACGCTCTTTCAGAGAGGAGGCTGCTGCATCAACACTGTCGGATGACCTTCCCCCACTAAGAAAAACCAATATCTGCGGCACACCCTCCAGTCGCCTGCTGCCAGAGGAGGCAGTAAAGACATTGTCTCTGACGTACTGGAGACCTGCCCCTGTGTAGAGGGGTCTGCCTCCTTTATGCTTCAGACCTCTGACACCGTCGAGAATGTCTTCCTTTGTCATGTATGTGTTAAGATAGAAATGGACCTCCGGGTCTCTGCTGTATTGGACCACGGAAAGCGATCTCTGTTCTCAGCTATGTCCAATCGCTCCACCATTCTTTGCACAAACTCTTTCATTGCTGGGAAACCATTCCTAGTGCCATCCGATCCATCCAGCAGGAAGACAACATCTCTCCTCTGCCTACGTCCCTCAACTAAGAAATAAGAGTTATGGGACAGATGGGGGACATTGTAAGGAAAAAAAAAAAGAAAAAGAAAAAAAGCCATATTGCATTACACAGTAGATGCTTTGCTATTAATCTGCTTTTCTGTGTTTTTCACTATCATCTCAAAACTCCCGCAAAATTTTACTACTCAGGAAGAAATACTTTTCCTTCTGCAACTCATTAGAACTACAGGTAGAGTAAAGCACACCTCACTACAAACATAAAAGCTGAGAGGAAGTAGAGGAAGCATGTTTATTTACGTCTACTTCCGTGGGGAGTGGCATTGCTATCGTCGTGGGAGTGGTAGACGTGCCCTCTACAAATACTGTGTCAATGTTGCTGAAAATCTGCTGTTGGACACTGGGAAGGTCAGCAAAGTCACTTACTGAGAGTGCATAACTAGGCTCATGGGAGATCCTCTGGAGTTCCCTGCTGTCTGAGCTCCTTGACCCTATCCCAAAGATAAGCACTCCCAGCTCCTTCAGGGATGAGGCCGGCGTGTCAACATTATCAGATGACCTTCCCCCACTCAGCAGAATCAGTAACTGGGGCACACCTTCTACACTTCTGCTTCCAGAGGAGGCAGTGAATACATTGTCCCTTACGTACTGGAGAGCTGCCCCCGTGTTGAGGGGTCTGCCTCCTTTGTGTCTCAGGCCTCTGACACGGTCAAGAACGTCCCTTTGTGTAGCTGTTCAGATAGAAATGGACCTCAGCGTCTCTACTGTACTGCACCACAGAAACACGGTCTCTTTTGGCCTCTATGTTGAATTGCTCCACTACTCTTTGCACAAAGTCACGCATGGCTGGGAAAGAATTCCTATTGCCGTCTGAACCGTCCAGAAGAACACTACATCCTTTCTGGGTGTGGTGTAAACAGCTAGGAGGGGGAAAAAACAGCATCATTAACGCCAAGAAATATCAATAGCGTTCATTAACCTTCAGAATGTCATAACAGTTAACCACCTCATTAACAGTCTAAGCTCTGGCTAACATTCCCACTGCTCACAAAAAAAGGGGAAAAAAAATCCCAGGAAGAGGAAAAAGGAGGGACATTAAGTAGAAAGACGAGACACAGCGTTACTGTAAAGTTCTGCCATGCACATACCGGTGACAGGTGGTGAAGTTGGAGTGATGGGAATTGGAACAGCCTGGACAGAGGCCAGAAGCTGCTCTTGGACTTTTGGAAGCTCACTGAAGTCGGACACGGTCAGAACATAACTGGGGTCGAATGAAATTCTCTGCAATTCTCTGCTATCAGAGCCCCTCGATCCTATTCCATAGGTCAAAACGCCAAGCTCTTTCAGAGAGGAGGCTGCTGCATCAACACTGTCGGATGACCTTCCCCCACTAAGAAAAACCAATATCTGCGGCACACCCTCCAGTCGCCTGCTGCCAGAGGAGGCAGTAAAGACATTGTCTCTGACGTACTGGAGACCTGCCCCTGTGTAGAGGGGTCTGCCTCCTTTATGCTTCAGACCTCTGACACCGTCGAGAATGTCTTCCTTTGTCATGTATGTGTTAAGATAGAAATGGACCTCCGGGTCTCTGCTGTATTGGACCACAGAAACGCGATCTCTGTTCTCAGCTATGTCCAATCGCTCCACCATTCTTTGCACAAACTCTTTCATTGCTGGGAAACCATTCCTAGTGCCATCCGATCCATCCAGCAGGAAGACAACATCTCTCCTCTGCCTACGTCCCTCAACTAAGGAATAAGAGTTATGGGACAGATGGGGGACATTGTAAGGAAAAAAAAAAGAAAAAGAAAAAAAGCCATATTGCATTACACAGTAGATGCTTTGCTATTAATCTTGCTTTCTGTGTTTTTCAATATCATCTCAACTCCCGCAAAATTTTACTACTCAGGAAGAAATACTTTTCCTTCTGCAACTCATTAGAACTACAGGTAGAGTAAAGCACACCTCACTACAAACATAAAAGCTGAGAGGAAGTAGAGGAAGCATGTTTATTTTTTTTCCTTACCTATCGTCGTGGGAGTGGTAGACGTGCCCTCTACAAATACTGTGTCAATGTTGCTGAAAATCTGCTGTTGGACACTGGGAATGTCAGCAAAGTCACTTACTGAGAGTGCATAACTAGGCTCATGGGAGATCCTCTGGAGTTCCCTGCTGTCTGAGCTCCTTGACCCTATCCCAAAGATAAGCACTCCCAGCTCCTTCAGGGATGAGGCCGGCGTGTCAACATTATCAGATGACCTTCCACCACTCAGCAGAATCAGTAACTGGGGCACACCTTCTACACTTCTGCTTCCAGAGGAGGCAGTGAATACATTGTCCCTTACGTACTGCAGAGCTGCCCCCGTGTTGAGGGGTCTGCCTTCTTTGTGCCTCAGACCCCTGACCGTGTCAAGTATGTCCTCCTTTCCTGAGTATGTGTTAAGATAGAAATGGGCCTCTGGATCTCTGCTGTACTGGACCACGGACACACGGTCTCTGTTCTCAGACACATTGAGTCTCTCCACCATCCTCTCAACAAAGTCACGCATCGCAGGGAAAGAGCTCCTAGTGCCATCTGAACCATCCAGCAGGAACACTACATCCCTCTTTCTCTCAGCTACGGGTAATGAAATGGAACACACAGTGACGTGAGCACTTGGCATCTGATATTTACTGTAGCTGCATGCGTGCGCTAGCTGGCAACTGCAAACGGGAAACGACTCTCCCACCCTTTAAGTTATTTTACGACCAACCCAATGGCCAAATGTTAGTCCCGTCTGCTATAATAACACCTCGTTTTGTTCAGAGTAAAACTGCCTAAATTTAATGAGTATGAAGCCCTGAAAGTAAGGTCTAAATTTAAAAGGTTGTACTGGTCAAAAGACAAAAACTTTGCCTAAAGCAAACCAACGAGTGAATAAACAAACACTTTAAAATGTAACAGTCCCTACAGTTCAAGAACTTGGCTTGTTAGTCTAATTTCCCACGGCTCTGCTCACATGCAATGCTAACTTAAACTGTTCAGGGTCTACTTCACGCTTTGCAACGAAGGGTTCAGTGTGCTGTTTTCTAGAGGCGTTCGGGAATCTGGCTTACCCGGGACAGTAGTTGTCATCGGCTTGACTTGACCAAGCACGTTGTTGAGGGAGCTGATAAACTGCTGTTGGACACTGGGAAGGTCAGAGAATTCATTGATGGACTGTGCATAGGTAGGATCATTGGCAATTCTCTGCACCTCTCTGCTGGAATTTCTGGTGCCGACGCCAAAAACCAAGATCCCGCCCTGTTTCAAGGCGGAGGCAGGTGTATCTATGTTATCGCTTGACCGTCCTCCACTGAGGAGGATGAGAATCTGAGGGACACCCACTTGCTTTCTACTCCCCGCAGAGGCAGTGAAGACATTGTCCCTCACGTACTGGAGAGCCACAGTGTTGAGGGGTCTCCCACCTCTATGCCTCAGACCTCTGGACAGAGTTCAAGATCTCCCCCTTTGTTGTGTAGGTATTCAGATAGAAATTGACCTCTGCTTCGTCTCTACTGTACTGCACCACGGAAACACGGTCTCTGTTTGCATCTATGTTGAATTGCTCCACTAATCTTTGCACAAAGTCACGCATCGCTGGGAAAGTATTTCTAGTGCCATCTGATGCGTCCAGCAGGAACACTACGTCCTTTCTGGGTATGGCGTCATCAGCTAGGAAAAGAAAACAGCGTCATTAACACCAGGACATTTCAAAACATCTTCAGAGCGTCACGTTAGTTCACTAGCTCTTTGACTACCTAAGCTGCGAGTAATCAACAAGGCACAGCCTGTCAGCTAACTCTTGTGTAGTTCTGCCATGCACATACCGGTCAGAGTCGGGGAAGTTGGAGTGACGGGCATTGCAACATCCTGGACAGAGGCCAGCAGCTGCTCTTGGACATTTGGGAGCTCACTGAAGTCGGACACGGACAGAGCATAACTGGGGGCGTATGAAATTCTCTGCAGTTCTCTGCTATCAGAGCCCCTCGATCCTATTCCATAGGTCAAAACGCCAAGCTTTTTCAGAGAGGAGGCTGCTGTATCGACACTGTCAAATGACCTTCCCCCGCTAAGCAGGATCAGTATCTGCGGCACTCCCTCCAGCCGCCTGCTGCCGGAAGAGGCAGTAAAGACATTGTCTCTGACGTACTGGAGAGCTGCCCCCGTGTTGAGGGGTCTGCCTCCTTTGTGTCTCAGGCCTCTGACACGGTCAAGAACGTCTTCCTTTGTCGTGTAGCTGTTCAGATAGAAATGACCTCAGCGTTCTACTGTACTGCACCACGGAAACACGGTCTCTGTTGGCCTCTATGTTGAATTGCTCCACTACTCTTTGCACAAAGTCACGCATGGCTGGGAAAGAATTCCTATTGCCGTCTGAACCGTCCAGAAGAAACACTACATCCTTTCTGGGTGTGGTGTAAACAGCTAGGAGGGGGAAAAAACAGCATCATTAACGCCAAGAAATATCTATAGCGTTCATTAACCTTCAGAATGTCATAACAGTTAACTACCTCATTAACAGTCTAAGCTCTGGCTAACATTCCCACTGCTCACAAAAAAAGGGTAAAAAAAAAGGAAGAGGAAAAAGGAGAGACATTAAGTAGAAAGACGAGACACAGCGTACTATATAGTTCTGCCATGCACATACCGGTGACAGGTGGTGAAGTTGGAGTAATGGGAATTGGAACAGCCTGGACAGAGGCCAGAAGCTGCTCTTGGACTTTTGGAAGCTCACTGAAGTCGGACACGGTCAGAGCATAATTGGGGTCGTATGAAATTCTCTGCAATTCTCTGCTATCAGAGCCCTTCGATCCTATTCCAAAGGTCAAAACACCAAGCTCTTTCAGAGAGGAGGCTGCTGCATCAACACTGTCAGATGACCTTCCCCCACTAAGAAAAACCAATATCTGCGGCACACCCTCCAGTCGCCTGCTGCCAGAGGAGGCAGTAAAGACATTGTCTCTGACATACTGGAGACCTGCCCCTGTGTAGAGGGGTCTGCCTCCTTTATGCTTCAGACCTCTGACACCGTCGAGAATGTCTTCCTTTGTCGTGTGTGTGTTAAGATAGAAATGGACCTCTGCTTCTCTGCTGTACTGGACTACAGAAATGCGATCTCTGTTCTCAGCTATGTCCAATCGCTCCACCATTCTTTGCACAAACTCTTTCATTGCTGGGAACCCATTCCTAGTGCCATCCGATCCATCCAGCAGGAAGACAACATCTTTTCTCTGTCTTTCACTCTGAGCTATGAAACAAATATTGAAGAGTGAAATCAGGAAGGACAGTACATACTATTATATAGGAATGTTCCACTTTGAAATAAAAAAAAAAAATAATTTTAAATATATGGTTGTTGCCTAATAGAAATGCATAGGTTTAACTTCTATGTTGAAAATTTATCATAATAGTAGGGCTGCCTTTGAATAAAGATTTTTCTGATTGACTAAAATTCTTTCATGATCTGACTAGGTGACTTCACCACTTTATGTAGATTTTTTTTCTTCCTGCGACTAATAAAATTTTGATCAACTAAGTCTCTTCTTGTTGAGTAATGGTTAGTCGACTATTAGGGGGCAGCCCTACATAATAATGACATTTTAACATAATTTTTATTATTAGTTTTTTTTTTTTATTAATGATCATAATATATTTATTGTTATTAAGAATTTTTTTTCTTACCTATGAATTCCTTTTTGTTGTAACTTGGAATGGCTTTTATTGCTTCTAATAGCTGTGTCTGGATTTTTGGTAATTCACTGAAGTCAGCCAATGAAAGCACTTTATTTTCAGAAGAAACTGTATGTAATTCATAAGAGTCTGAGTGCTTTCCTCCTATTCCATATATTATTAATACCCCACTTTTTTTTAGAGCAGAGGCTGCTTCAGAAATGCTTTCCCTTGATTTTCCACTGGTCAGCAGAATTAATATTTGAGGGATGCCTTCTTTGTGCCTGCTTCCTGAGGCACTTATAAAGATATTTTCCTTTACATATAGAAGGGCAGAACCTGTGTTTAAGGGCCTTCCACCTTTATGGCTAAGCACTTTTACTGCATTCAATACATCTTCCTTTCTTAAGAATGAATTCAAATAAAAATTTTTTACAGCAACATTGCTGTATTGAATTATTGAGATTCTATCATTATTAATTCCCACATTGAGATTTGTGATAATATTGTACAGAAAATCACGTATTTCTGGAAATCCTCTTCTTGTACTGTCCGAACCATCCACAAGAAAAGCAATATCCCTTTTAAATCCTGTGCCTAGAATTGCAATAATTACAGGATTAAAGATGCACCTTTAAAGTATTTTTCTAATTAGAAATAGTATGCTTAGTTTCATTAGTAATATACAATGGCAGGAGACAAATACATAAAAATGTTAAAAAGAAGTAAATGAATACAGAATATTATTTCCAACAATAAAATATTTTGTAACTTTATATTTAATTCAGCTTTCCATTAACAAAAATAAAAATAAATAAATAAATTAAATTAAATAAATCAAAATGATCAGAATATAATTTAAACAGAAATGATCAGCCTATAAGTCTCAACATATCAATCAAAACAAAAGCTTTACAGTGTATTATTTTTTTATTCTTACCATCAACTTCTCGGTCTCCTTTTTGTCTCCCACCCATAAGTTTTGTCATGAGGCTTTGGTGTACATTTTTTAAATCATGAAAATCAGAAACAGCAATGGCATAATCTGTCTTCGAAGAAATGGCTTCCATTTCAATAGGATCTGTCAGCCTTGACCCAATGGCAAAAATGGCTACTCCCATACTCTTTAGTGCGTTAGCTGGTCCACGAGGAGAATCTCTTGATCTGCCACCAGCCACAAGTACAAGATTTTGGCTAACACGGCCTATTTGCCGACTTCTAACACTAGGGGTAAAAATACTGTCTCTAACAAACTGCAAAGCCTGGCCAATATATTGCGGCCTTCCCCCTTTTGGTTTTAGGTTGCGAACAGCATCTGCCACCTCAGAAGTGGATGAGTATGTATTGAGATTAAAGCTTATTGCTGCAGTATTACTGAACTGCACAACAGCAATTTGATCTTTTTCTTTACCAACATCAAATGTCTCTGCCAAACTGGCCACAAATTCTCGTATAGCTGTGAATTTATCACTAGCATCATCTGATCCATCAATAAGAAACACAATATTTCTTCCTGCATCCAGAGTCTGGCCTACAATAAATAAAACAAAGAATATTTCCATAAAGGAAAGACAAAAGTATTTAAACGATTCTATAGAAACACAGTAGATACAGTGGCTAATTTGTCTGCATCTGCAAGTCTCTTGTTCATATAACATAATAGCATGTTCAACAAAGACATCATTTATCAAAGTTCTTACCCCCAGGAGTTGGAAATTGCTCAGGAATTTCATCACCACTTGTCAAAATAGAGGCAACTTTTTGGACAATGCTGTTGATGGAGGTGAAGTCAGGAACAGAGAAAGCATACGCTGGTATTGTAGACATTGTCTGTAACTCAAGTGTATCAGAATTACTTGTGCCAATTGTAATGACTTTTATGTTGTTTTCTCTTAAACTTTGTGAAATGGTTCTGACATCATCACCAGATCTACCACCACTAAATAAGTACAGAATCTGAGGGACACCCTCATGACGTCTGCTCCCAGAGGATTGTGTAAAAATATTTTCTTTAATAAACAGTAGAGCAGCTCCAGTATTCAGTGGCCTTCCACTTTTGTGCCTCATAGATCGTATGGAATTAAGTACCTCTTTTTTGGTTGAGTATGAGCTGAGATAAAAATTAGCTGTGGGATCCCGACTGTACTGAACAACCGCCACCCTATCAAGATCTTCCTCCACATTTAGACTCTCAACTATCCTCTGGATAAAATTGCGAATTCCCTCAAAACCAATTTTAGAATCATCAGATCCATCAATAAGAAATGCAACATCCCTTTTGACAAATTCTGTAATAAAGAAATGAAATGAATAAATTCAACTATAACAAAGTACTTTAACAGTACATTCTACAAAACTAGATCATGTGTTTGGACTAATCTAAAGCATTGTGCTATCAAGTGCTATAATACATAGAACACTGCTGCCAGTAGCTGGTGTGCACACATACATTATGAAATTAATTAATTTTCTCTTACCAGAGACCTGAGGTGTCATTGTTGGTAGCCGTTGGTTAGATAGCCTGTTTATTAATGCTAAAATATTCTCTTGAACATCAAGAATGCTCTCAAAATCAGAAATGAAAAAGTAGTTTGGCTGATGGGATATTGTTTGTAACTCAAGCGTATCAGCATTTGTAGTACCAATACTAAACGAAATAACACCAGTGTCTTTCAAAGCTTTGACTGGACCACGTATCTCGTCGTTGGACCTTCCAGAGTTCAATAGAATTAGAACCTGTGGCACACCCTCCAAAAGTCTACTCCCGGCAGCAGCAGTAAATAGGTTGTCCTTAACATATTGTAGGGCTGCCCCAGTGTGGCGCAGCCTTCCTCCTTTATGAATTAAATGTTTCACATTATTTATAACATCATCTGATGATGAATATGTATTCAAAAGGAAATCAAAGGCTGCATCATCACTGTACTGGACCACTGAAACACGATCTTTATTTGGTGCCACATTCAGTTTCTGAACCAGGGTCTGAACAAAGTTCTGCATTCCTGAGAAACTTTCCTTTGTTTCATCAGTGCCATCGATTAAAAACACAACATCTCTCTTTCCAGCATCTGTTGCAATGAGCATAAATATTATACAGTTATGGCACTAGCCCACAACACCTTTAGATCATCACATTCCAAAAAAAATATATATATAAAAAAAAATGTAAAAATCATCCTTACCTGTAGTTTGTGGAAGCCTCCTGGGTTGACGAGGAACTCTTTTTACATATGATACAAGTTTCTGTTCAATGGTTTGAAGGTCATCAAACTGAGGAACAGTAAGGGTATGACCAGGAGTATATGAAATTTCCTGGAGTTGAATAACATCTGCATTTTGATTGCCAATACTGAATGTTACAATTTGATCCTTTTTCAGAGCAGAGGCTGGAGCTCTAACATCATCCTGAGACCTTCCTCCAGTCACAAGCACAAGCACCTGAGGAGCCCCCTCTAGGATTCTGCTCCCAGAAGAGGCAATGAATATGTTCTTTTTGGTATAGTCAAGGGCTCTTCCTGTGTTGAGGGGACTTCCTCCCTGGTGTTTCACACTCTCAATTGAATTGAGAATGTCTTGCTTTGTGGCATGTGTGTTGAGGTAAAAATGGACCTGTGGCTCTCTGCTGTATTGAACTACAGACACTCTGTCTCTGTTTGGCCCAATATTGAGTTTGTCCACCACTCTTTGAACAAACTGACACATTTGTTTAAATGCATCCCTGGTGTCATCAGACCCATCCAGAATAAAGACAATGTCTCTTTGAGCTGCATCCAATTCAACTGGGATGAAAATTAAATGGCTTTAGTAAAACGGAGTCTTATAAAGTGTAAGACAAAACATCATTAACACACTAAATACATAAAGCACATTATTGTATGTCGTCATTTTTCATAGTATTAACAATAAAATTCAAATCCGAATGAACAATTTACAGACAAATTTACAATCCATATACATTTTGCTATGTTTGTGTTTTTAAGAATATGCTGACATTATCTGGCACAAAGTAAAATGAAAAATGTATGACTGGATATCACTAGTGTATTTTCAAGCTCAATTGAATAAGTAAGATCAATCAAGCAACCAGAATAGAAAAAGGGAAGAACAAGAAGTTGAAATACTAGCAATGATTGAGAAATCATTGGCTCAAACAAGAGCTTTAACCTGAAGGGGAATCTCCACAAGCAGTAAGACTCTTCCATGGTTAAGAAAACCAGTGGAAAACCATGGAAGTTCTCTGATGGACAAAGCAAAAGATGAACAGACCATGTAAATATTCAGTGGTCAAGGACATTAATTGCCATTATTTAACATATGTTAAGAAAGCTGAATCAATCAATCAATCAATGGCCTCATAGTTAAAGCAAGCAGTTTAGTGAAGAAAGCAGCTTTTCGTGAAATTTGGTGTCCAAACTCTCAAATGCCCAAAGTCAAAAGAAAAAGTTTGAATTTGAGGAAAATGGCAAGTGTTGTTATTCTTACCGATGATAGTAGGGGGGTCTATTCCCATTTTGGATTTGATAAAGGAGAGTATATCAGGCTGTATATTTAAAAGCTCACCAAAGGCTGGAAGATTAAAAATAAATCTAGGTGAAAATGCTATGCTTTGGAGCTCTGCCTTTACAGCATTCTTTATTCCAATGGCAATGGACAGAACTCCAATATTTTTGAGATCTTCAGCTGGACCTGCCACATCATCAACGGACCCTCCACCAGTCATAACAATCAACAGCTGAGGTACTCCTAGCTGATGTCTACTTCCAGAAGCAGCAGTGAAAACATTGTCCCTGACATACTGTAGTGCTGCCCCAGTATTTAGATTTCTTCCACCTTTTGCTGTAAGGCCATTAATGGCATAAATTACAGCTTTCTTACTACTGTAAGTATTAAGTAGGAAATGAGTCAAAGCATCTTCGCTGTACTGTATTACAGCAACTCGAACAATGTCCTGGTCAATGTCAAGATCCTCTGTCATTCTCCGAATAAACTCACGGATGGCAAGAAATCCATTTTTGGAGTCATCGGAGCCATCAAGGAGAAAAACTATATCCCGTTTGTTAATTCCTGTGTCAGGCAAGTTACCAAGAAAAGAAAAAGAAAAGGATATTGGAATACATCTGACTCATTCAATGTATAAATTGAATAGCAAAAGCTTTAAAAGTGTACAAGAGTGTTTCAAAATGCAAGTAAATCAAAGAATATCAGTGACATCGAACCCTCAAAATGTATTTTGTGGGTCAGGATGTGAATAGCGTTGAATAAGAAAAGGTCTTGCAAGTGAAATATAGTTCAAAAACACTCCCATGAAATGAACATCTTTATGTGCAAAAGATGTCAACTAAAGACATGGAAGATATAAGAAAATATTTAAGAAGAAAGACTTAAGAAAAGTTTAGGGAATTTTCAGTTCCACCCTAGAATTAAGCCCTATTCAGATGGGACTAGTTTTACAGGGGGTCGTTAGAAAAAATTTGTGTTTCACAGATGTACTTGTTGATTTTAATCCCATCCGAATCTGCCATGTCTGTGTTTTTCTCACACAAGCTCTTTAATAAATTAGAGAGAGAGAGAGAGAGAGAGAGAGAGAGAGAGAGAGATAAAGAGCAAATTACCTACTGTTTTTCAGCAAACTCAGTGATTCTCTGAGAAAACGAATCCTGTCCAAATGCAAATGTCTGTGATTGCCAGTATACAAATATATGTTTTTTCACAACGCATTTCCTTGTGTTTTGGCCAAAATGAATTACCGTAATTGTTCTTACCACGCGCATATTTGATATATTTGCCTCTCAGCAAAGAAATAACAAAAATAACAATAATAAAATCAAGAGCCAGATCACTTAAACAGTTAAGACTGGCTATTGTAATATCAGTTCAGGTAAGATTACTCATGTTCATTTCTGCACTCAATTACATAATGTTCTAATTACATATGTACCTTTATGAAAATTAAACATGGGTTTACTACAAATAAATTAAAAAAATAAAGTAAACCACACATTAACATGGTTTTGCTATACTATCCATAGAGCTTTACCATGGTATTTGTAGTAAAACTGATTATATTAATGGAAATTAATCCGAATGACTATACGCAATGCACACATACAGAGCGCGTGATCTCTGTGATGCCCAGATGTACAAAACAGACCCTCCCACCTCTGTAATAAACACGGCGATGTTAGGCCCGTCCAAATTGAGACATGACAATCGCAGATGTAAAGTGATTGAAACTCAAATGTAATTTAGAAAACTAGTCTCGTCCAAATAGGGCTTTAGGATATCAACCTACAGATATATGGCAATTTATATCACATTTAAGGCATTAAGCAGATGCTTTTACCCATAACTTTTGTTTTTGGAATTTCTCCTGATTCTTTTGGGATATGCTTTAGTGTTAAAACTATTTGTGGCGCTAATAAAGGAAGGTCATTATATCAATCAATATAATGTGTGAATTGCGACTGAAATGATAGTTTTCAGCTCATTTAAATCTGCATTTTTCACACCAATGTTCATGGTCACAATTTCAAGATCTTTCAGGGCCATGGCAGACCCTATTGTTTCATCACCAGATGGTCTGATACTCAACAACATTAGTATTTCAGGAATTCCATAAACTCATATATTCCCAGATAAAGAATTGAAAACCTGGTGCCTCACAAACTGGAGGCCTGCACCAGTGTTAGCTGCTTGTCCACCTTTGTGTTTCAGGACCTTTTTTTTTTTGTATTTAGAGCCTCCACCTTTGTTGAGTAAGTTTTAAGATAGAAGTCAACCAATGGATTGTCACTGTACTGAACCACAGATATTCTGTATTTTCTCTCTTCCACATTAAGTTTCTCAACAAGTCTTTGAACAAAATCACACACTGCACCAAATCCACTTTTAATACTGTCAGAATCATCCAAGATGAACACAATATCTTTTGCTACATCTTTGGCATCAGCTAAGACATAGTACACCAATGAGAAATATTTTGAAACACAGAATAGCAGGGTACCCAAAAAAACCCACTAATGCACTCTGCTGCTTTTGCAAGCATACAGAAGACCACAGAAACACAAAGAGTAAAAATTGTCTTACCTTCCTCTAGAAAGGCCTTCAGTTCTTGATCTGGAAGGTTCACATAGTTCTTGAGCCTTTCCTGAACAGTGCTGAGCTGGCTGAATTCCTTCACATTGAAAGCAAATGATGGATTGTGAGAGATGGCTTCAATCTGTTTAGGGTCTGCATTTTTCACTCCAACACCAAAAGGAACAACTCCCTCAGTCTTTAGGGCAACTGCAGGTTCTCCGACACTGTCTCTTGATCTCCCCCCAGTCAAAACTATCAAAAATTGGGGAACATTTTCACCGGCTCGACCACCATTTGTTCGTGACAAGATAGTGTTTTTCATGAAAGTCAAGGCAATTCCAGTATTTAAACTTCTGCCACCTGCCAGAGTGAGGCCACTTACAGCTCTCAGCACCTCATCTTTGGTTCGGTAAGTGTTCAGGTAGAAGTTAGGACTTGGTCTCTCACTATGCTGGACCACAGAAACTCGTACTTTATCAAAGCCTATATCCAGAGGCTCAATGACTTTGGAAATGAAGTCACGGATATAGGGAAAGTCACTTCTCACATCATCAGAGCCATCAATCAAGAATGCAACATCCCTTTCTCCAATAGAGGGACTTGGTATTTCTGTGAAAGATTTTAAAAAGGAAGAGAATATGAAATAAATACAATAAAGTGCTTAAATATCAACAGTACAACATTAACGTTAGATTGTACATTTCTGATTACAAAAGAAAATAAATGTAGGAGATTAAAAAATAAAGTGGTGCAAAAAGAAATTTACGTTGACTAATTTGACATGTACCTAGACTTTATCATGATACTTATCACCTCAAAACAATTGTTTTTTAGTTACTGGTGCCCATTGGTAGAAAGTACTTATTCACTGGCAAGTTTGTTACTATTTGGAAATAAAAGTCTGATAATTGAAGTGCTGTGTCATTTCAGTTATGCAGTATGTTTAATGCACCATTAGATACATCTTAATATATTAACAGAATAAAATATTATTCAACAAAACTTGTGGGTTTCTCAGATAATAGTTCTTTAGAAAGAGAGTTTGAAGGTTCCATTTGTGTCACACCCCACTTTAAACGTGGAATTTATATACAAAATTAAAATATCACTAATTTTTGTCTTTCTTCCTCATTTAGGGTGACCACTAGGTCAAGTATAATCTTTTTATTTTCTAGGCCACTGATACAAGTAGAAGCTTCCTCTCTGATCACATTAATCACTTCTGTAAAAAGCAATTAATTTATTTACATGTTGTTAAGTTTAAAAAATAAAACAAAGATTTTTTTATGGTCATGCATTTTATGATTATTATTTTATATACTTTATATATATATATATGTGTGAAAAGGTGCTTTAGCTCACCTATTACTGGAGTATCAGTCTCCCCAACAACAGTGACCAGTGGTGTCATAATTTCATCAACAACACCTGACAAGTCAGCAAAATTTCTTCTATAGTATGCCAAATCTTTAACAAAAGCAACAGTTTTCAGGAAACTTTCCTCCACTTGGCCAGCTCCAACAGCAAAGGTCAAAACGCCCGCTAAAGCTACACTGTCTGCAATCCTCTTGACCTCATCTTGAGATGGTCCTCCTGTAATTAAAACCAGTACCTGCTGGATCCTCTCTTTTCTACGAGACCCAGCAGAGGGCTGGAAGTGGTTGGCTAGGGCATACTGTAGGGCTGCACCAGTGTTCAATGCACGTCCTCCCATCAATCTCATCCGAGCAATGGCAGAGAGCACGCCCTGTTTGGTGTTGTAAGTTTTCAGATAAAACTCTGTATGCTGCCTTTCAGCAAACTGCATTAGTCCAATGCGCACTCGCTCAGGTCGAACATCTAGTCTTTTCACCACTTCGGTAATGAAGTCCAGCACAGGTTGCTGGTTATTTCCAACATAGTTAGATCCATCCACCAAGAAGACAATGTCTCGGACAACTCTTTGGGTGTGAACCGTAGTAACATCCACAATTGTGCCTAGAAGATTTTATATAACCACAATTTTAGATATTTAAGTACCGTTTAAATGAAGTTCAAGAAACTCAATTTGTGCTATAAGACAGTATCAATGGGCAAAAATGCATAAGAAAAGATACATGTGTTTGTAAAGTATTTTATTAACTAGGGGAGCACGGGGCACAAACTAATGCAGCATAGTTGTAACACAGAGATTAAATATTTTCACACATGCTAGCATAACCAAATTTAAGATTTTTGTCATATCAACACTATATAGAGAAAAAGTGTGCCAAAATTCAAACATGTTTTAAAGATATTGCTAAATAGCAAAAGTACATTTCTGGCTGAAGTAAATTTTTCATTTCACTTTCTAGTATTAATTTAAAATGAGACAGATCTGCTATTATTATCATCTCCAATCTGTTACTTATCAGATTAGATAGTTTTTTAATGCTTCACATACTAGTAGATGACACCAACTAGTTCTAAATTCCAGTTGCGCAGATGGGGAACATTGTAACACTGCGTTACAATGTGCCCCGCTATTATTAGAATCATGCTATTCTATGACAGCATAGCGATGTAATTTACACTATTTACTTTTATGAATTTTAATGAGAAACCACAAGAAACAGGTGAATAAGACTGACAGTCAATTAATGTTCAGAAATTATTATTTCAAGAGAGCATTTTGGCTTGTTTATGTGTCTCCTGTTCTGTGAGAACTGTGTGTGGAGGGAGGGGAGTGTTGTTTTCATCTCTGTGTTTTTCTGAATGATTGAATGTGTTTCTTCATCTATTTGGCCACATTGTTTTGAACTATACTGTATAGCTGCGTCTTCTGATCAGGGCCGTCCCAAGCATGGTTGCAATGTATTCATTGTCAAACTCCAAAATTAGAATTTTTTTAATTCTTAAAAAAGCCATTATTCTATTTGAAAAAGTTAATCATTTTATTTTATTAACAAAATATTTTTTCAAGTTTGTCTTGTGTACTGTAATTTTCTTTCTTTAGATCAGATAACATTTTAAGCTGTCATGTGGTCATGTTACAATGTGTCCCTCAGATGTTACAATGCACCCCGAGGTATGTTGTCACATTTCACTTCCATTTTTTAAAGGGGAAATAAAGAAAAACATATACACTGTAATTCTGAAACAAAGTGACATATTTGTGCAAGAAAAGTGTGAAATTAATATGAATAAAAATTATACTCTGAACCTTGGATTTATACAAACTGAGAATGTCGAAAAGTGTTAGGTTGGACACCGTGCTCCCCTATATTTATCTTATTAATTTAAATATTTATCTATATAACTAATACTTATGAACAATTCAAACTGCTTTTTTTATAAACAAAATTAGTATGTTTGTAGAATTCTAAAGATTACCTGTGTCAGTTGGACCCTCTGTTACAACAATACCAGACAATGTAGAGAGAGGGGAGACAATTACACTGGGGTTGCGCTGCAACATCCTGAAGTCCTTCAGCATGAAAACCACACTGTCATCAAAAGCTATTTGCCTGAGCTCAGCCTCATCGGCAGCCCTGGAGCCTGCAGCCAAAGTCAGAACACCCATTTGACGAAGGGCATCAGCTGGTTGTTGGACACTGTCTTTGGATTTTTTACTGGTCAGGAGCAACACAAGCTGTGGCACTTGATCTTGAATGCGGCTCCCACTCTCAGCTGTGAGCATGTTGGTCCTCACAAATTCCAAGGCAGCACCAATGTTGACTTCAGTCGAAGGTTTGGGTTTTATTTTTGCGAGGGCAGAGATTAGTGACTCCTTTGAACTGAATGAGTTGAGGTTGATATCCATTCTTGGGGTGGTGGAAAACATGGCCACTCCGACCTGCACCTGATCAGGACCAATTGGCATGGTGTCAATAAACTTTTTGATGAATTCTCGCACTGCATTGATTACGATGGTGCCCATGCTACTGTCAATGAGGAAAACAATATCTCTCTTCCCAACAGTCAAAGCTAAAAAAAGGGGTGGGGGTGGGGGGGAGAGAGAGAGAAGAATTCAGCTTAGTCCTTCTGCAAATTATAAACAAAATCAAGCAACCTAAATTAGCTCTCATCATTTATTTAAAAATTAATAATTAAGGTTTAGCTTGAAGGTTGTTTTACAAATACGATGTATTAACTATCACCATTCTTTTACTTGACATAAAGATGGCATAGATAAATCATATGTACAGTGAAAATTAATCAGCATTAAGTGATCATTCATTTCAAAATGGACATTTGCTGTGACCAAAATTTAATAATATCCTGGATAAACATACAAACTTACAAAAATTTAGTTATCTCTCTCCATTTGAAAGCTGTGCTACACTTGATTTAGTCTAAATATTGTGTTTTAGAGAGAACAATCAATGATGAGAACAGTGAACTACAAAACTTTTTGTATGGTTCATTGGCAAACATCATATGTTTTTTACAGCATTGGTTTTTAATCCTGGTCCTGGGGACCCACCGCTCTGCACAGTTTGTATGTCTTTAATCGGACTCTGCACAGTTCATGGAGCTCTAACCTGATGAGATGATGAACTGAATCAAGTGTGTTAAATAAGGGAGACACAGAATTGCAGAGCAGTGAGTCCCAAAGACCAGGATTGAAACTACTAGCTTACAGCACTCAAAATATGGTGTTTAAGTGTTGCCTCTAAAATACCAGACAAAGAAATACTGAAAATATTAAGAATAAAAAACACTAAAATTTTTGTTTAAATGTCCACAACCCAGTACAGTTATTATTTCCCGCTCTTCAGTTTCGCTATGGAATCCCCCTCATATGTTAATTACATACCTTCTGTGAAATCAGTTTGAATCACAATGGTGCGCTGGGCGACCCCATTAATGTATTGCAGTATCTGGTCACCCTCGCTTGCCACTGTTCTGACATCAGGAGCAGACAGAACAAAACTTTTGTCTGTAGCAATAGTTTCCAGTTGGGCAGTAGCTGAATCACCCACAGCAATGCCAAAGGTGTACACACTGGCCTGCTTTAGGGCCCTCTCGCCCTGACTGACATCATCAGTGGACTCCCTAGTACTGATCACCACCAGCACCTGGGGTACCCCTTCCTCAGCCCTGCCTCCTGCATCTTGGCCCAATAGCCTGTCTGCCACCTCCTGCAAAGCGGCCCCCAGATTTGCCTCATAACTGCCAGGGTACTTAAGCCCCCGAATAGCACTGAGGACATTTTCTTTGTTGTCAAAGCTATTGAGATAGAACTGAATGTCAGGGTCGGCACCATAAAGCATGAGGGCAACACGGATTGCATCCCTCCCCACGGCAAGCCCCTCAATCACTTGGACAGCCAAATCACTGATGAGGGGGAAGTTGGCAGCTCCAACGCTCTCTGATCCGTCAATTAAGAGTACAAGGTCGGCTGGCGCAGGGGCTTTGAAGGGAAGTGGAGAGAGGACAGAGAGACAAACAAAATATAATGCAAAATGTGTGGGTTAAAAAAAGGAAATAGGGAGGGTGAAAGGGGAGGGGTGCAAGCATAAAACATAATCATGGATAATTACAATCCATCATAAAAACACAACACAAACACATTATACTGCATGTCTGCTGAACCAAGAAAGATGCTCTGCAACTTTCTCATTTTCATACTCTAAATAGTGTAGAATTAAGTTGTGGGGTTTTAATTTACAGTGCATTTAGAGTAATTGTGTGTACATTACAAAGATTCTGTACTGTTTATGTGTTTGGGCCCCACTAGAGGCTGCCTAGGCAACTGAATCTTTTCATCTTCTTGTGTTCAGTCAGACCATGCAGACTCATGTTACATTATTCAGTGATAACAGCACCAGTCATGACCCTTGTGTCTCATCTTTGGACCTTCATAAATATTTATTTTACTGTCACTTCTTTCAACTGTACTAGCATTTTTTTTTCACATATTTGATTGTTAAAGACCCTGTGAAATCGCTCAACAATCATGGTTTTATTTCTTGTCATAACAGTACTAAAACTAAATTTATGGCCAGGATATATTGTAAGGTTTATCCCATGTTTAAACAGTCAATAAGCTTTATGTCACAAACATGAGCCATGATTTACTACTTGATAATCGACTGCGGGTGATATCAGGGGAGGGACATTAATGTTCTAGACAGCATCTGATGCAAACATGTCTGTAATATAGGATGAGCCATCAATAATTTTAGCTTCATTTTCCAGAAGAAATAGACTGTGAATGTAAAATGCATACAAAAGGCTCAAAACTTTCACCTTCAATTTATGGGGTCTTTAATGTTTAAATTTAGTGAAATATGCCCTTTGTTTAGTAAACAATTCAAAGATGAGAACATATGGATTCATCACTGTCTTAATTGTGGAGAAACACTTTTTTTTTTTTTTTTTTTTTTTTTTTTTTTGTTTAAATGTTTAGACAGTGAGGACAGTGAGAAATAAGAATCATAAGTTTAGGTCTTTAGGCTTTAGGTGTGCTGGGTGGTTAGCCATCATCAGCTGCTGATGATCTCTAAGACATAAATCAGTGATATGACATCTAAAGAATTTAGGCTTCAATTTGTAAGTGAATCTAATTTTCATTGTTTATTTTTTTAGAATTTAGTAGAGGAATGGATGGATAAATACAGTAAGTGAATGGATAATGGCAGAGAGACAGAAAGACAGTGAGATGGATGCTAATAGTTTTGAAGTTCTGTTACATCTAAAATCCATTATTTCACGTCTATTTGCGCAAATGCACTAAAAACAGTAGGAGTCACAGCATGCAGAAAATGTGACTGTGACAAAACTAGTCATGTTAACAGTGGGGGAATTGTTAATTGGGTTATTTCTTTATTTATATTTAATTGGGTTAGTTTAATTTGTCATGAATTACCCATAGTCAATATTAACTGGCTGTGGCCGTTCCCGACGCTGACAGTAGCTCTTGAGACCTTTCAGGATTGGTGTTGTAAACTTAAAATTCAGTTATCCATTGAATTGTTTTTGTTCATTAGGAGTTCTGAACAAACTACAGCATACTGATCTGAATGGTTTCTAGGTATTTAAATCAGTTATTTCATTTTACATAAACTGTAACTATCTCTGTCTTGAATATGAGATTTCAAAGTTTTAACACAAGTGACCAGCACTGATGGGGGTCTTCTGAAAATACTCCTATTGTTACTTGCTGTTGCACAAGTAGATATAATTAAACTTAATATTTGCTTTGCAAAGAACAAGATACCCAATTTTAAACTCTCCTCCCATAGCACAGTAAAATGAATATGTTTTTACCCATAGTGTGACATTTACATCTCAAAGAAGAGTGAAGAGACAAAAAAAATAAAATAAAATAAAAATAAATAAAAATAAAAAATAAAGACGACTAAACTTACCATCCTGAGCTTCAAGTTTTTGGAATAGGCCAAAAACCATGACACCCCAGAGGGCATACAATAACAACCGGCTCTTCCCCATTGTCCACAAAAGGAAAGGAGTAGACAGCTGGAAAAAGACAACAAAACTGCTTTTAAGGTTTTAGGAAAATGTACAGCGTACTAGAGTACAGATATATGGATACTCTCGCACAACATCCCTTTATTTCAGATAAAACTTACTCAATTTCAATGGCACTAACATACATAAGTTTTTGTTCATCCACAGTTCTGACATAACTTTGCACAGTTTGATAATGTTTTGCTATCAAATTATAGGTGTCAAACGATCAATATTCTAAATATAGTCCCTTACTGGGTTGTTTGTGTTCTCATCTTATCTCATAAAATATAACATAAACATTCTCTGAAATACCTCAGGTCTGTTTACGCGTATTTTTAGGAGGACAGGAAAAGTTTTGGCAGCACGGTGAGATTTATGTGATCTGTTTCCACCCCATGAGCCAAATCCACACAGCTGTCAGATTTAAGGATTTTAAAAGGTTTTCTTCCCACATCAACTGTCCTCACTTGCCAGTAAAAACCACTAAGCACTACACAGTCCATACTCAGAAAAAAAGCATCAGAGTACTGGACACAAACAAAAATGCCATAACATGCAGACAGACAATTACCTCAACACAGAATGTCCCTCTCCCTGCTGAGCTAAGAATCACACTGAAAGGTTCTATTGTAAAAAATTTCAGAGTGAAAGCCTACAGGAAAATAACATGTTTCCATCACATCAGTCTCAGAGTCGTTGGACGCATTGAGTCATGGTACAAATTCATTAGGTTTGGTAGTTGGTTGACATGTGACCACAAATGCAAATATGATTAAAAATAAAAACTTATATAAATAACATTTGTTTTTAAAGGCATTTTTGCATGTTTTGCTCTTACAGTTGTAATAAAAGTAAACATTTAACATTTTTATTATTTATTTTTTAAAATCGTAACAAAGTAAAGCCTAATTTGTCCTGAGGAAAAATCATGTCTTGTTCCAATTCAAACATTCCTTATATATTCATTATACATATAAATATGCCTTTAAATAATAGTTTCAATTAATTTATTTTAAAATCATTTTTCCACCTGCCATTTTAAAATTGTTGTAAGCTGCTCTTTTTATTTAACATGAAGTCTTGTTAACATTGATATTTTCAAGATATTCAACAAGAAAACATGTAGGAGGAACTTATTATTATTATTATTTTAGCTAACAACAAGAAGTAGTGCTATGAGAATGGAGCCAGTTTGTTGGAGAGTTGAAAACCAAAGGGAATTTGTGACCTCATCCAATATAGATATAGACAGATATAGATGTGTGTGTGTGTGTGTGTGTGTGTGTGTGTGTGTGTGTGTGTGTGTGTGTGTGTGTGTGTGTGTGTGTGTGTGTGTGTGTGTGTGTGTGTGTGTGTGTGTGTGTGTGTGTGTCAATTACATTCATTGTGCACAAGACCAGGAAATATAAATAAATAGCATATGTAATAAATAGATTAAATACCAACATAAATTTGAACATAATGTTGACATCACTGTTTTCAATTCACAACTTCAATATAAATATGAAAAAAGAAAATGATCACATCTGGAATAGGTTGAATCTAAAAAAAATAGAAAGAAAGAGGGAAAGAAAGAAAGAAAGAAAGAGGTCCTTACACAAAATTACTTTATGAGCTGATTGACGTTGTTTCGGTTGGCATTTATTTCATTTGGATGCAGAAAAATACTTCAGCACACAAAGGTATTACATTGTAAATTTAAAACATATAATGTAACAATGCATGGTTATAATGTGCACAATATGTGCCAACTAGTGGTGTGTCTGAGAAATAATAACTGCAAGCACAAACATAAAAAACTGGGCATCTGAATTGAGAATTCTTGAGAATTACTGATATTCACATACTGCTTATAGAAATAAAGAAACAAATAAATATAATTAATTATAACCAGGGCAAAACATAATAATGTCCAGTGCAAACTACAAAAATATTTCCCAAGGTATTTCCCAAAGTATTTCCCTCACATTCAAATCATGGAAATCTCTTTTTAATTACATTAATAATTACATTATTTTTTAGCATAATTTTGCTGCTTCATTCAGTAAAGAATAAACAACTGATTCAGGCATTTTTTTAATACCCAAGCAACAATAATGGGATGGAAAACATATGTTTGTACCAAAACCAAGCTCAGTCAAAAAACCTTAACCGCCAAAAGATTATTACAAACTGTCTCAACATTGTCCTCTAGTGGATTGAGTTGGGATAACTACCTCTCCCAGGCAGTCTTTCTCAACGCAGGCCCAACAGAGGAAATCTAACGCCCACACTCTCAGGAAAAATGTGCAAAAATTGTAACTTTAGATTGTCACTGCATGAGGCAGTATCATCATAGGTACACTTTCATACCTTATCTTCCCCTAAAGGGTGCATATCAGCACCCTATAGTTCTGTGCATGTTTGTGGTGGTGTTAATTATATATGTTTGCCTATATGTATGCAAGTCAATGGGAAAGTACTGCAGTGGATTTAGGTTTTCTGGTGTTTTCAAGGGTCCACATCTGGTTCTGCTTCACTTAAGTTTAATGCCTCAGCTCTAACTCTCCCAGCATTCTTTGTCCATCTGGCAAAGACAGTGGAAAAAAGTGTTTCACATCACCCTGTCTTTACAGTTCTGGGCAGAAGGTGCGATTTGAATAATGTCTATAGTGGTAGAAAACTACAACAGAGACTTGTTCTGCTTCTTGCCTCTGTTTAAACATGCTCATAATCAGTATTATCCTCATCCTGTTAGATACCATCTTGATTAAAACAAAATCAGTATAACAACCAAAACAGACAGATAAGATGATAATTTTGCAATATATCCTTCTAAAAAATGTGCATTTTACACTTTTACATAACATAATTATTAAGGTAAATGTAATCATATCACAAACACATGACTGCATACTGTAACAGTGGTCTCAAAAACTTTCCTACTAATTTTTTCACTCTTAACACACCCTTAGAGCCCCTCCTCATGTATTTTACTTATCAGAGCACTTTGCTCTGCCTCTTCTGCAATGCCTCTTCCTGTGGTGCAAGACAAATTCCCTCTTTCTCCCAAAGCTTTGGAATTTAGTGTACCCACAGAATTCTCAACATTAAAACTATAATTAAGAAGTAAAACTGCCTACACATCGTGTGCATTGGAAAAGTCATGCAAACAAATTAAACTTATAGGGTAAAAAGAGTGCATACACAGCATATTTTAGAAAAATGGATTTTGGCAGTTTTAGAATGCATGCATACAAATACACTAAAACCCACACCATCTTGTACAGTCTCACTCATAATATAAAATACTTAAATGCTCCTTTTACAATGACATATTTGCATGACTCATATATAACAAAGCAGCTTACCTCTGGAATACAGGATTCAGAATGCTGTATTCCACAGTCTTTCTATGGAATCTCAAATAACAAAAAGACAACTCTTAGGTCATTATCTCCCTGGTATTTCCCTTCTGTGAACTGTTCTGAATGGGACAGGCAGAAATGAGGCTGATTAGCTCGTATGCTGGAGCTCTACTGTGAGACTCTCGTCCGTTGAGCTGACTGTGTGCTCTCCAGAAGAGCAGTGCCACTCACTTCAGCCTGGGACAGAACACACAACTCAGAGAATCCTGGAGAAAAGCCACTCAATTTTTCCACGCCTCCTACTTTCCTCTGCATAGAGAAGAAGGAAAAAGCACAAAGAGGGGAAAAAAAGTGAGCGAGAGAGAGTTATAAATGAGAAACAGACCCAAGTATGGCTTTGGTATGGCTGTTCCTTATTGGGAAGGTGATGTAACAAACCAAACCAAAGATTTTTTTTCTCCTTACACTCCTCACTTGTGATGTTCTTTTTTTTTTCTTTTTTTTCTTTTTTTACTTTTATTTTACTTGCTTCCTGCTGGATTAATAATCTGAAACAATATTCTATATGAAATTATTCTTGCAAGCCTCTTTAGTATATATAAAAAATGAGGAGTATAAATGTAGAAGTATTTGAAAAAAAATCGCTTTTTGGATTGCACTTGTTTAGATGACTGTGACAAGGTTCTGGATGGTGACATTTGTTTCTAATTCTGAGGAGATGAATCAAGCATAATAAAGATCATATTTTTTACACTTATTACTGTATATGAAATAACACACAAAGACATGTAAATCAGGTACATCTGCTTCAACGGCAACACAATTAGGAAACACATTCAGATAATAAGTAACCTGTTTAAATGTTACATGATACATGTGAAAGCTACGTAAAAACAAGTTCTCAGGCATTGCACACAATGAAATCATTTTCTAGTTGTCACAGAATAAGCTGACCTAAGATGGGTGGATCAAAGTGAGGTGTCAGTCCTGAGAGGTCAGATTTTTACTGTTGAAAAGTAATATTATAATATGCATTTAATTCAGCCCAGAAAACACCTGTTTCTGTATCTCATTGTTGAATTAACTAGCTATGCTCACTGTGCTCTGAAATATGTCAGAATCCTAGAGAACACAACAACTGATGCCCGTGATTCATTGCAGCGATTACTTCACAAATAAGAGATTTGTTGACAAATTCTGCTCCAATTATAATAGATAAATGTCAATTTAAAGAAACTACAAATGTAAAATGCGATGTACTGTAGCCTAACGATTTTGAGAAGAACAAAAGTTTCCCCATTTCAATAAACTGTGATCCCACTGTGTAGTATCTTGAGAAAAATACAGCCTGTTGCCTTATAGGGCCTTTTAATGCTTTCCTTTTAATACTTTTTCCTCTGTTCACCAGGGTCAACTGTTATACCGAACTATTAATGCTTGCAGAAACAGAACAAAAATCCTGTTTGCTCATTTTGAGTAGGCCTACATGCCTGTTTCGACATGTTGTCCTTAGTCCAGAAAACAAAGAGCCGCATTTAATAATAACAATAATAATCATCAAACAATTAAGAAAGAAAATATGTATATTATTTTATTCGCTAGGTATGACCACACTCTTTTTATAAAACAATTGGGATTATAAGACAGTCAGTAATAATAATCTGATGAAAAAAAAAACTGCTTTAGGACCTTCATTATAACCCCATCTTTTGTGCATGTAGACTCTGTCAATTGAAAAGAAAGAGTTTTTTTTCTTTCTTTCTTTTTTTTATTTATTTCTGAAAGCAGCAAAATGGCACTAAAAGTTAAAACATAATGGTTTTTGTGGTTTTGGTGCACTGGACTGATCTAAATGTTGGAAATATTACTTGACTTACATGCTTGTTTTGTAACAATTTTAATGGTTGGTTCAAACCACCATTTACCTTTTCATGGAAAAGTGATTTGTTGTCCAAGAGTTTCCATTGGTAACTGGATGGATATTGTGGAGTTCTGCGGATTTCCCAAAACTGTACCTGATCAGAGTTTCCTCTGCTTAGTCATGGAGGATGCTGAATCACAAACCAGCCTGCTAATAGTAAAACTAAATGAAACTTTGAGTGATGTATGGTGTTATTTTATGGGGCATTTTCTCCATTTTTTTTATTTAAAAAGATACAGCAGAGTGAGATACAGGAGAATAAGAAAATCACATCTCTTGCATGAGTACATACAGCGACTCAATATGTCAGTGCATGTGTTCTGACCGCTAGACCCTGACATTCTTTTAGTTTGATTCAGCATGTTTGTGCAAATACTTTTGGTAAAGTTTTGCCAAAACAAATGCTGATAGCCAACTGCCTTTCTTTTACTTCCAAGACTGTTAGTTCTTCTCTGTTCCTTTAAATTGTAAAATATATTATATCTAAATCTTTAATCAGCAATACATATGTTTATAAAAGCAATAGAGATAAGGAAGCAATAAAAAAAAAACATGCACAATTGCAATGACAGTGTACATTTATTTTTATAGTAAATGCCATTATAATAATATTATAAAATATATTTACTCTATTCTATATAGGGAAAATCGAAAACTATTAATGGTAGCAGTTGTTTGACCATTCTGCTGCTGCACTGAAAAAGAGCCAAGTGGAATTAAGTTTTTGGTTCTGACTTACTATGGTCAGCTAGAGCCAGTGAAAATAAAAGGTAAACAGGTACAATCATTGCCAAACATTCGCAAACACCTAGCATGCCATTCTGCTGTTTTGCAAAGCATTGTTGGATTGCTAGATTGTATTTTCGAAATGTTGGTTGGGTTGAGAAATTATTTTAGTTTTGTTGTGCTCTGAAATCAACTCTTTTCTTTGTCAAAAACACATTCAGCAAGTTTCACTAACTAGAATTTGAGAGTCTAAATCCCTTTTTCTTTAACATGAGCTGTAGTTTTACACAATGCCAGGTGGGCACAGACCATCAATAAAAATGATTCCCAGATTGCAGATTAGTTCCAGACGCAGACTGAGCCTGAGCAACACAAACCACAAACTCAGTAAGGAAGTTTAGTCTTAAAAGAACTGCAAGATTCTAATACCCCTAAAATGAATACAAAACCATTTTACGCATATAGCAGCACTTTTGCTCTGCGAAAACATCTAAATGATTTTCAACTGAGACATTCAAAAAGGCACCAGCTGTCTTAATAGGATGACCCTATAGGACTTTAAGCAAAGTGTCTACAGGACAGGATGTTCATGTAGATCACAGCTTATCATCTGACTGTGCTGGTTTCCAAACTCTCTTTCTCTTTAATTTCTGTGAGAAGACTCTAAATCAGATGAAATGGATTTTCAGAGATGGTTGGCAGCTGTGCACAGCATGTGCAAAACACATTTCTTAAGTCCCCCTTTCACCATAATCTTTTCCCTTTTCTCTCTCTGGCCACTTGCAGGGGTATATCTGTTTTGAATTTAACTTCAGCATTTTAAGATTCTTCCTGTGGTGTTGCAGCCTACAGACAAAAAAGCTGGCACCAAACAAATCTGCAAATCCAAAGCTTTAGGGGATAAAAATATGCATATACTGAGTTAGGATTACACGTTAGTGATGAGAGTAAAAGCTGTGTTCGTATATTGTGCCCAGATTTGCTCTGTTTTGTGTCTGATTTGCTCAAAGTTGCATTGGTATTTCTGCAAATCTGTCACAAATACGATAAATCACTAACATCACAAGTACTATGAAAATAAAAATGTGTGTTATGATCACAAGTTCTGCTGCACCATTACATTTTCTTTTTCCCCACCAATGATAATCTACAGTTAGACCATCATATACCCATTTGCTATAATAGGTTTCTGCAACAAGCAACATGAACAAGAATCACTTTTTTGCCCACTATTTAACTAACAATCTGGAATAAAAAAAGACCCAATGTCTTTGGCCCTCAGAATGGTTTAACTGCTCACCATGTATCAAATCCCCCGTTCCAGCTGCCAGCTTCAGCCGCAGTTTAACCCTCCCTTGTTGCTTCACTGACTCACCAATCTATCTGAACAATGAACTCGATTGAGATCTCACTGGGTGTCCCATACCGACAGCTGCTGTTTTAAAATTCTGAACCTAGTAACCATGACTACAATGCCGCAATGACTAATGCCTCATAATGCATACAGTATTCATGGCTGGAAATGTAGTCAAACTGGGTGTGATGGAACTTTTAGAATATACTGTTTAACATGAGTACTCAACATGTGCCTTTGAAAAAGACAGTGTGCTTGATTTTATATTATGTTTTTTAACATTAGTATTATGTTTGTGTGTTTTGAGGAGACATTGTAATGAGAATTTCCATCATGCCTAATGTTTGTTTGGGAAGCTTCACATTCATTAGGCTTAACATTTCCCTCAACTCATGTCCAGCACAAACAGAAAGGTTTTTGTGTAAACTAAGAAATGAAAGAGGAAAGAGTGGAGTAGTACAGGGAAGAAACTACATTGGAGGAGTAGCGTACTCCTATTGGTTAAGCCTTAATCTGGGGTGACTAACACACAAATATCTAAGGACAGTTCTTCATTTATTAATTTAGGTGATTTGCAATGGTGATTAATACTGGTGCTATTGAATCAGATGAGCAAGCAAAAAAAGATTTATCGAAAACATTACAGTCTAAGGGAAACATCAGAATATAGCTCTATAGATATACACTGCCTGGCCAAAAGAAAAGAAAAAAAAATGAAATAATTAAAAATAAAAATAAAATAAAATAAAAATGTCGCTATCTGGATTCAAACAAAGCAAATACTGTATGTAAGATTTTAAGAATGAATCATTATTCCAGTTAGTTCATATGTTTTCTTGCATGTAGACTTTGCAATTATTAATATTTATTAAAATATTTGCAAACAATTCTTTTAACATCACTAATAATGCAGTGTGCAGCTTGGAAAACATCACCATGACCATTTCCCAGGATGACAATGCCAAGATTCACCAGGCTCAATCTGTCAGAGAACAGATTGGAGCACCATACAGTCGGCCCTCAACCCCACTGAAAGCCGTTGGGATGTGTTGGAGTACTCTCACACTGTTGTCCAAATATATATATATATATATATTATATATATATATATATATATATATATATATATATATATATAATATATATTACATATATTAAGACAGCTGGGCCTTTTGAATGTCTCAGTTGAAAATCATTTAGATGTTTTGGCTCAGCAAAAGTGCTGCATATGCCTAAAAGGTTGGGGGGTGTTCATTTTAAGGGGTATTAGAATTTGCAGTTCTTTTAAGACGAAACTTCCTTACTGAGTTTGTGGGTTTGTGTTGCTCAGGCTCAGTCTGCGTCTGGAACTAAGCACATTCTAAAGACTTTCAAAAAAGGAATAAGCCAGGATTATTTCGGTGGTCAATTCATACAAGAAAAAAATCTGATGCACTGCACTGCAGTTTAGGGTTAAAAGTATTGTCACAAATTATATAACATGCCACAATTATGGTACTCACTACAAATAATGATCCAAATAAACTTTTATTTTTTATTCCTAGTACTGCTTGTTTAAAATCCAAATAGTGACTTTTTTTTCTTTTTGGCCAGGCAGGGTATTATTTTTTATTTTATTTATTGTATTACACGGTATTTTACTGTTTTTGTACTTCATCATAATTAGAATAAGATGCTTTTTGAAGACAAAGTGAAGAGTTATTGTATGATTACCGTTGATTTTCATATTCTTATCCACCTAAAATCCCTATCAGCAAAATATGTTTCTGAAAAAGAAAAGAAAAATCACACCATCTCATATGGTTCAAATAAGGACATGTTGCCATTTCCTTGGGTTTTGTCTGAAAACTGATAGGGCAACCCATTTCTTGTCTATAGCAAGCAAACCAAAACCAAAATTTCCGGAGCACAATTATTCAAGTGATGAAAGATTGATTTCTTAAAGAAAGTAAGGAAAAAGCTACCAAGAATGTGCTCTGTGTATTGTGAATTATTAAATAGAGTAGCGGCCCTGGAACTTTAAATAGGATGTTAAAAAGTTGAGTGTGCCTCTAGATCAAACAGATTAATAGTGTGCCAATGTCATATTTAATTCAACACCTAACTACATTACTAGCCCAATATAACCAAAACAATGCCGTGAGGGATTGACATACAGGGGTTTGAATGGGTCAAGGACAGTTCTTCATTGAGGCACCTTAGATGATGAGCAATAGTAATAATACTGGTGCTATTGAATCAGATGAGCAAGCAAGATTTATCGAAAACATTACAGTCTAAGGAACATCATGAATATAGCTCTATAGATATATATTGCCTGGCCAAAAAAGAAAAGAAAAAAAAAGAAATAATAAAATAAAAATAAAATAAAATAAAATAAAAATGTTGCTATCTGGATTCAAACAAGCAAATACTGTATGTAAGATTTTAAGAATGAATCATTATTCCAGTAATTAATATGTTTCTTGCATGTTATATATTTGCAATTATTAATATTTTATTAAAATATTTGCAACAATTCTCTTAACACTAAATAATGCAGTGTGTAGCTTGGAAAACATCCCCATGACCATTTCCCAGGATGACAATGCCAAGATTCACCAGGCTCAATCTGTGAGAGATTGGCCACCATACAGTCTGGCCCTCAACCCCATTGAAAGCCTTTGGGATGTGTTGGAGTACTTTACACTGCTTGTCCAAAGTATATATATATATATATATATATTATATATATATATATATATATATATATATATATATATATATATATATTAAGACAGCTGGTGCCTTTTTGAATGTCTCAGTTGAAAATCATTTAGATGTTTTGGCTCAGCAAAAGTGCTGCTATATGCCTTAAAAGGTTTTGTGTTCATTTTAGGGGTATTAGAATCTTGCAGTTCTTTTAAGACTAAACTTCCTTACTGAGTTTGTGGTTTGTGTTGCTCAGGCTCAGCCTGCGTCTGGAACTAAGCACATTCTAAAGACTTTCAAAAGGAATAAGCTCAGGATTATGCGGTGGTCAATTCATACAAGAAAAAAATCTATGCACTGCATCAGTTAGGGTTAAAAGTATTGTCACAAATTATATAACATGCCACAATTATGTTACTCACTACAATAATGATCCAATAAACTTTTATTTTTTATTTCCTAGTAATGCTTGTTTAAATCCAACTAGTGACTTTTTTTCTTTTTGGCCAGGTAGTGTATTTTTTATTTATTTATTTATTACACGGTATTGCTTTTTTGTATTCATCATAATTAGAATAAGATGCTTTTTGAAGACAAAGTGAAGAGTTATTGTATGATTACCTTGATTTTCATATTCTTATCCACAAAATCCATCAGCAAAAATGTTCTGAAAAAGAAAAGAAAAATCACACCATCTCATATGGTTCAATAAGGAATGTTGCCATTTCCTTGTGTTTTGTCTAAAACTGATAGGCAACCCATTTCTTGTCTATAGCAAGCAAACCAAAAACAAAAATTTCCGGAGCACAATTAATTCAAGTGATGAAAGATTGTTTCTTAAAGAAAGTAAGGAAAAAGCTACCAAGAATGTGCTGTATTGCTGAATTATTAAATAGAGTAGAGGCCCTGGAATTTAGAATAGATAGTTAGTTGAATAGATCAAATAGATTAATAGTTGAATGTCATATTTAATTAAAATATTTAATATAACCAAAACAATGCAGTGAGGGATTGACATACAGGGGTTTGAATGGGTCACACATCTTTTGTAAAAAAAAAAAAAAAAAAAAAATCCCAGTTGGGCACACAACTCCAGAAATTACAGAAAATGAGATGCAGCCTTAGGACCTTAAGACAGTACAACCCATTGTACAAACTATAAATGTACCCCTCAAAAACTCATTGTACTTTGTATAAAAACTGAAAAATGCCATCTACCATGAATAAGGGCCACTGTATGGAATTATATTTGCTTCAAAAAAAAAATGAACGTAACTTTATAAAACTGAATGTAACTTTTTCACAAACTATCAAATATATGCCATTACAAAAGAAGAAAACACAATGAAAATGAAAAAAATGAACTCAGTCGCACAAATTTAACAGGCTCTTCAAATATGCTTCATTCTTTGTTAATGTTTTTCAAAGATTCGTTTTCGCTAATCATGGATTCTGAATGCATTTTCATAGATTTTGCTTACACTTCGCAGTTTTTCGTTTAGTGTTTTGACACAATCCTCTCCTGGGGGCGGCCTTAACAGTGATCTACTCTGATTGGATAGTGAGCTTTTGTTGGACAGGTGCTCTCTGACCTGGAAGTACAGACGTCACTCAGTGGCGCGCATATTGGAAAACTTGCGGTGATTTGTATGCAATACATCGTGCATGATTAGCGAAAACGAATCTTTGAAAAACATCAACAAAGAATGAAGCATATTTGAAGAGTCTGTTAAATTTGTGCGACTGAGTTAATTTTTTTCATTTTCATTGTGTTTTTCTTCTTTTGTAATGGCATATTTTTGATAGTTTCTGAAAAAGTTACGTTCAGTTTTATAAAGTTACGTTCAGTTTTTTTTTTGAAGCAAATATAATTCCATACCACTGCAGCATATTTCAGAACCCATTAGAGATGTTATTTCTTTTCTTGACGGCAGAGGGGGCTGTTCTTGTTAACGCCCTCTTCCAACTAGAACTTCTGCTGACAGTTCATTTTATTTTTAATTTGGGCTCCTCAGTACAGCATGTATTGTAGCTGGGTTTTCTATGTTTATTTGCATTTACTGTACCTGAAACAAAGAAATAGTATGCTTTAACAGTACTTTACCATAAATGTCAGATTACATAACTCATATAGATTATCAATCAAACTCAACCTTTGCCAGATAAAAGTCTGCACTTCCACTATATTCTCACAAGAGAAGAACAAACCAAGCTTCAGGATGTAAGGTATTTTAGAAACTCATAGGCAGTAGATATTCAACAACTTTCTGAACATAGTTGTACTTTGGGATTTGTCATTTTCCCACAGTCATGAATAAATGCCCCTTCATTAAGAAAATGCAAATGGTTTAAACATTTTACATTCATTGCCAAAGAATCTAACTTGGACAAACTTAATCAGAGTCACCAGCCTAGAATGAATATTTTTTTCTGGATGTAATAAGTCATGTGGTAGGTGCTTTTCCTTTATTGGTCAGGCAAAAGCAATAACTTTTCAAACTTGCTTTGAATAGCAATAGTGTAAACAATTCTTTGGTAGAAAATCAATTAAATTGGATGAACCACTGAATTTGAATCGCTACTGAGGGGTCCCTAAAATGAACAGTTATGTGGAATTCTGCAAATCCTCTCTGTTCACACATACTGAGAAGAATAAAAATAGCATGGACAAATAGACTAAGTTGTTTGTTCATGAAAAAAATTTATTATCACCCTTACGAAAAATAAGTTTATTCAAGTGTGCTATTAGTATACTTATTTTAAACTAAAAATAGGAAAGCATACTTTTAGTTTACTTTTTATGTACTTCTCAGAAATGGGCTTTATGTACTTCTAAGATATATAGTTATAATGACAATTAAGTATACTTGACTTATACTTACAAAAAGTCAAAATATACTTGAACTTTACTTAAGTATACTTAATAAAATAAATTTGAAGTATACTACTTTTTGGTAAGGGCAGTATTAATGATTAAGTGCAACGCTACATTATAAAATAAACTAAGGAGAGGAGTATCAGTGAAATGCAATCCTAATCATTGTTTTAATGATAAATCTAAATAAACTAAACCCACTGCATTACATGTAATTAAAAGAAAATATACTTCTTCTTCAGTGGTAATCAATGTAAACAACTTGCAATGCCTCCAGATAGCCTATAGTGGGAAAAAATGTTGTTAGTGGAGAAAGCTTTTGTGATGCATATATAAAACTTGAAGTATGCCATTCAAACCAACTTGGCACACAATCTTGAAAACTGTGATCATTACGCTGAATTAAGCTGTAATATTGTCCAGGTTTTGCTGCAGCTAATTTACAAGATTAAATCAGATGTTGTTTCAAACAGAACACTGAGGTGGGGTTTAAATATTTCAGTGGCCCTTCCCAACCCCACAGTTAACTGGACATGTGATAAACACGGCAGTTGCCTGAAATTGGTCAGCAGAAATCCCACTGGACTACCACAGGCTGCTGAATCAGGTCCAGGTAAACATTTTTACTACATACTTGTTATTAGGCTGTATAATGTCAAAACCTAAGAAGAGGGCCTGTGTCAATTTTTTAGGTGTGAAATTATTAAATGTTTTGGCATTTGTATGGTGTCGATGATTTTGCAACATTCCTCTAAATCCTTAAATCCCTCTTCCTTGAAGCAAAGCTTGCCATCACTGTGCATCAGTTAGTCTTCTCATGTTATATGAATGAAGTAGCATGCCTAGAGGGCAGCCGCATTACTTTTTATTGCTTAACAATCCACCAGTTTTCCGTTTAAGACCTTAAGGGCCAGCAGTAGGATATCAGAGCTTACACACAGTAGAATGGAAGAAATGAACCAATTCCAATAAATAAACAAATACTGATTTTAGTTTTTACAGTGTTACAAAATTAATTTACAGAACCTCTGAATTCATTTTAATAATTTCCCTAAAAGTCTCTGAAGTAAAATTTTCAATTTTTCAATGTTGTAAATAAAATTTTACTAAATTAATTTTTTGTGTTTGAAACTCTGCTTTGTAGGCTATGCAAAATGTCAGCAACCCCAGCCCCTTCCTTTAGCAGAATGGCAAATCAGGTGTAAATTCTTGTCTTCTTGTTGCTTTAATATTATTAAATATATTGGAAAGACAAAAACCTTAAAACAGTATAGTTTAACTTTTTAAAGAACTGCTGATTAGTTGCCCTTTTGCAGTTGAAAAGGAAATAGTGAATCTTTGAATAAACATTGTATGACTGTGTCTTTATAATTTACGGAGCCCCGCACATGACATGCAAGAAAAAATAAATAAATTGTGCGCACGATTTACTAATTTGTTCCCTCAATGTACTAAAACGTGCACACGATTACTATTGCGTTCCCTCGATTTGCTAAACTGTGCACACAATTTAGCAAATCGAGGGAACGAATTAGTAAATCGAGGGAACGCAATAGTAATGTGGGGGCTCCGTAATAATTCAGCATTAAGAGGGTCTGTATAATTCAGCATTAAGAGGGTCTTTATAATTCAGCATTAAGAGGGAAGATAGACAAACTTTTTAAATACGTTGTCATGGGATTTGACCAAAGGAACTTAAATAAGAGCTAAAAAATTATTTTAGCAGCTCATCAACAGCTAGTCACACGGCTCTCTACATGACTATTCCAGTGTTTAAAAAGCAAATTAATTTACTGATTCTAACTGGCTGATGTGTGTATACCATTAAACAAACTGATGTTGTTTTCTTTTTTGAGAAAACATTCCTTTATCTGCAAATAGACAATGGCTGACACTTTTTGACCACCCACAATTTGCATAGTCTTAAAGGTAAAGCAGTAAAAACTCTACATGATTGGTAACAAAGTGGCACTGTGATTTGTTTCACAGGCTTCCTCATTCTACCGCATGAGATTTAAGATGATGCCCAGCAACAGTTATGGGAAGAGTTTGGATCTCTCCAGGTTGACAGATGATGAGGCCAAGCATGTCTGGCAGGTGATCCAGAGAGATTTCCACCTGCGAAAGAAAGAAGAGAATAGACTAGGGTGAGACACTCTTGATCATATTTTCAGAACATGTTCCTAAATTGCAACCTAAAAAATGTTCATCTTATCGAAAAAGACTGATCACTGATATTTCTTAATGGTTCCGTCTGATTATTATCAGCCTCATCGGAACTATTGCTTACTCATATTGTCGATCTGGTAAAACTTAAGCGGTTTGCTGGTTTGTGCTTACTAGAGGTCTTCATTAGTCTGTATATCTGGGATTTATCATTTGACAGGAATCTGTGGAATATCTGTCATTAATTTATACTGCTCAAAAACATGGATCTCAGGAACAGTTCCAAGACACTTAGCTTAATGTGAACCCATCTTATATAAATCTGAAATCATTTTCAGTGGATAACTTTTTATGAAGAGAATTTCTTTTTTTAAATAAACTTCAAATCACCAAAAGCATGTCTATAGGTGAATTGCTTTTCTTAAAGGGGTCATATGATGCGATTTAAATTTTTCCTTTCTCTTTGGAGTGTTACAAGCTCTTGGTGCATAAAGAAGATCTGTAAACTTGCAAAGACTAAAGTCTCAAATACAAAGAGATATTCTTTATAAAATTTAAGAGTCAACCACGCCCCCCTAAAACGGCTCATTCTAACAGGCCCCCACATGTCTACGTCACCTTGTGGGAAGATTTGCATAACACCGCCCAAACGTTCGTGCAAAGAAAGAAGGCGTTACTTTTATTCTTGCTGTTGGGAACTGCTGTGGTAAGGGCGGTAACATTTCCGTCACATGCTTGAGGCATTCAGCCAATCACAACACACTGGATAGCTGGCCAATCAGCGTACACCTCACTTTTCAGAACGATAAGCTTTGTAAAAATCGACTCGTTTCAGAAGGAGCAACAATAATGTACAATTATGTGGAAAATAATTTGTTTTTTGCACCTTAAATCGCATGAACACATTGTATTACACCAAATTCACAAAATAATCTTCTTTTTAGCAACATCATATGACCCCTTCAAGAACAGAGAAGGCCATTCACTAAAATTTCACAATTAAACAAATTGTCACTAAAATTAAGTTAATTGGCCTTTTTTTATTTATCTCTTTGAAAGGATGGCTTAATGGCTCAGCAAGCCAAGAAAAGGTCATGTGAATGCAGTACATTGTGATTATATAATTATATCTTGTGTTCCTACTGTCTGGACCATAACCATCCGCTTTCTTTAATCCATTAAGTAATAAGGTCAAGCTTACAGACATGTGGTACTACTTGTTCATGCCACCTGCATGTCCTCGCATCGTTAAGTACTAGCTTTGCATGCAGTGCTGAAGAAAAGTGCATGTAAAAATAATTTCCTGTAAGAGGGCTGATGTCCATTTCTGTGCTGTCTTTCATATGTTGGATGAGTCTAATTTAAGTTGTTTGTTGTCTACTTTAAGTGTTTTCTTTAAGGTTTTTACATACAATTGAAAGTTAGCTAACAAATACAAAACTGATAAATGATACAAGTTGGTATCTGTGTGTCAACATATGAACCCTAAATTAAAGTCCCTTACTGTACATACATCTTTCCTTTCTCGCCAGCTATTCTTTTGTTTGAAAATTCTCTCACAAGAATTTTTATGCTTTGGCTCCTCAGACCCATTATCAACAGGCTGAGCTCATGTATGTATAAATTCCAGTCATTTTAAAGGAGGTAATAGGATTTGTCTCAGAATATTAAATAACATCACATGACTGACATTTTTCTTACAATTCTCTCACAGTTGGAAGGAGGCTAGCTCAAAATAGTCCTCTGGAGACTTTGTTTTAATGTGGTGAGGATTTGTGATGATGATAAAAACAAGTTCTTGGAAATATGATGTGGTAATGTGATGTAACATTCACTTATGTATTGCAGACAGAACTTTAAACATTTAAACATGAAAATTTAAAAGGGAAAAAAAGTGCTATTGCGAGCAGGTGAACCAAATTAACTGTCAAAACATTTCAAACTTTAATAATAATTATGAATTATAAATACTCTGTGGTCTACTGTTCTTGATACATGTTCAAACACTATGGCTTAATTAGATCAAATTCACATTCTCTAAACTAAGCTCATTGTTGTGTATATGGGTGAAATATGGAAGATATTACTTACAGATAAAAAAATACACATTTTAACATTTTAAATTTGTAAGAGATTTTCCCTAATCCTCTCGAAATTCATATGTCCTTTATATGAATTGATTATGCTGTAATGCAAGATATTTCAGTCACACTTGGACTTATGCTGGAGTGCTTTCAACCTTTGCCAAATAAAAGTTGAAAGAGCCACAGGCACACAGCCATTCAACATGTGGAGGAAAGCTCTTAGCAGTTTTTTTTTTTTCTTTTCCTTGAGAAGAGCAGATTTAGCAGAAATTACTTATATATCCCGTTTTAAATGCTACACATCTGTGACACAGAGGGGTCATTGTGCTAGAAGGCCATCACTTAGGCCATAAAGCTTGAGAAATTGGCACATTAAGAATGGAGGTTTTTGAGAAAAGAAGGAAGACCATGAAACAGAATATGGAGTCATTTCCTCTCTCTATTATGCTGACTTGTGCTGATGATCCAAAGCAAAATGGGCCCAGTTGTTTGAAAAGAAATTTGATCAGATTTCAGCCATCAGACTGGTTCAATAATTGCAAATGAGTTAATTAATTTATTTCATTAACTTTCAAATTATGTGCAAACTTTCATTATGTGTTGTTTTAACTTTGTAGTAAGACTATAGCATATAGGCTACCTTTCATCCAAAAGTACAGAAAAGATTTCAACAGGAAGTAACAAAAAAAAAAGATTTATAATATAAGACCCCAAACAGCTGTAAATATCAAACAAAAATAATACATTAAATGTAATTGTCATTTATCATTGTATATTAATTAAAATGTCAAAGGTAGATTTTAACATTTGCATCCTATAGTGTATGGATTTGATCGATTTGTCCTACCCTGTCAAATTTTGCTACCTCCCATTAAAACAGTGTGTAGTACAATACGACAACAAAAAATGCTACTGTAAAGTTATGGTTTATTAATGTCTACACCTACCACAACCCTAAACCTACAATTACAGTTATGCAGATAAAATAAATATTGTTGTTCACCATGAGAAAAAGGAGGCAATACTGATGTGCGCATGTGCAGTAAACCCTGGTAGGAAAATCTGACGGGTAGGATAAACGTAACGTCTTATCCCTATCCCCTAATCCCTTCAAAGGGTTTACCCTCCAGAGTGAGAGCTTCGAAGGGTTGAAGGGTGTAGGGGACCAAACAACTGTTTCTTGAAGTGCCCTTCTGCATCATCATCACATGCCCACACGGAGGCGCCGCCATCAAGCAAAGAATCTGCGCAAAGGATCATGGGAACCTGAAGTGTCCATCAGTTGTACCCTTCGAAATCCTTCATTCCGAAGGGCCCTTTGAAGTGGCCAGATTTGAGCACTTCAGTTTGGAACGACCCTTCAATATGGTGGCCATGTTTGTTTTCATTCCAAAGTGCCCTTCGGAGGGCAATATATCCCATTTGGCCTACTATGTTGTTGTTTTTCTCTGCTCCTGACTGATTTAGCCTGCCGATTAACAGATTGAGATCAGTCAATTGATCGTTCCCAGTAAATCCCATTTCCTTAAATCCCAACCAATACCGTTTTGGCGTCCTCAGGTAGTGTGCACCTGTGTCATATGACGCCATCAAACAGTGCCACTAATAAATTCTTATTTGCATTGACCACTAGAGGGCTACGACCTTAAACTTTTAATTTTATTAGATTAGAAGCGGTACAATAAACGAAACCAAGAACCCGTTTCAGAGTGAAACCATTATTTATAAACTGGTAATAAATGGTAATAAATTTAATTCCAATAATTTTTATAAAACAAATAATTTGTTTCACAGTCAGCTTTCCACAATTTGAAAAATTCTCCTGTCCAGCGCTGACGGTGGCACTCGCCACCTCGATAAAGCCAGTCCTCCATATCCTAGTGCTGTCAATGTCAAACAATATTTCATGTTTGAAATACACTGTTTAACTGGTTACCACTGGAACAAGAGCCCATAACCCTTGTTATACACATTACAAATAAAAATGATCAGCATGCACAACTTTTTTATATTATTCATTATTATTCATCCAGGGAACTCAAGACCAAAATAAGGAAAGAGGACACCAAAAGAGAGCTGCTGGAATATCAGCCTAAACTCAGCGATTCTCTCTGCATTCGCTGTCTGCAGCCCTTCAAATTCCTTGTCAACAGCAAGCACCAGTGTCTAGACTGCAAGCTATTTGTCTGCAAGTCCTGCAGCCATTTTAACAAGAAGGACCGTGGTTGGGTTTGTGATCCATGCCACATGGCCAGGTGAGCACCTGACAGACACGTGAGTGGGATTTACAGTATATCTTCATGACACACGTCAAAGGAACAACATAGAGAGAAAATAAATAAAACACAAACAGAACAAATTTCTGTGTAAGTAATACAGAAAAGGCTACTTGTTGTAAACTGTCAAATTCAATTCAATGGGACAATGTACGTAAGAATGGTTTCTAAACAATTTGGCTCATGTTTCATAAATAAGGCCCAAGTTTGAGACTGTTTTACTTGAGACTGCTTTGCATTGATGACTCATCTTCACCAGTTCTGCATGCATTTAACTAAACCACAACCCTAAACAAGGTCATTTCCTGCAAATAAACAGTTTTTGGGGGAAAAAAAATCCTACTTTTTTTTCTCATGAGATCGGTTTGGATTGACTGAATAATAATATTGTTCTTCTTGTTTTTGTCTTTGTTCCTATAGAATCCTTAAGATTGGCACTCTAGAATGGTTCCATGAGAATGTACGCTCACGCTTCAAGCGTTTTGGGAGTGCAAAGGTCATGAATTCACTTTTCAAGAGGCTGAACAGTGACCGTGCCAGCTCTCAAACTGACCTCAGAGGTAGACTTCAAAAGCCTGTTTAATTGAGCAAGAGTCATTCATCTCAAGTAGTCCACAGATGGAATTTGAGCATAATACACACTATACCCCCTAAAAAAATTAGGACTGAGACTCGAATCCTTGCCAATCTACCCTTAAAATTGAACCATGAGCAATTTTAATCATTATATTTGGACATAGGTTCTAAGTCTAAGGAACAAGAATGTGAAAAAATGTAATAAATATACATTTGTTACTTTATTAAACTAAGTAAAATAAAAATTCAAAAACTGTCAGTTTTGCAATACTAATACATAAAGAATTAGGAAAATATCGTATGATTGTAAAAAGCATTCAGTTGGACCAGTTAGCAAACTGCATTCTGTTTGTTCATTTCAAGCAGGATTTTTATCCATTTAGAAAGTCAGATAGTTATTAAGAAATGAGATTTGATTCTTACTGTGTCATCAGTTAATATAAAACAATTTTTGAAGCAATGTCTGACAGATGAATTACAGCAGGAACACTGTAGGCAGAGCTTAGAAGAGAGAGGCCCTCATAACTTTGAAGGATTTAGAGAGGGATCCAGAGGGAGTGAGGGAGAGAGAGAACTGGCTGGGCCGAATCATCCATGTGATTTACTCCTTTACACAGTCACATGTCTTATTTCTCTCTGTGCCTGGACCTGAGTGTGTCTCTTTTATCCAATTTTCAAGCTCTGTCTGTCCTAAATACAGAGGTCACTGAAGGAAAATTGTTGTTTGGGTCAAATGAGATTAACAATGTTCTGAAACAAAACAAAAAAAAAAAATTACAAAATGTTTTAATAATGTGCATAATATTTGTCACAATATGAATAAATGCCAACAAACACCAACAGTGTTGCTGAAATTGAAATTCCATTGAAACCATGTTTTTTTTGTTTTTTGATGCAGTGTTAGCTTTAGTTGAAGCCACTATTTAACCACTCTTCAACAGTGATCGCCTCCTGCAACCAATCACATCTTATTTTCTGTCTCTTGTCTTCTTATGTTTAACTTTTCATCTCTCGCTGTTCCTCCCTAACCCCCCATTTCCATTACATAGAGCCTAGAGATGATGACACGCACAGCATGCCTGAAGTTCACAGTAAGTAAAAAGTCCTGTTCCTTTGTGATATAGACATTTTGAACGCTGATGTCATGCAAGAATCTAAAGTAATCAGTGAATGTCTTTCATCTGTCCAAACAATACAGCAGCCATCTGCTCTCACTTTTTCTTTGATTTAATAAGGCAAGGAACATGAAGAACAAAATGTCTGTGGAAAAAAACATCTAACATAGCCAAAGAACTGAACATAGAAGCATTGTCTAAAACATAGCTTTATAGTTATAAAAAGTATAATTTTTTTTATTAAATGTGGCATTTTCTTTACCAAAAAGAAAAAATGTTACATTCTAAAATATAAATATACACTACAATTAAAAATCATTTATAATGTTTTTATTTTAAATAATAGCTGTAAACAATATAGTTATGTAACTTCACGATTATACAGTAGCCAACACTGCTTCACTATACTACATTTTTACTGGAAAATTATGTGATGGGGCAAAACAAATAAGTTATTAATTAATTAATTTACAACCCATTCTAAATAATGCTTTCAGGATTGAATTCGTCATTATCAGTATTGTAGCTAAATCTAATCTACGTTAGCTAGCTAGATAATGATAAACAACATATTTAAATAGTTCTTTAGATTTGGACCCTGCTTGTATGTCTGCCAGCTTCTACATTTGGAGCTATGTGAGAGAAAACCATTTAGTAAAAAAAAAGAAAAAAAAGAATTATGTCGTAATTTTTAATGACAGGTCCAAGAGAACACGTTTAAAACCTCTACTAAATCAAACATATAATTTTGAATTTATATTAGTTAAAATGTGTTCGAACAGTCAGACTCAGTAATCATTATAGAGTCTCTTGTCTGAGATCAAAGATTTATGTAAAGATGTTTGTAACTCTTGTCATCCACACAGCTGGTTCTCTGTATACCCAGGAAGATGAGCAGTCTGAGCCAGTCGACAGACGCCACTTACGCCTGGTAATGTCCCTTAAAATGTCTGACACTGATGTTATTGGGGTAAAGGGAAAACTAGAGGCTGGACCAGTGCATCAGTTTGTTAGCAGTTCTTTCAGTTAAACAGTAGTGTGTGTTCGCCCTCTGGTGCTCAAATCTTATTTTAGTTTTTACAAATTAATTTTGGATTCTCTGTTGTTCTTATTGTATGATTTTGATTCCTCACTTTAGCACCTGGAGGTGGTTTTGAAGACCACAGAACGGCCCCTAGCCTGACTATTTTTAAGTCTCTTTTGAAAACTCACTTGTTTTCATTGGCCTATTAGGAATTATACTTTTGCCTATTGTATTGCCTATATGTATTTTATCTTCGAGGTTGCAGTTTTTGTATTCCTAATTTTATGATGTTGTTTCTTACTGTAAAGCACTTTGGTCAGTCTAGTGGCTGTTTTAAATGTGCTATATAAATAAAGTAAACTTGAAACCACATGAAAACAGACTATAATTTTAGGCAGAAGACCAGCTTGAAGGCTATGCTCAGTCCTTGTCTAAATCTGTTTAGTTTTATAGGCCTCAGAGTTGACAGGAAAGCGAATAGAGAACAGGACTGGGGTATGAACTGAACCTGCATGAACACATTTACTACCCACTTTGCTTTAAATTTTAAAACAGGGTTTGGCAAAGTGTTTGTTTCCCTCCTATATTTTTTTCTTTTTCTTAAAAATATGTTTTACTTTACATTTATTTGTTATCATGAGAAAGTCAGTAGGATATTTTACAGCTACCTTTATTAAAAGTTATTATAGATAGATATATATATATTGTTTGTTAGATAGATAGATAGATAGATAGATAGATATTGGATGACATGGTTACTTTTTTAATATTCTTTAAATGAGAAAAGGCAGACGGCTACTCCCTGTTGATCCTCTTGATTTTAATCTAGGCGTTGAGAACTCTGCTTATTCTCGACCTCCCATACTTCTGGTTCGTATGTTTCTGTTCTTACACATCTGACGTGAGAAATCAGCAAACTTCATATGGCAAACACTGAAATACTGAAGTGTGCAAAGAAACATTACCCCAAAAAGTTCCTTCAATGGAATTAGCTGCTTTGAATTTGAAATTGTAAGGACAAATGCATTAGATCGGCAATTAAGAATACACGGTTTGCAATGGTGTGAAAAATTTGAGATTTATCTACCCAGTGTGCTAAACAAATGATGCAAAGTGCTCCCACTGAGATTTTCTGACTGCTAACAGTGATAAGGCTGTGTGTTAAAATCTTGATTGTTTTCTCACTGAAGCAAATAATCACAAAATTAGTCATGCATGCCAGTGCTGTCACATCAGGGTTTGTTCCTTTTTGTTTTGTGTACAGATTGTTACTGAATTGGTATACTAGACATTAATTTGTTTTAATTAAAACATTCTGAAAGCTCTGTTTAAGCACATGATTTCAGGTATAAGTCCATGCAATATGTGACATTTATTTATGTGTTTATTTATTCCTTCCTTCTTTTCTAAAGCATTCAGGTAGCCAAGAGAAAGTAACCCAGAGTAAGGACTTAGTAACTGAAGATGACTGGTCCACAACCTTTAAGCAGATCCTGGAGAATGGAATTCATGGTAGAGGTGATGAGATGAAGGGCATATTGCAAAACAGCCAGAGAAGTCTGGACAGACCTTCCCATTTTGGTAAGATGTGCTGTCTGCTTCAATTTCCCTTACAGATTTCTGAGGATTTATATCTTTCCAAGACTCTGTAGAGGTGAATGGGTTTCCCCTTCAGGCCATCCCATGTATTTTCCTACTTTCAGCAAGATTTAGGCTACCTTGTGCTGGGAATATAAACCTAACACACTATAAATGCAATAATCACTGTTAGAAACACTACCAAATAATTACAGTAATCAAACTGAATTCCTGGCATGACAAAATCCATACCAGGCTATTTGGATAGACTCAGAAATTCCTCTTTATTTCATTTCAGTATTTGCCTCATAAAATAACAGTCAGTGTTTTGTTTGCACTCTGTAGATGACTGCACACCACATCTAGAACAGAGGATGACAAAAACTCATTCCCTCTCCAAGATGAGCATCTCTTCAGCTGGCAGCTCTAACTATCACTTCCACCGTGAGCCTTCTTACAGCCTGGAAGACTCAGAGGATGATGATGAATCTGAGATGCACATCATATATAGTCCTGCCCCACATAGGGAGCACTCACCAGATGACGTTCCTCCACAGGTAAAGTCAAAAAGTCATGACAAAATCTGTGGAAATTGTGACTTGTTAAACTGATAAAACTGTACTTCATTGCATCCTTTAAATAGTTCATGCAACAAATACATTTTGTATCTTTCTGACACTAGATTATTGAGCTCAACAAGCGTATGTCAGCAATCGAGACTCTTCTGAGCCGTTTGGAGCAGAAACTCATCTTGCCGGTAATTGGGGGATCGGCAGAACCAGTAAGTTTGAAGTAAATCTGCAAGTTATTATTTTAGGTTTATAAATGACATGCTTTAAATATGCTACTGTACCAAAGTTTGGGGTCTGTATGGTTTTGTTGTTGTTGAAAAAATGTCTTGTGCTCACCAAGACTGCATTTATTTGATTAAAAAATATAGTAAAAACTGTATAGTTGTGAAATATTATTCAGTGTCACTTGATCCTTCAGAAATCATAATAATACACCAATTTGGTGCTCAAGAAACATTTTTTATCAATGTTGAAAAAAGTTGTGCTGCCTTTTTTCTTGCAGGATTCATTAGAAATATTCAGTTTCAATGTAATGCATCTTTGCTGAAGTAAAGTTTCTTCTTCTTCTTCAAAAAAAGAAAAAATAGCACTTTATTAGCCTACTACTCAGAAAGAAAAAAAAATTTAAGAAAAAAAAGCAGTATCCTTTATTGGTTTCACCCTCAAAAAGAGAAACATGTCATCAACATTTCTGGATAAGTCCATAAAACGTAAATTAGCATCTCTGAAACACTTCTATCAATAGGACATATCTCATGAAGACCCTCCTAACTTTAAATCATCATGTGGTTCTTCTACTCTCCCTTTAGGTGGAGCAGAAAGAGGAGGATCTGTCTCCAGCTGATTTAGAGGAGCTTGAGCTCAGGAAAAAGCTTGATGAACTTACTGAAAAAATAAGTGACAAAGGCTCGTCTGATGAGGAGGATGCAATGAAACCTTCAGAGGACTCTCCAAAGAAAAGGGCAGTTTATCAAGCTCCAGCTATGAGAGGAGCTTCAGCTGGACCTGGGAATGTCAGACACGAATGGCCTTTTGAGGTTGAGTGGGTAAGAGTATGGTATCTAGCACTAAAGTACTGTTAAACATAAAGTGTGAATATTTATTCATATTTCTTACCAATAGTTTAACAGTGGTTTGTTTGAACACATTCTTCTGATCTTTCTAATTGTATACTTCAGAAAGGAAAGCCAAGCGTACCTAAATCCTTAAAAAAGCAGAAGAGGGTAAGGTCCTTTGAGTTTAGCAACACAACCAGCTGTGAGCTGTCGCAACTGGAGGGTAAAGTTGCAATGGCAGTGGCCAGCGTCCAGAGCACTCAAAGTGGGGTATGCCACTCAGTCTAAACATTAACATTTACTCCACATTCCTTCTTCCAGCAAAGTCGCAAATCTCCAAATCTTGCCTTAACTGTTTGTTAACCTTTGCTCTTTTATTCATGTAAAGGTTACAGACATTCAGAAAAGAATCGCTGCTTTGAGTGCTGCAGGGATGACGGTGGAGACGTCCCGCAGACGGGTATGTACATGTAGCAACCCAGCTGCTCAGAGTCACATATTACTGTTTGGTTTTCCAGAAACCTGGCTGTACAGGAGTATGTACTGAAACTGAGGGGGAAAAAATCTATTTTTGACACATTTTGAGCTAAATTCTGTTGTGTTTAAAACAGTATTTTTTGGCAAGCTCAGAAAAAGGCTAAATATAGTTTTCTATTCTTCCATTTTTCATTCAGACTCCTCAGCCATCAAGGACATTGCATGAATTTCCAATTAGTAAGTGCAAAGCTGTATACTGCATATTCAGTAACATGTGATCTGTCATTTATATTTAACTCAATCATCTTTGTGTTGTATAAAAGCAACGAGCTAAGTTTGTTTTCCTGTTTTGCCACACAGTTTTGTATAAATGTCTTGCATGTCATTTCATGTATTTTAAACATTTATTTTAAGCAAAACATTACACAAACGGCGGTTTTTCTGGTATCAGATTAATAATAATTGACATATTGTTAAGAACTAAACAAATAAAGATAGTTCCCAGATACACATCCCAATATTTGTAAACCACAATTAGACATTTATTTCACAGTTCACTGTGATTTTAACGCATTAATCTGATAGCAATCAGATGCCTTGCTCAGCTTCTGAAACAAATCAACTACCCACATCCTCTGGTCATGAAAGGGCCTATGGAAAATGAAATTGAATTGCTTAACAGGTTGCTTTTTCAGAAAGTCACCAAAAGCTGTTTACTACTAATAATGTTCTTTTTGCTTTCTCTGAAGAGGCAGCAATGAAGCAAGATCTCTACGAAAGCTGGTCATGTGAAGCAACTTCAGCAAACTAGCACACTTTCACATATTTTTAGTAGGCCTTGATGGTGTACAAACTCACAGAACATTGACAGATTCACATATGCATATTTCATGTTAATAAATTCAGCTGCAAGGGTTTGCGGCATTCCCAGTTTAATACTATATAATAAATATTTGCTTTAATCTTTCATTAGATGAGTGTCAGATTATTCTGAAAAATGAGAGGCTCACCTTGTAGCATTGCTATTATGCACACAATAGAAATTGTTTGACTACATTACACTTATTAACTGTTGTCGTTTTAATAAAAACTCAATATTTATATTAAAATAGTCAATCTTTAATATCTTAATTCAGATTTCTATGTAGTTTCTTTGGTATATTTTATGAAATATTGTATCTGATATTCTTAATAAATATCTTAAACTACACAATTTTCTTTTCAGCACCTTGTCTTCAGTGTCAGTGATGTATTAATGAATCAGTCAGCATTGATACACTGGCAAAGCTCAATTCCAACATATGCTGGGTTATCCTGTTCTCCATATCCAAATTATCACATAATTTGCATATTTAGTGTAAGGTTGTTTTTGAGTACATGCAAGCTGTGCGGTCTTCACCCTCCCCCAGAGGGGGTATAAATTGGTGGATCAGTCTATCAGTGGATCCAGACGAGAATATCCTCAACCTGAGAATGACTCAAGATGCTCAGAAGTTTTCTTATACTCACAGTTAGGACAAGACTGTAAGATTACAAATCCTCTGAAAAACTGCTACCTTGAAGACACATTTATGCTTCCTCTGCACTCAAGGATCATTTTAACTGACAGCTGAGGATCCCAGAATAAGACACCAAGAGGTGAACAGCTTACAACATCCCGTAAGTTTCAATATATTGTAATTTACAAAATATGGTTTTATAAGACTTTTACTGAAATATTTATTTCCAATTAAGAATCCTGTGAAATTACTGTACAGTATATACATGAGAGAATGTAGCAGCCTCAGATTAGCATTAATCTAACATTAAATTGCCAAAAACATAACAAAAAAAGCAGTAAAATATTTTTTAATTAGTATCATTTTTATGATTTGTATAAATGTAAACATAGAAACAAAAGTCGTCCCCTTATCAGGTTCTGTCTGACATTTTTGTCAAAATCGAGTTATTCACATATTCTTATTCTGTGACAACTTATTTATATTATGTGATAGATTTTTTTAATGTTCTGTACATTTTGGGACTTTTTATTTAAATAGACAAAAAAGTTGTATCTATACAGTTGAATGGAATACAAAAACTTTGAAGCTGAAAATCTCAAAACTACTTGGAATGCAGATAGAACCTTATAATTCCAAGGGGACGAAGTGGCAAGTGGAAAGTTTTTTTTTTTTTTTTTTATGAATATGCTTCTGTTGGCCATTTATTCATTCATTCTTTCTTACAGGTGACATTTCTCTAGTGACAGACACAAAGCCATGGCTGTAAATCTGTGTGCTTTGCTCTGTATCCTTATGCTGTTAGCTTGTTTTACGCAGCCAAAACCTCAAGATGATCTACCATTACGCTCAATGGATATAAGAGGTACAATTTTACTGAAAAACAAAATGTAAAATTGAACACGCCTTTCAATTATGACTACAAAATATCAAATACCTAATACTTAATATTTATAATACCATTATTTTTCTGTAGATCCAAACATTGATGCAGTGTGGTATAAAGGCAGAGGAATACGACCTGTTGGGAGATTTGGCCGAAGAATGGCACAAAAAGCTGAAGGATCATATTTTGGAAGGCACAGATTCTGCTATCCTGAGGTCCTGGCTGTGGACTGACAATTAACATTGAACTTATTTCAATACCTCTTTGACTCCAATACATTTCATTTCAAAATTACACACATTAATGAATGGGTTAAATCACTTTCTTCTGTATTGTGACATACATCTGAGTGAAACAAATTAGTTAAAAGAAAAAAAATGTACTTGATTAGATGGAAGCAGATCGGAATGAAAAAAAAAAACATGGCTAAGATGAATCGTTCAAAACATGAATGCAAAACATACATTCAGAAAAGAGATACTTTAAAACGTGTCATTGTATTTGTTTAGATAATAAACTGTCAACAGATGTAGATTTACTTGGAGACTTCAGTGTCTGAAACATCTTGTCGTGTTAATGCTACGCTCAGTAGGATTTCATTAGAGAGGGAAAAAAACAAAAATAATACCACAGGTCTCTTCATTTATACTTTTATAATTTCAGTGTTTTAGAAACACACGCTGGTGGAATGTTGAAAAAAAAAAACAAGCAGAATTCATTTAAACTATCATAATCTGCAGCAAATGAGTAGTACAGTATGTAGAGCTTATGCAGCTTAGTTCCAATGTCATTCTTTAATCAACAAACCTGATAACACTGAAATGTTGGAAGTAGTTATCAGCAGCAGCAGTAACAATTTGTTGTCACTGTAACTGGTACTATGACAAACAATAAATGTGATTAATCAAACCAAATGAGGTTAATTAAGAGGGGAATGGTCAGATGTAGATATCTGCTTGAATCCAAACAAGAGTCTTGGCAAAGGCAGTTCTTGTGGTCTGTAGATGTGCAAACGCACCTTCTGCACATCCAGCAATGGGTCATGTCTGTTCACAAGCACCACTGAGCATTCAATCACAAATGTATATATTAAAACAGACTCTTAGAATCTGTAGAACTGACTTTCAGTGGTGGCCGAAAACAGACTTGAGGTAAAAACTCAAAATGCTTAGCGGTCCAAAGAACGTTTCTGGATCGCATCAATAACAACGTTTTTGAGGAGGGCGATTACAGAACGAGGGTCATCACTGCTCACCACAGCACTGCCCGATACGATCATGTTCGCTCCAGCCTAGAAACGTTGGAGAAATGAATAAAGATGAGTAAAACACTTCTTCAAATAATCTCTTGCTTTTTTCCATTCATAAAAAAATGAATGTGTGTGCAGTAAAGGACAGCTATACCTCAGCACATCTGTGGATGCTGTCTGGACCGACTCCTCCATCCACCTCAATGTCCAGAGAGGGGAACTGACTCCTAAGCCAGCTCACCTGTGGACACAACAGCATCTTTAGTGTGTTGTCTGAGGAATCAAAATGAGACTAAAAGATTGCACACTTGCGTACCTTTGGCATCATATCTTCCATAAACTTCTGACCACCAAAGCCAGGCTCTACAGTCATGACAAGAGCCATATCAATCTGTCCAGCCCATGGTGCCAATTCCTCAACAGTTGTTCCAGGTTTAATGGCAAGACCAACCTGCATCAAAAACATGCAAGACTGTTGCTACAATTTATACTATAAGCAATTCTAGGTAGTTCAGAAATCTAAGATTTTTATCAGAATAAGAGTTTGCTGGCACCTCCTTTAAACCAGTTAAATTACTTCTGTTCTGCTCAAAAGAAATTCTTAGGAGATGATTTAACCTCAGTTTAATTTATGCACTTTATAACATGGTTAAGAAAAAAAGAAAATAATTTGTTAGTCAGCAGAGGGCGCCATAAGGTCATAGCAGTCAAAGCCACAAAGCATCTGCTTATAATATAAACAAAAATATGCTCAAAAAATAAATTAAATGAATAAATAATTTAATTAATATTTTTATATGATATGCTTTCTCTATATTTTACGTGCTTTACAATGCAAATTTGTAAGCGTGTTAATCATTATATATATACAAAATTGGCTGTTTTGCACAGACCTTCATGCCGCTCTCCCTGATTTCCTTGATGAGGTTGCCAGGGTTGGTCGTGGCTTCTAGATGGAAAGTATACTGATTGGCTCCTGCTGCTGCCATGGGCTTCACCCATTGCTCTGGCCTGGATACCATCATATGCATGTCTGTAATAAGGCAAAGGGTAAGCAAAGCCCTCAAACCTACACAGAGCAAACACTGCAATGTTTTACTTATCTGGTTTATCCTAGACGCAATGTTTATTTCAGAATACAAAAAAAGAGAGTGAAAACAGGAAAGAACCCACTTTAGCGGATTACTAACAAAACTGTCCCAAAGAAGAGGGCCTGATTATTTACACCTCAAATGAAACAAACTAGAGTAGATGCAATTTTACAAAGACTAAACTCACCAAAAAATGGATCAGGTCCGATACTCTGTCGTAAACATTCCACCATAGGATGTCCAAATGTGATGTTCGGAACAAAATGTTAAGAAAATTGAAAGATGAAGGAAAGAGATTGAAGAAAGAAGAGTTAGATGTCTTCTGACACGCAACTCATCAACTTTTATCACCTCCTGTATATGTGGCACTACAAATTAATACGGTACAAAATAGCACCTGAACTCAAAATTAAACAGACACCATACAGAATGGATAACAGAGTTGCAAAATGTATAGCCTAAATTATTAGTCACAGAAGGGGCAAAGTAGTTTGGGACCAAAAGTTTGGGGTCAGTAAGATTTTTTGGAAAAAAGTAGTACTTTTGTTCAGCAAGGATGCGTTATTGATTAAAAGTTACAGTAAAAACATTCATAATTTTACAAAAGATTTTTATTTTAACTCAATGCTGTTCTTTTGAACTTTATATTAATCAAATAATCAACCCTCAGCCCCCCAAAAAATCCTGACAAAAATATTAAGCAGCACAATTGTTTTCAACATTGATTATAATAAAAATAGCACCAAAACAGCATATTAAAATTAATTCTATAGAATCATGTGACACTGAAGTCTGGAGCAATGACTGATAAAAATTCAGCTTTGCATCACAGGGATACACAACATTTTAAATTAATAATATTTTACACACATATTGTGCTTTGTATTTTTTTACGCAGCCTTGGTTAGCTTAAGAGACTTCTTTTAAAAACATTTTTAAAAACTGCAAAACCCAAACTTTTACATTGTAGCATATATACATTTCATACAACAATTGCAAATCCAGTCAACACTTAACAGTTAAAATGTAAAAAGGGAAATAAGATAACTTAATTGTCTCACTGCAGTGCTAAGCTGTGAATGACTTCTTGTAACATTCCTCAAAATTGTGACACGTCGTGGGTGAATTCATGTTGTATCATTCCTGTGCCAAAATGTGGGATAATTAAATGTTCTTGGTAATTAAAAAGATTTGAGTAATTATGACATTGGTTCCCTGGGCCATAGGATCGCTATGAATGCCTGCAGGTCACCATTGGGTGAGAAACTTAGATGAAGAATTGCAAACTTTATTCCTCACCCATCCATAACGTCAAGGTGCAGATAATCAGCACCGCACTCCATCATTCGCTCACATTCCCTCCCGAGCTGCGACAGATCGCTGCTCAAAATAGACGGTCCTATTTTCGCCGAGTACGCCATGCTGCCTCTGCCTCTGCTGCACACTTCCGCTTTCACACGCGCCTTTCAAAACAAGAGTCATGCGTTCTGACATTATCACCAAGAGGTGGCGCAATTTGAAAACAAGAAAACCTTTTGGTATCGGCACCTAAAAGACCCAAATCATTGACACTGATGATGTGTCTTTTTATCTATCTTATACTGACCTTACTGTTCTGGAGGCTTCGGTTACTAAATTCATTGTGTGTTTGAGTAGGCCTACACCTGGCTCATTGAATTTCTGAAATGTTTCATAATTCTGTAACCAAAAATAATTTAAATACTGTAAAAAATAAAATGTTGTTGTCAGTTAGTTTGTTAGCTTGTTAAAACATCACAATACACATCATTTTCCTCTCAAAGATAGTGAAACCAAAGGCGTGGTTTATAATTCACCACATGTGTTCTGCCAGGAGTTTGACATTTCACATAAACATATCACTGTTCATTTGTAACTGAAAATTAATATTTTGATGTTTTGGTGATGTGAATGATTAAATGTATACATGAAGTGAACAAAAGCTCAGGTTTCCTTTCATTTTATGTTTATGTAAATCATTTAAGCAGAGCTTTAACAAATATTTACCATAAGATGAATCCAGCTTCCCATTTCATGGTGGTATTAAAACTGCAGTCCGTAACTTTTTGTGTTCAAAATTTACAAAATTTATATAATAGGCGAGAACTCCATGAATCCATTTTCCAAACCGTGTTTTTGGCTTTTCCTGAATCACTACGGTACACCTATAATAAGAGTATATATTCGGACTATTTAGACTGGCTCGGGTAGGTAGCGCCGCGGAGTAACCCAGTACCTGCGTGATTCGTCATAGACATAAACAGAGAGAAGTAACCTTTTACTGTCTATGGAAGTAACTCCGGCTACAATGTTCTTCCGCAAGACGCGCGCAGTTCTGTTTATTAACCGCTAGAGCGCCAACAGTAACGGACTGCAGTTTTAATTAGGCTTACAGCTTTCACTAATGTATATTGGCTCTGATGAGCTTTACTGTTTACAAAAAAGGACATCCTGAAAGCCTCTCCTTTCCGATCCTTGGAGTCTGGCTGATAACTCGGCCTGTGTCCTGTTCCATCTCCTCCTCCACAGAGGTAAACAGCTTCCTTAGAAGTGTTTGTCTTCCTGAACTGTTTTTTTGTCCTCGGTTCGGCATGCTGTTTAAAAGAGAGAGATGCTGACATTGTTAAATAAACCTGCGGTGTTCAAGAAGCATTGCACCTATTTTCACATTTATGATCTCAAACAGACCTTACACATTCAAAAGAAATGCTCTGCATAAACCAATGATCTTTTAGAGAACTGGATTGCTCGTGACGTCATGAAAGTGAAGCCGTCATTATATAAACAGTGACATAAACCCATCTGAGCTTTAAAAATTAGAGCATGTGAATCTGAGAAACAAAAGCATCTGTACAAAAAAAATAAAATAAAAAAAACCCCAAAGCACCAAGGTGACCTTTCAGGAAATATTATGTACAACACTCCATTTGCATTTTTTATTTATTTATTCCCAGATAGTTGGTATCAATATGTAACATTTAACACCCCATATAAGGACCAATTATACAGTTTGGAGACATTTTTTTTTATGTGTGCAAGTTCCATATGATGGAAAACTATGCACCAATTGTGTGAAAATATATGGAACAGTAAAAGGAATAAGCATCTGTCTAAAGTTTGACCCAAAGCCAGAGATCCCAAACTGGTCCATGATGAACATTAAAGGGATACTCCATCCCAAAATGAAAATTTTGTTATTATTCACTTACCCCCATGTCGTTCCAAACCCGTAAAAGCTTAGTTCGTCTTCGGAACACAATTTAAGATATTTTGGATGAAAACCGGGAGGTAAGTAACAGTATCAAGGTCCAGGAAAGTATAAAAAGCATCGTTAGAATAGTCCATCTGCCATCAGTGATTCAACTGTAACGTTATGAAGCAACGAGAATACTTTTTGTACACGCAGAAAACAAAAATAACAACTTTATTCAACAGTTCCTCTCCTCTGTGTCTCTCCAAATCAGTGTAGCTCCAATTTGGCAAATCTGAGCAGTAAGCAGGCGGCTTACGCTCTTCTGTAAAGTGAGTATTCCCTAAAAACAGAAATCTTGTTCATTTATCTTCTGCTAAAGCCTGTATAGATCAATTCTGTTTGTTTAGTCTTACATTCCTGTGGTATTAACAAAACAAACCAGAACTTTTATAAGATGAGACAGGGGTCAAGTCTACATACATTTCTGCTCTTTAGCAGATACAGCGTAACATAACATTTCCATATGCTTCTGTGTTTCTTGCAATCATTATAAATACTATTATAATATTTATTGTATGCTTAATATTAAATATATGTGCTGCCATTAAATACTTTATATAGCAGATACACTATCATGGTATAATAAAAAGTAGTGCTTTTAAAGCACCAGCCTCTTGAGATTAAATGAACAATGTTCTCTCTTGTCTGCAGACAAATGCTTGTAGCTGTAGGCAGACTTTCTGTTTGGTTAGTATTGTGGTGCTGTGGTTTGGATCATGTTCCTCATGGTGAGTTTACCTGTCATGCTATGCTGCAGTGGTTAATGATGCCTCCAGGGAGTCTGCAGTCACCTGTTTGTTTATTGATGTAAATGGAGCTGGGTACTAAACAGGCCAAATGAAACAGTCAATGTTTTAGTACAGGAAAGGACCAACTAATGTGAAAAGGCCATTAAGGTTGACAAATGTGTTGGCAGAAAACAAACAAACAATCTATTCTAATGAATACATCCATTATGTAAATGAGTTGTGTGGGTTTAGATTAATGTAATAACAAAACAATCAAATAATTTCTATTATTTAACTGGTAACACTTTTGGGACTGCATCTCAATATTATCTAGTTGCAATGCATATTACTAGCATGTTGGCTGTTTATTAGTAGTAGTTAAAAATCCCATATTAATGCCTTATTCTGCATGACCAACTTAACAGCTACCTTACTGACCATTAATAAGCAGCAAGTTTATTATTACCAGTTTACTGAAGCAAAAGTCATAGGGTTACATCAAATGAATGCTATGGCTCAGATATAAACATACATACATATGCATATGTTATAAATAAATGCATAATATACAGTATGGATTTGCGCATGTAGCTTCGAATGCTACAGAATGGCATGGAGGGGATCGAGACTTTAAAAAACTAGGCCTGTCCATTTAGAAAACAACACTTTGGTCTCGGGTAAATTTGACATTATTTACGTGATTCAACTTTCTTTGAAATATACCAGTTTTGAAGTGCTTGTATGAGAGTTTGCAGGGTCACAGAGTTAATGAGATTGCTAGAAAAAGCCGCATTAAAGTGTCTACTGGATGAAGTCAAATGTCAATGTGCCATAAAATATGTAAATAAAAAGATGATTCTTTAATGCTGAAGTTCCTATTGTGGAACAACCTTTTTTACTTTGCTAAATCACAGAGATGTCATGGGTCTTTGTCTGATTCAGGGATCCCCTTTGGGACACATGGACATGTGGATGAATAGAAAGAATAGTGGGTGGGAAAAACCTGCTTCCCAGGTTTACTAATCAAGCTACAGTTTCCATTTGAAACACAATCCTATACATATTTGATTCAGCATATTTTATGAGCTGATGTTTGTGGTGAATGTGAAAAGGGATAGAGGATTGTTTCTGCCCCCCTTTACCAAAGCAACCAGCGGTTCCCGTGGGAATTTATGCTGGGTCCATAGGAAAAAATCTGACATTTCAGGGATGTGAAAACAAGACTCTGTGCCCATCTACACACACACTTATCTACCTCTAGAGAGAAACTTGACTCTCACTGACTTCTCCTTGACTGTGGGTTCAGTTATTCATCACTTAATGAATGCTTTTTGTCCAAAAAATGGTCTTGTTCAAGGTTGCAATGATAGAGGAACTGAGAAATTCTCCATTTCATACATCTCTCCCCTTCCAGGGTTTAAAATAAGAACCAACCTAGAAATTTTAACTGTGCCACCACCCAATTAAGAAGAGATAGAAGAAGTTCATCATTCTGTGGAGAGAACAGACAGAATGTATTATTCACAAAACAAGTCCCCTATTGAATTTACAGTTTACTTTAGAACTGTTGGCACGTATTATCTCTAGAATCCTTGTAGGGGTTGAATGTTTCTGCATGAAAAAAATAAATAAAATTGTGATGATATGTTTGGCCACAGCCCAAGTGACAACATTAGGTCATTGATAATTTGTGAGTCAAATTAGAGCAAATGATGATCTGTTCTTTAAAAAGTAATTTCTATTTGGTTTTTACTCTTACACAACCAGTTTGTGACCCATCTCCTTCTGTCTAGTGATAGTGACAAACTCTAGAATATAAATATATTTGACACCAACAAAGCTTTTAGCATAACCACTCTTCTGTAAAGCTTCTGTAAAATTTCAGGATGTAGTAAAGATGACAAGTAGACTGCAGTGAACTTGCCCAGTCAGTTACATTCCTTCTGAAAATTAACAGTTTTCCTTTGAATAGTGGTTCAGCTGTAGTTCGCTGTCACATATCCACATCTTGTGATGTAACTGTACGTGTGTGGACTCACCAATTGATATCTGTATATCTGTGAAGGTAATAGAGAGAAGGTGGAAAAGGATTCAGCCGTAACGTAAGCATGGAAGAAATCAAACGAGATGTCCCTTCCAGTCATCCTTACCAAATACTGTATCTGTTCAGGTTCCTACAAAAACATTCTGACTGAGGAAACTTTTTCAGAAGCTGGGACAGTTTTAGCCTTTTTTGGCAGTTTTTTCAATATTCATTGTCATATTCATTTATTTTAATCCATTTTCCATTTTACCTTAAATGCTATAAATCCTTCCAAATCGTAACAGATTTTCCCCCAGCGATCAACTATAACTCACCAATGACATGGCAGTAATGTGAGACATCAATATTTGTAAAGCAAAAGGGAAAAGAGAGAACAATACCTCAGGGTTGTGGCCTTGACACCAGCAGTTAGGGTGGAAGCTATTTTGTGGAAGTGTCAGAAAGTTTCACCTAAAAAAAACTGACACAACTGTCCACCATTAATAAAAGTTCAAGTGGGAAATCTCCTTGTGTCAATATCATACATGTAGTTTGAATCTGTAATCATTCACTGCAGCTTGTTAGATGTGTCATGCAGCATCTCTATTTCATTCCACTGCCTAAGACCTATAGAACTGCTCAAGAACCCTTTAAACTATATAGTCAGCAACTCTGCAAAGAGCTACATGGGACCATCCAACACTTAAGAGAGAATATCTATCATTCAGCTGTACAGAGCTGGAATCCTGGAAGGCATTTATAAGCCATGGGTGCCCTCAGGAAATTGCTATGGGTTATTTGAATAGCTGTTTACAATTTTGGAGTAAAAGAGAAAGTTTAATTAAAACGTTTTGTTACAACATAACAATCTTACCTCAAATTATGACTTTTGATACCACTGAGTATATGTTAAAAACGCAAGTTGCTTATAACTAGTTACAACTACCACAAGAATGTGACTTTGCATGTGTGTGATGAACATTGTAAAACAAGTTGCCATCAGCAGTATTAAATGAGATGTAAACATATCTAAATCTGCAATACACAAATCATATTCAAAACATTTGCCATGTTTAAAGTGTATTTACAAATGAATGGATTTTATGTGACATTCATTATGTCATGGAAAAATATGAGAACTGACATCAAACAATGTCAGAAAGCAGAACCTTTCCTTGTAAGTTCCTGCTGAAGAATCAAAGGCTCTGTGATGACATTGAAGTCATATCATGTGTTTTCATGAAGAGATACTGCAACTGAGGAATCCAGGACTGACATGAAATCTAGATTCGGTTTGGTCCTGACAGAGAAATATAAACACTTACACTAGAGATGAAGAATGTGAATACGTGATTGTGTGTTTATGTTGGACATGCATTTTACAATGTGTGTGCTTGGGTTGTGTGTCTGTTGTTTCGCAGGATTTTTATACTGCAGCATTTATAGACGCAAAAATTCACAAACAGTATCAGCTAACTTAAAGACAAATCTTTTTAGTTTGTTGTAAAACCAACATCTAGAAATACCGGCTGTTCACATTACACGCCATCCTGGGCTGTTCATTCAGCCAGCATTAACCAGTGGCTCTCTGCCTTGTTCTCAAATCCCTTTTGGAGCACCAGCCAAACCACAGGAGGAGACTAAAATGAAAAACAATATTTGTCTTCTGAAGACTGATTCTGCCCAAACAGAAATATAATGAAGGGCTAAGACGAAATAGCAGAGGTCTACATGACAACTGATACTAATAATATTGCTGTTGTTCAATATTAAGTTCCATAAAAAAGGTGATAACACTATTTTAAGGTGCCCTTGTTACACAAATTACATGTATGGTAGACTTTCTATTATAATAACAATTAATTATGCATAATTACATGCAAGTAACCCTAAACCAAACCCTAACCATACAGTAAAAACATGTAATTAATTAATATTACTCAGTACTTAAATGTATAATTACACTGTAACCAAATGTAATGTAATGTAAAAATGTAACCAAAAAGGTTTATTCCAACTGACTGCCATTTTAGATACTATAATTATGTTATATTTTATATTATATTATATTGTATTATATAAAAAAGTTTCTCTATATTCTTGTGAAGTGCTTCCTACTGTGATGCATTTAAACCTTTAGTCTCAGCACTGTTAAAATTCGCTATTCACTGCCTTTGCTGTTGGGCAGCCTGTAGAACTGAGGCCCTGTATAAAACTGCTGTGAGTCATGACCTGTTTCAAACTGGTTGTCTCTTTTCTTTTTCCTGTGTGAGTTTAATACAGTCACAGTCTACATTCATGACAATGTTGTGTTTGAAAGAAATACATTTTTATGAAGTGTTGTTTTTTATGACGTTTGAAGTTTTTGAACTTTTGACTGTGTTGTCTAAGTGCCTGACAGTTTTGTTGTGTTGTGGTGTCATTTTCCAGTCACTTTGAACATGACGAGATAAATTAATAGCTGCCGAGAAAGACACAGGGGATGTTTAGGGATGAAAATGTGTCACATTATGACTGGTGTGAGAACGGAATTAACAGATTAGAGACTAACTGAATCCAAATGCTTTCAAAAAGAGTTAATCAACTAAACTGCAAATTATGGGAAAACTCTTCAACTATACAACAATAATCTTCTTTGATGCTCAAAAGTGTGGAACATACTGAATGAGTTTGTTTGAATGTGTGTTTAATCCATAATCATGCTGTGGTTCTTTTATTAAAGATAAAATGATTAAAAACTTTGGGACAATAATATTGCATCATTATTATTATTATTATTATTATTATTATTATTATTATTATTTTGGTTTTATTTTATGCAGCCTTTCATAATACAGTATATCACTTTTTTTCAAATGAAATCTCAGAAACCTTGGGTTTATAAAGACAGCTTTGAAAAACAGCAATTAGATGAAGTTGAATTTATAACAAGGCAGCTTTTGAACAACCATGGACTGACTGTGTACAGAAGACTGTCTTTTAGAGTCAGCCGCTAATGCAACCTTAAGAGATTTTGCTCAGGCCTTGCAGGTGTCTAAATACAGCATTGAAAGTATTATAGACCATGACATTGGTTGAGCTCAAATCAGCATAAATCAGACTCTCATGTGTCCTTGTTCTGTCCCTGCATTTGTTTGATGTGGAAATGCTGCTCAGAACTAGCTGACTAAGATGGGGGGAAAAAATCAAGGTAAAATGGGTTCTACTGAATATGCTAAACCTTTATAGCTTGGTTTTGGTACGTCTAAAAGCAAGTAAATTGTTTAAACACTTTAATTCCATTAAAATATACACTGAAAGGATCAGAGTTTTAATAACGTTTCACTGTAGGGTTTTGATTGTGTGGTTGTATCATTTCTGCTGGCAAGTTACACTGAATTTATTTAACTGTTGCATGAATTACCTGGCCAAATTACAACTTGTCCTGATATGCTTGTATGATATTGCTTAATTATTACTTGGATAATTTCCATGTGTTAAAAAAAGAACACAAGTTTATCTTGAGAATGTGTTCTCTTGTTTTTATATTGAACATTTCCTTTTAGATAGCTTCTTAGAGTTTATAGGGCAGCATGAGATACTGAAAGAAGAGATGAGACAGTAAATTTATTTCCATAGTCATTTATGTATTTCCAGTTATATCCGTTTACATTTACAAAATGTTCTACATATTTTTTACATTTTAGCTGCATGTACAGAATGTGGTTTTGACTGCAATTTAATGTCCTGTAGTTATAACCTATTGAGATGTATTTTCAGTTAAACCAAAAACATTCCACCACCATTGTTTGAAACTGTATCCTGTAGTACAGTCTTGTATGCTGTAGCCATTACCTTTTACATTTTTATGAGGCCCTTAGGATGTAAATAAAAAGGGGCCACCATTGTTGAACAGATGGTGAACCACTTATTCTTCAGGGTTGATTTTGATAATCAAAGATAAAAGGTATGGCTAGATTGAATCCATATTAATTCCAGCTCCCACATGGGTTAATCCTAACCATGCATCATATTTCATCAGATAGGATAGAGAAGCTATGCAAATGTGTGAGAGAAAAACGTTTTATAGAAGACATTATTTGTTGAATAACACTGAGATCTATTTAACTAAGCATTGTGAATCAAATGATTTATTTCCAAGCACATTTAAGTATTCAGTGTTCCATCTGAACTCAAAAATAACAAAAAATTGATGCAAGTAAAGATAAATATAACAACATACTTAACTTACTTTTCAGATAATTGAAATATACATATCTATAAGTGACAAAATAATCTTTAAAGTAAATGCCCTTCCAAGTACACACATGAGGCCCCATTACAAGCTGACAGCCAGTCATAAAACATCATATACACACATGAACAAAACCTACAATGAAGTGCAAACGCAGTCGCACACTAAAAATCCAGTTAAAAATCAGTTATTTTTTACTTGTTCCATCCTTCAAAACATGTTGGAATGTGCTGTTGTGGAAAACATGTGAACACTGACTGTTCAAAATACAAAAATAATGCCAATTCTCTTCCCACAAACACAAAAGACACTCTTTTATCAAAGAAAGTGCTTTTTCACAATTTAATCAGTAACAATTAAGCTAAATATAAACACATTTAAGCAGAGAACTATAGAGCTACATCACTATACTGTTACATTACACAAAGAGCACTGTTATAAATAACATTTTTTATGAACTTTATCACAATTTTAATGGTTTGTTGACCTTAGACAGTAAAATAAAAATGTTATAGAAAGCATTTTCACTCAGAAATTGCTAGTAAATTTCACAAATAATTATGAAGAAACAGCAAGTAACAGTAAATTAAACATGAAATTTAGAAGAAAGACTGACATTGTACTATTTCTTGTAAAACTTCTTTGTTTTATTTACAGCCTCATTTCTTTTCTTTGTTTTTTCTTTGCCTTAATTTTTGTATATTGCATTATGTATCATATTATGATGACTGAAAGCATCAAACATTTTTGGGAAGTCTTTGGAACATTTCAGATGAATTGATTAGTTTCTTTGGTGTCACTGCTTTGGTGTCATTTGCTGCAATTTTGACAGAACGCATGGTCAGTTTTACCAGAATTTCATGAAAACATCTCAAAGTGGTTCTGATTTTACAAAATCCCATCAGTCTTTGGCACATTTCAAATGAACTATTCAGTATCTTTGGAGTCACTGTTGAGCATTTGCTGCAATTTTGATGGAAAACTTTTAGTTCAGTTTCTCTAAATTTCAGGAAAACATGTCAGAGGACTTCATCTTTTGAAGCAGTGCAGATCTTCGGTTGAGGATGATGTTCTTGAGGGTCCTAGCTCGCAGCCGTAGGGGTGTTTTCCACCATTGCGTACTCCATCTCGGTGCCCTGAGAGCCCTCCAGGAGTCGTGCCAACCTCGTACGTCTGGAGTATTTAAAGATGAAGGCTTTCATGAGGTCATAGCGGTAGTGACGGTGAGCAAAGCTGTAGACCACAGGGTTCACACAGCAGTGCAGCAGCGACAGGCATTGCGTAAGGTGCAGCGCCACAAAAAGGCCATTCTCTGAACTGCAGCCCAGCGGCAACACACGTAGCATCACTAGCGCATCGGCTAACAGCACAGCATGATATGGTGCCCAGCAAGCTATGAAAACCACTATGTACATAAGGATAACCTTCCTGCTCAAGCTGCGATCCTGGTCGCTATTTGAAGGGGAATGAGAGGAAGAAGGAAGCCAGAGCATTTGCCAACAGTGCATAGGGACACTGCTATAACGGGGAAGGGTATGACAAAACCAAGAACCACAAAACTCAGCTGAATGCCCACCATCCACTGCAAAGAGTTGTCCTGTGGATATACAGGATGACACAAAGTCAAATTACTGTGTTGTGACTTTACAGACTGAAGGAAGTATATGTCAGGAATGGAGGCGAATAAAGCAAGCAGCCATGTTGCTGCACACACTAAACGTCGTATTTGTCGCCCTCTTCTGTGAGAAATCTCCCCCGAGCGGACCACCGAAAGATACCGGTCCACACTCATGCAGGCCAAGAAGAAGATGCTGGCGAAAAGGTTGATGCTTAAGAGTAGATGTGTGAGCTTACAAGCCGCCTGGCCAAACGGCCAGTGACCTCCATGTGCCAGCGAGCTCACCCACACCGGGAGAGTAGCGACCACCCACAGGTCAGCCACTGTTAGGTTCAATATATACAAGTGTGTGTCATGGTAATGACGCTCCGAGCGCAAGTTGACCCACAATACTAGCACGTTGGCGGCCAGGCCCACAACAAAAATAAAGGCATAAAGGGTGCACATAGCATGGAGGAGAGCAGAACGGTTGAAGGATGTGGAGCACATTTGCACTTCCACCTGCGAGTTGTTGTAACCGGCATCTGTGAAGTTTAATTCTTGCCACATGGTGAAGAATTCAGTCAGTTCAATGTCACTTAGACTCATCTCCTCATTTGGTGGTGAAGACTGCAACTGTTGAAGGAGAAGAAACAGAAGTTAAACACCCATCAAGATGATGTTCAGCTTTCTCTCTTATGATTAGCATAAGTCTATGTCATCAGGTTATAAAATATCAATTAATTAAACTGATTTTGTGGTAAAACATTACCTTGACATATATATGGAAAATATAATAAAATATAATGTAATAAAATACATTTTAATATCGTGGATTGATTTTGGGTACATTATTCTAGATCGGGGGGGGGGGGGGTTATATCTGTCCTGGAAAGGCAAGCCGCAGCACTGCAGAGTTTTGCTTCAACCCTAATCAACACACCTGAACAAGCTAATCAAGGCCTGAAGGGTTACTAGGAAGCTACTGGTGAGTTTTTATTAGGGTTGGAGCTGAACTCTGCAGGACTGTTCGCCACCCCTGTTCTAGATATTTAAATTACTATCATTTGTTAATGATAATTTATTAAATTATAATGTATTAAGCATGTTATATCATTGTATGTGTTTATTATTTTTTTTTGCTGTTTATTACTATTTAAGTGTTATATATTTATTAATAGCACACTACTACGGCTCAAATGTTTGTGGTCAGTAAGTTATTTTTTAAAGAAATTAACACTTTTTATTTAGAAGCAAGATTACATTAAATTAATCAAAAGAAAACAGTTAAGACATTTATAATATTACAAAAAGATTTCAAATGAACAAGATATATATAATGTTGCTATTTATATTTGAATTTTTTATTTTGTTATTTTTGTTTATAAAATGATATTTATAATGTTGCAATTTATATTTAAATGCTGTTCTTTGTCTTGTGCAACAAATGGGCTAAATATATTCAAACTGAATTTTGAACTGTAATAACATTGTAGTAAAAAGTTATTTTTCAATTGTAATAACATATATTTTTTTAAATTACAGTTTTTACTATATTTTTAAATATATGATGCACACTTGATGAACCTTTAGACCCAAACCTTTGAACGGTAGTTTTGTTACTTTCCAAAACTGGTGCTTTCTTACATTTGTCTTTTGATTGTGACCTGCCTCTGTGTTAGAGAGGTTTCATTCACTAGAATTCCCTTAGAAGTGTTTGTAAGTGACATAATAGGATTTAACTATCAGATGCGGTTCTCACAGGGACATAAAGTGAAGTTTGAACCTTTTTCTATTATTTATTTGACATAAGATCTCCCAATCATAGAAGACAACACCTGTCTATGGCACTAGAGCATTGCATTTTTGTGAAATTGCCACAGCATCCTATTATAATTTCATGGTTCAGCTGTGTTAGAAAGTTGACACTACTTCAAAAGCCCAAAGCTGTTTGGCTTCCAGCCAGTCATGTTAAAGTGCCCTTTAAGCTGGTTCTGCTTTTCAAAAATCAAAGTGGCTCAGTTCTATGACTTCACAGTGATTTCTATGAGCAAAGTAATTTCAGTTTAGGGATTTTGTCACGCCATCTTAAACATCTAAGTGGTCCGTTCTAAAAGACATGTTGTTATGTGGTTGGTGAGGTCACAGACCCTTGACCCTTGATTTTTTTGGGGGGGGGGGGCTGGTCACTAAAATCCTTTTTTTAGTGGAACCTTTCAGTTTCCAGCAGAGATGCCTCAACGGATGTAAATGTCAGTATAATGCTGTTCTGAATTAGAGTAAATCTATAAACATATAAAATAAGTCTGTCTTGTGTTATGTTGCAGGACCTTACAACACAAAAGAGTGTGTGATTGTGTTTATGTACTAAAATATTATAACTAGGGTCTTGAATTACACACAATTTTCCTGTGCAAAAAGGAAATTTCCTGTTACTACTCCACCTGTATTCTGTTTGAAGCTCATTACAAAGTGAAATCTAATTGTTTTCCATTTAGTAAATACACAATAGTGTGTTTGATAAAAGCTTTTGGGTTTGTTTTTTAAGAATGGTTTATATCAGGGGTCGGCAACCTACGGCACGTGTGCCAACAGTGGCACGCAGAGGGATAATCGCTGGCACGCGAGCAATAGGGAAAACTGCACACTGATGTACATTTTGAGGTAATAACTATAGTCACACAGCCTGTTAGGAACTATAAATACTATTAAAGTGTGAGAATTAAGTTGAGCTAGTCTACGGGATGCGCGCGCGCGACCGCTGCACATACTAGGCACTCAGCGGTCTAACAGCGCTCGTCAGTGTCAAGATGACTGAAATGGCCAATCAATTCAAAGTAGGCGGGGTAAAAAGCAAAACGCGAAGCATCAGTTTAACGTTAAAGAGAGCGAGGTAAGATGATTGGCACAGTGGTTAACCAGAAAAATAAAAAATGGCACATCATGCCGAAAAGCTTGCCAACCCCTGGTTTATATTCTTTAACCCTAAGAGGAAATAGTTTAGGAAGTTCATAGCACAAAATGTAATCAGTGAATCCTTTAAGGACTGACACATGTGGAGACAGACATGGACATACGCTCCTTCCCTTGTGTCACTGTCCCTATCTATAAGAGAAGCTCCACAGCACTGCAACTGACCATCTAAACTCTGATAGATGTCTGAAAGGTTCTTGGGCTTCCAGCAGTATACTATGGTAAGCAGCAAGGACAATGGAGTGTCAGAGGTCAAATGATTTATGACAACAGACACCTCGAGGGCCTTGAACCTGTGACGCTGTTCTTGAAAGGATGACAGGATGTTGGAAATTGAAGTCATTATTTGCTCAAAATTGTGAATTATCTTGGAAATAGTGATGGGCATAAAGATACAATTTATTACTGGTTATAAAGTTTTAGTTTTAGTACTGTGTAGTTTCTAATCATTAAGCTCTCTAGGCCATGCGTGCAGCAAATGATTTCTTTTCTTTTCATTTAAAATTAAATTAATTCCATGTTCCTGCACCCCAAAACTAAACTTGTGTTTCGAATGAATTTATTTATTTTGAGGTTACGGATTTTCGACAATTGTAAAACAGCGTAATAGAATGATAAGCATTGCGTAAAGCTCTAAGCATGAGCTAATTATGACAGACTGGGATTACTGGCAGCAAATACAAAGCAGAACGTATGTATAAAGCCAAACCATGGACAAAATTAACTATGATGAAAATGCTTAACATATGTGAGCTTTTTCTCAAATGTACGATCTACAGTAACTGTAATAGCTTTCCACAGCATCTACGTGACGATACACGATACAATATAAAGAGTATTGGGTTTTGTGTAAGCTAACTATTCCTTACCCAACTGGCCTGCACCCTAAAACAAAACTGGTCAAATTTTCACCCCAAAATAAAAAATGTTGTAATAATTTACTCACTTTCATGTCAAGGGAGAAGTCATACATGAGGGTTGTTGTTGTTGTTAAATTTTTTAAATACTTTTTAATAAACGTTTGCTGTAATTTACTCTATAGAGTAGATGACTAATCTATATTCAATCGAACAGGCTTTAAGTTAGCTTTGTTCTGAGAAGTCATGGACTTACTGTGACTGTCTGATTTTCCAAAGTAAAACCCAAATTGGTTTGTGCGCCCCTATACGCAGTTATCCTGTAGTCAAACATACTAAAGTTTTTACAAATATATGCTACATAAATCATAAAGCGTTTAACATTTTCAGCATATTCTGTGTTCATCCTACCGTAAAGCGCACGGGTAGTGTTGCCATGGTTACGTGATTTAAGTCCTCAGCGACTTTACTACCAAACGTTTATTTTGCGCCACGAAAAAAACAACACAAATACGCTCTGTATCTAAGTAAATTATACTCTGTACAAGTTATTTTTTGTTAAAACATAAACTATATGAAATGCTTACAACTTTATTGCGAAACCCCTCACACTAACAAAAGAGCTTTCATTAAGAAGATCTGCTTTTAGAAAAAACAAAAATCTTCTTGCTGGGCTGTTAACAATTACTACGTCTATTGTAGTGCAGGTGTCTCAAACAGGTAACAAATATAGCCAACTAAAACTCCTTCTCAAGTTTTTTGCTCGTTCTTAAGGACAAAAAGATCTTTCTTACCTCTGTCATTCTGGCTTTAATGCGTGGTCAGTGGGCAATATTAATCCACGGTGTTCGTTCTTGTCCGCCGAGGAGGTGAAGTGATTCGTTGGCGCTTGTGCTGCAGGTTGTTTAAAATAGAGAGAGAATGAAAGTGGTGACCCCATCTGCGCCTCACAGCGACTCCGACTGCACCTCAGTCTCAACACACTCACATTACTAGAGACCTGAACACTGTTTTGCCAAATAGATGCAACGATATGTAGAAATTCATTTTATTTATTTATTGAAATATTTTATTTATTTAGATATTTATCTAATGATTTAATTTTGAGTATTTTGGCCCTCCATATCATGTGTGTGTGTGGTGTGTGTGTGTGGTGTGTGTATATATATATATATATATATATATATATATCTATATATATATATATATAATATTATATAATTACTTGAATTTTTATTTATTTAATTTACAATTCCAGGTCTATGTCATAAGAAAATATGCAAAAAAAAAAAATAATAATAATAATAATGTATAAAAAAAAATAAGTGTCTGTGTATATATATTACAAGTTAAATATTAAACATAGACATAAATATGTATCAGGTATGGTGTGCAATAATTGTAAAGTAAGTCTCAAAGCCTTAATTTCCTATGCCTGATTACACATTATGATACATAACCAACCTGAGATCCCTAAAAAAATAATAAATAAAAATCTGTCAAAACCAGCAGTGGCAGAAGGAGTCAGCAAAACCACAGAGCAAAGGCTACCATGGCCAACTTACCAAACCTCAGTCTCACTTATAATGGAAATATAACATCATATGTCTAGTTTTTTTATTTTTATTTTATTTTATCTTTTTATGGGGAAGACATGGGGTATGTAATGTTTTTTTTTTATCCACTGGCACAGAAAAGGTCTGAACTCCTCATGAAGGACATGAATCGATGAAGGAGTGGTTGTTTCCATGGGCCAGCCTCAGCATGCAACGGAATATCCATGTTGTCCCCACAGCTTATCAAAATATCAGAGCAGATTTTCAAAAAGTCACTGATAAGCATCCTAATTCTCCTTAACACTTGGGCCAGCTTCTTTATGTGCGCTTTCTTCTACATACACAGGAGGGTAGATAGCCCCCTTTTGGTGAGGCTTGGTATTTGAAACAGAGACTGAAGATGAGTGAATTAACGGAGGGAAGATACGGAGCAAGAGGGGGGCCCAAAGCTGCTGGAACACAGGAAAAAATCTCTGTCTTCTGCTTTTCAAACCGACGAGGAACACACACTTACCCTCCCACTGTGTCTAAAGCAACAAATGTTGTAAAATGAGTGACTCAGTGCGTTTTGAATGAAAAAGGACCTTTTATATAATTTCCTGCAGTGGAGGTTTGAAAAATTTAAGTTTATGCTTAAGAACACTACATCTCAAAATATTTCTTTGTCCATTTGACAAAGGGCGCACATTTTGTAATTAACACTAAAGTCTTCCTGGTGTTAATATTAATCCCACAGATGTAGGACCTCAATAAACATTGAAAGACTTGTGATTGACAATGCTTGTAGGTTGACCTTGCTCTTGATAAACTTATCTAAACTTTTTTTTTCTCGGGTCCATGCTCCATCTTGCTAGCGCTGCTGGGAGGAGGCTTTAGGGTCCACGGGCCAGGAACGGGAGATAATTTCATCTCTCTGAAGATTCATTGTCTCTTCACTTTTTAGTTTAGAAACGAATTTTCGCCTCAGAACTTGCACGTAAAATTTCACAAGTAACGTCAAATAAATGCCACAGTAACACTAAATCAAACTATATCTTACAATTTTAACGCATTAAGACTGCAAATAAAAGTACGGACCATTTTAATCTTTGTTTTATTACAGCTTTTAATTTTCCTTCAGTTGACTCTAAAAACGGATATCAAATGGTCTCTGTTTATCAATATATTTGTAACTAGTTTTTTCCCAAACAAAAAAAATCTCGAGTCTCTTCTCCTTTCTTACCTCAATTACCCGGTGTTTTACATCTATTGTGCATACCCTATGCGGCTGTTTAAATATATTATTTCTAAGTACAATATAAATTCAATCCTGTACAAGTTGGTAAGGAATGTGGTAAGTTGGGCATTGACCATGTTTTTATGAGGTGTAAAAGTACTCTTTTTTCAGGCAGAGGGGTACTTGCTATTAATTTTTGGGCTTTTTATATGTCCTGAGACTTTTTTCAGAGACTAAAATGGAGAAAATTAAAAACAGAATGGGTGGGACCCACCATCAACAAAAAACTTTAGTAATTTTATATAGATCTTACACATGGTCAGCTTTAAAAACATTTTTTCTTTTTTTTTTTTTTTTTACATTACCAACAATAAGTAAGGTAACGTCATGGTTATGCCTTGCTGTGTGTTTTTAACATTAAAAATTCAGTACAGGGTTTCTAAAAACTTTATTATGTCAGCATTGCTACCAACAATCTGAAATTAATGATTTAACTTTCACAATTACTAAAATTTATACACAGTTCCCTTATTATACAACATTGTGGGTTTAAGTGTAATGTAAGAAATATGAACTGGTGACCTTTGACGTTTTCACACACATAAACCCAGTATTTTTTTTTACATAAATTCCATTTTTTATATTAGTTTTTGGGAAATCAGGAGACATTTACATGGTTTGATTGATCTGTTCTCTCTGGCCAGTGCTTAAGTTCAGTTCAATTATTTCTCCCGAACCTCAACAGCTCACTTTCTCTAATTGGTTTGAAAAACAGCTCAGCTGGCTGACAAGCTGGGTCATATAATAGAACCAGAGGAGCTCCCATGGCCAGCAATTTGTTCTTAAAACCAAGTATTGGGGTCTGTTGGTTAAAACAGGCAGACTGCTTTTTCTCAAAAGCACTAAACACACCACTGACAACATCATCAGAGAGATGAGCGCGCAGCACCAGAAAAAACTTGGCTCTTAGAGTGTCCAAAGAAACATGCTGGGATGATATATTTTGCATTTTGATGCATGTTGCAAAACTGCTAACTTTAATTTCTAAATAATTAACACATATTACCATTCAAAATTTGGGGTCAGTAATTACAATTAACTACTTTTATTCAGTAAGGAAGTGATGGTAAAGATTTTCTATTTTAATAAGCACTGTTTTCTTTTGAACTTTCTATTCATCAGCATATTACAATGATTTCCGAAGGATCATGCGAAACACTGAAGACTTGATTAATAGTTGCTGAAATATCAGCTTTGCATTACAGGCATTCATTACATTTTAAAAGACTGAACATTTGATCTAATTATTGCACCCATGATAAACATCATAGACTTCTTTTTAAACAATAACTGTAAACTGTATTGTAGTGTACAAAAAGCCATTTGAAGTTTTCTTTTAAAATATTTAGTGTTGCATGTGCACAAATGGAGTTTATTATTACTTAAACTCTTCATTCAGTAATAAAAAAGCATCCTGTATTTCAGCACACTACAGTTGCTGAGTTGCTGTTCCATTAATTAACTAAGATCACGCATATGGGGGTGTACATCAAAAAACATATTTCGCCTCCAGAAAGAAGCACGGCTGTGAAAATATGCACATGTGGTGAGTGCCATCGTGTGAGGAAAACAGACTTCAGGCCACACCATTGTGTTCCAGTGGTTCCAGTTTCAAGCCTCCCCAGTGAGCATTCTCAGCGCGCCATGCAGGGCTGAATGCAGCGTGGGGGATGGACCAGCACTCCATCTGACATCAGGAGCTCATTTGCTGGTTATGTTAACTCAGTGATACAGTTTATTGAAGATGGGAATCTATTCGACTTCCAGTTTATGCTATTTCTGAAACTCATACCCCATTGGTGTTAAAATGTAAACTGACTTATCTTGTTCTGCCTGAGCTACTCAATAAGCCTTGCATTGTAATTAAATATATAATGCAATCTGAAACTTACAGATTAAAGCCCCCCAATAAAAAGAAAAATATTACATATTTGTGGAACACGAGGGTGTGTAATTGATGACATCATTGTGAGATTTTTGTATGAATAAATCCCTTTTATAACAGTATTGAAACAATGAATAATTGAAATAAGTGAAAACTAACAACACTTTTTGGTTTAGAAAGAAATTATTCCATTATTTGTCAAAAATGTTCTGCATCTTTTGTCTTTTGAATATCCAAATTACACATTTGGTATGGCTATTTTCACTTCCTAAAAGATCAAAAATCACCATCAGGATCTATTAAATGAAAGACAGTGCATGTGTTTAAATGACTTCATCTAATAACCCTTGAGGACCAGAACCAAAATCAGGTCAAGCTTCCAAGTTTTTCCCAAAAGGACGGCTCTTTATTGAGGAAGCTCCTTTGATTTACCGCAAACACAAGGCGGAAATACTGTGTGCCGTTTGAAGTCTCTAATTGACTCCTCCTTTTTTGGGTCATGGAAACATGATATTAAGTGATTCCTTATGGATTGTGCACTGAAAACAGAACAATCCCATCGTGTGCTTTAAATCTAAATCTAAGATGTAATTCCATTCATTGTCAAACAACCAAATAATTGATCAATTTTCACAATCAGTTTAATTCTATTAGTGGTCTCAGAAAAAAAAAATAATCATGTTTTGTTGAGATATATAGTTGAGTATCATCAGCATAACAATGGGAAATTAATTCGTTTTTTCTAATAATAGTTACCAAGGGGTAACATGTATTTGAAAATAGAGAGGACCTAAGACAGATCCTTGTGGCACTCCATACTTTACTGATGATAAATTGAGATGACTTCCCGTTAAATAAAAAAAAGTGGTAGTGATCGGCACAGGTATACAGGTGCATCTCATAAATTAGAATGTCATGGAAAGTTCAGTTATTTCAGTAATTCAACTCAATTGTGATAACTTGTATATTAAAGGGTCATATGATTCAATTTTCAAATTTTCCTTTGCAGGCGTTCTCTCTTTGGAGTGTTACAAAGCTCTGGGTGAATAAAGAAGGTCTGTGAAGTTTGCAAAGACTAAAGTCTCAAAATCCAAAGAGATATCTTTATAAAAATTGAGACTCATCCACGCCCCCCTGAAATGGCTCGTTCTAACACGCCGCCACATATCTACGTCAGTATGTGGGAAGATTTGTATAACACCGCCCAGATGTTCACGTGCAAGAAGAAGGCATACCTTTTATTCTTCAATTGTAGTATTGTTTGTTGTCGCCCACCGCCATGACGTACAGATGCTTGGTTTTCACTGTGAAGCAAAACTACTTTGTTTGGCCTTGCAAGAAGAGACGTTGTTATCTGCTTGAGTCAGGCCTGGAGCTGATCCGTGCTGGTCGCTAAGGAAATACATCAACTTTTTCGCTGTGGATCGCCGAATCGGCTTTCCACCCCGTGAACAAAGCGGGCGTTCCAGCCTGGGGGCCAAGGTAGACCAAGGTACGCTTCCGTCATAGAAGTCTGCCTGCCGCACCGTTCTCAAGTGGCCGCCCACCTCTGCTCATTCAAGCCAGCCACGCGCTCACTCCTAGATCTACCACAGGCCTCCGCTCACTCAGGCCACGGTGTGTGATGCTGTTTCGTTGAGAAAGCGAAACTACTTTGTTTTTGTTGCCTGAAAACACGACTATAAATCCATGTTTATTATCACGCTTATAATGGGTTTTTATGTTTATGTCTCGTCGCTCCGGTCAGACAAGGCATCCACAATATGTTTAAGCAGCGTTAACATTTCCGGTCACACGCTTTGAGGCATTCAGCGTATCACAACGTGCAGGATAGCTGGCCAAATCACAGTCAACACAACGCTTTCCTCTTTTCAGAGAGATGAGCCTTACGACAATTTGACATAAAAGCCTTTCAGAAGGCCGGGGCATAGAGGAGAAACAATAATGGTAGCAGTATTTGGAACAATAATTTGTGTCTTTTTTTTTATTCTTAAACTGCATAAACACATTTCATTACAAACCAAATCACACAAAATACATGTTCTTTTTAGCAGTATCCTATGACCCCTTTAAATAAATTCAATGCACACATACTGGAGTAGTTTAAGTCTTTGGTTCTTTTAATGTGTGATGATTTTGGCTCACATTTTCCAAAAATCCACCAATTTCCCTATCTCAAAAAATTAGAATAGGGTGACATGCCAATCAGCTGATCAGCTGCAAGAACACCTGCAAGGTTTCCTGATCCTTCAAAATGGTCTCTCAGTTTGGGTTCCTAGGATACACAGTCATGGGGAAGACTGCTGATCCTGACAGGTGTCCAAAGAGAATCATTGACTACTATTCACAAGGAGGGTAAGCCCACAAACATTCATTGCCAAAGAAGCTGGCTGTTTTTTCACCAGAGTGCTGTAGCCAGCATGTTAACAGAAAGTTGAGGTGGAAGGAAAAAGTGTGGAAGAAACGTTGCACACTCAACCGAGAGAACCGCAGACCTTATGAGGATTTGTCAAGAAAAAATCCCATTTAAGAATTTTGAGTGAACTTCACAAGGAATGGACTGAGGCTGGGGTCAAGGCTTCAAGCGCCACCACACACAGACGTGATCAAGAATTTGGCTACAGTTGTCATATTCCTCTTGTTAAGCCACTCCTGAACCACAGACAACGGTCAGAGGCGTCTTACCTGGGCTAAAGAAGAAGAAGACTGGACTGTTCACCATTCGTCCAAAGTTCCTCTTTTCAGCTATGAAGCAAGTTTTTGTATTTCATTTCGGAAACCAAGGTCCTTAGAGTTGGAGAAGGGTGGGTGGAGAAGCTCATAGCCCAGTTGCTTTCGAATTCCAGTGTTAAGTTTCCACAGTCTCTTTGATGATTTGGGGAGCAATGTCATCTGCTGGGTTGGTTGGTCCAGTGTAGGTGTTTTTGTTTTGAAAACAAAGTTACATACAACCCGTTTACCAAGAATTTTGGAAGCACTTCATGCTTCCTTCTGCTTGACCAGCTTTTGAAAGATGCTGATTTCATTTTCCAACAGGATTTGGCACCTGCCCACACTGGCCAAAGCACCAAAAGTTGGTTAAATGAGCATGGTGTTGGTGTGCTGACTGGCCAGCCAACTCACCAGACCTGAACCCCATAGAGAATCTATGGGGTATTGTCAAGAGGAAAATGAAAACAAGAGACCACAAAATGCAAGATGAGCTGAAAGGCCACTGTCAAAGAAACCTGGGTTTTCCTACCACCCGGCCAGTCAGTGCGCACAAACTGATCACCCCTCCCATGCCACGCTGAATTGAGGCAGTAATTAAAGCACAAGGGCCCTACCAAGTACTGAGTAACATGTACAGTACAATGAAGATACTTTCCAGAAGGGCAACACATTCACTTTTTTTTTATTTAATTTTTTTTATTGGTCCTTATGAAGTATTCTAATTTGTTGAGATTTGTGGGTTTTTGTTAAATGTGAGCCAGAATAATCACAATTAAAAAGAACCAAAGACTTAACTACTTCAGATCTGTGTGCATTGAAATTTATTTTAATACACGAGTTTCACATTTGAGTTGAATTACTGAAATAATGACTTTTTCTACGACATTCTAATTATGGGATGTACCTGTAAACCGTCTTAAAGCCTGCCCTTGAATATTGCTATAACTTTTGTAATCAATCTATGAGTATGTCATGATCTATGGTGTCCAACACAGCACTAAGATCAAGTAAATAAACAATTAATTGGAGATTAAGCCTTGCCTGACGCAAAGAAAGAAGCAAATTATTTGTAATTTTAACAAATGCAGTTTTCTGTTCTATGGTAGGGCCTGAAACCTGACTAAATTCTTCATAGCGCGTAATTTTTTTGCAAGGAGCACAATTGAGCAGACACACTTTTCTAAAATTTTAGACAAACTTGGGAGATTGAAAATGGTTCTGTAATTTGCCAGTTCATTAGGATTAGTTGTGGTTTCTTTAATAAGAGGCTTTAATAACCACCAGCATGAATGGTTTTTGGATGTGGACCTAAAGATAACAATGAGTTAATAATATTGATGAAGCGGTTCTTCTCGCTACAGGTAATAACTTCTTGCAGTAATTTAGTGGGTACAGGAACTAATAGGCATGTTGTTGTGTTTAGATGCAGTGATAAGTTTTTTTTTTTTAGCTCACCATGTCCTATATTTGTAAAGCACTGCAGTTTTTTTTTTTTTTTTTTGGGTGCAATGAATGAAGCTGAAGTACTAGACGCTATAGAAAATCTAAATTTGCTTATTGTATTTTCTGATGTTATCCTTTTTTATCAGTGAAGAAATTCATGAAGTCATTATATATTCCGGTGCATTTAAATGCTAGACTTGCTTGTGTCTACATGTTAGAGTTTTGAGACGGTCTGTTATGGACTGGCACGTCAGGAAAGGTGTTAAATGCAAAACTGCACTACGCCCAGGAGACTGTGCATCAAGACTGTCACCTAACCACAAATGCTTTCCCTTGCAGAGCCCACATAACTGTCTTGAATAAGAGCTGTCAACTGTTTTTTCTTTTTGAGCACCGTGTTGTTTGTTTGTTTTTTTTTAAAACATAAAACTGAGCATTGTTTTAAAACTGTGAAGTTTGCAGAAGTCTGTTTTGAAGTCCATGACCATTGCTTAGTGAGAGATCTCTTCCAAGAAGTTTAAAATTTATTCCCCTCATTTCTTGTTTAATGTTATCGGGATTGTGGTTTTCCATACAGTAATTTGATATGATGTGGCCAAGTATGTTAACCCATATTTGGAATTAGTGCTCTGCATTTATCCCATCCTAAGTGCACACACACAGCAGTGAACACACAACAGGAGCAGTGGGCAGCCATTTTTTGCTGCGGCCACCCAGGGAGCAGTTGGGGGTTCATTGCCTTGCTTAAGGGCACCTTAGTTGTGGTATTGAAGGTGTGGGAAAGAGCACTGTACATTTTTCGCTCCCCCACCTATAATCCCTACCGATACTGAGGACTCAAACCCGCAAACTTTGGGTTACGCGAGTCCAACTCGATAAACCATTAGTCACGATTTCCCTTGTATTTAATACAGTTTAAACCATTTGACATAAGGTTAAAAAAAAAAAACATCTTGTGAACAGGGTCAGAAGATGATATGTTTAGGGTCAGAGTCATCATTTAGCTATGCATGATTGATATGATTTATATATTTTACACAATGATTTATAATCTACTCAAAACTGAAAATAGTTCTTAAAGTGTATTATTACATTCAAGCATTTATGCACTTAGCAGAAGTTTTAATTCAAAGCAACTGTGACGTCCCGGTAGAGATGTGGCGTGCCTCTGTGTGATTTTTTTCTCTCGCTTCTCCTGTCAATTTCTTAGGCACGCCTACCTGGAACGGTTATTGGTTTCGGGAAGATGTCAATCTTTATTAGCGGGAGTGACGTCATGGCTTCCGCCACCAATCCTGTCCGGCAACAGAGTTTTTAAAAGCGCGACAGGATGTATGCGAAGACAGTTTTTTTTTTTGCTTTCCTCGTTCTTTTGTGGTTTGTTTGTTAATTTGCTCTTTTGTTAGTTTGTTTAAGTATAGTTTTGTGAGTTGACATTTCGTTTCTTTTTGCTAGTTATGTTTGCTTGTGTTATTGTTCTCCGGCATTGTGTTGAACTTTTTGCCCTAGGCAGGGGAGAAACGGGACAGGTATGATGTCACGTGACGTACATTTGCAACACCCAAGTGACTTTAATGGATAGACAGCCCTAGTTAGGAGTGCAGCACCACTTTGTGTATGTTTTTTGCTTTTGCTTAGGTAGAGTAGGCAAGTTATGGCGTGAAAACTCTGAAGACTTTTTTTTTTTATTTTATCAATTTTATTATGAGATTTAGAGGTTGAACTTGAGTTAGACTGGTTTGGTTTTGTTCTTTTCTTTTCTTTGGTGCCACTCTTGTCCTTCTCCCCGATTTACATATGTTTTCCTTTTTTTATTATTTTTTTATTTTAGTTTATGTAAAATTTTATAATTTCCCTTTTGCTGTTTTTGTTATTTGATACACTGTCTTTACTATTGTTGGCACGCAATAAACTATGTTTTATTGGCAGGTTTGTGCTGTGTTTGTCTTTTGCTACGCCCCCACCGGCATGTACAATGATCACAAATCTCAATGTTGCCTTTACTATCCTGGATCCAAATTAGGAAGTGTGTAACAGCAACTTACAATAGAGGGACCAGGCAATTCATCACAGAGCCAATAATATTCATAATATACAATGCCAGGTTTAGTATAAAGCTATATTTAGCATTTTTTTGTTTTGTTTTTTAGATATTTCTAAGCTTTTTCTTTTTTTACTGTCTTTTTTAGTTTCAGTAATGTTAGAACTTCAACTTTAACTTATTTTTAAGTTAGTTGCCAGTCACCATTTTTCATTTTTTTTCATCTAATATGTATATTTTATTTCAATTAAAAAAAATGTTTTAGTTAACATTAACACTGGTCTTGTATGGTGCATATCAACCAGAAGTAGACCTAAAAAAAAAACTTGCTAACTAACCACACCTTGAACCTGGGATATTTTAGCATGAACTCAATGTCACCACAAGAGGTCACTATGCAGGGCCTCAGCAGTTTTTCTGTCTAATAAGGAATGTTTGTAAAGGATATACTGAGCTGCTTAATGCACAGCATACACTGCTTTTAATAATAGTATTGTAAAATAAGCGCACACACACTATAATAACAATAAGATTTACATTGGTAACATGGTTTATTCTTCAAACTGGAGCTGGAAGCAAAACTAATCATATAAAAAGTAAAAGTTATATACTCAAAGTTTCAGAGACTGCATGGCAACCTGTTCCAGATTACTCATGATTACCATTAGGATCCATTTAGTTTAATACAGTATAAAAATGCAGCTGGATTTCAAAGCATTATCTACAAACATATGCTGAAGAGTTTTTGCTGCAGAAAAGGACATGCCCCTGAGGAATTTCCACAGGAAATGGGGAAATCAATGCACAGGTGGAACAAATACCCTTTGGAGAATATATACACACCCAATTTATGAACCCTGAATAAATATACCATATTAAGGTGCTGCATTGTTTCTGAAACAGAACAAACATTTTTTTTTTTTTTTATATTTGGTGCCTTAGAATTGGTTTGATAAAAGTCCCTAGGGGTAGACCACTGAAGAAGCAAGAAAATTGAGAAATCCTTGACTAAGGAGCACAAAATTAACTTTTTGTCTTGGTTTCTAAATGCCCCAATATTACATTAAGGTATACATTCGTGGCCAAAAGTTTTGAGAATTACATAAATACTAGTTTTCAAAAAGTTTGCTGCTAAACTGCTTTTAGGATCTTTGTTTTCACGTTGTTTTCTGTGATGTACTGAAAATAATTTACAAGCACTTCATACGTTTCAAAGGCTTTAAATAATCGACAACTACATGACATTTATGCAAAGAGTCAGGTATTTGCAGTGGTTGGCCCTTCTTTTTCAGGACCTCTGCAATTCGACTGGGCATGCTCTCACATCAACTTCTGGGCCAAATCCTGACTGCTAGTACCCCATTCTTTCATAACTTCTTGGAGTTTGGTCAGAATTAGTGGGTTTTTGTTTGTCCACCCGCCTCTTGATGATTGACAACAAGTTCTCAATGGGATTAAGATCTGGGGAGTTTCCAGGCCAGTGGACCCAAAATTTCAACATTCTGGTCCCCGAGCCACTTAGTTGTCACTTTTGCCTTATGGCACGGGTGCTCCCATCGTGCGTGGAAAATGCATTTGTTCTTCACCAAACTGTTGTTGGGTTGATGGAAGAAGTTGCCTGTTTGGAGTGGTGTTTGGTACCATCTCTTTATTTCATTGGCTGTGTTTTTGGGCAGAATTGTGAGTAAGCCACTCCCTTGGATGAGAAGAAACCCCACACATGAATGGTGTCAGGATGCTTTACTGGTTGGCATGACACAGGACTGATGGTAGCGCTCACCTTTTCTCTCCGGAACAAGCCTCTTTTTCCATATGCCCCAAACAATCGGAAAGGGGCTCTCATCGGAGAATATGGACTTTGCCCCAGTCCTCAGCAGCCCATTCACTATACTTTCTGCAGAAGATCAATCTGTCCCTTGATGTTTTTTTGGAGAGAAGTGGCTTCTTTGCTGCCCTTCTTGACACCAGGCCATGCTTCCAAAGTCTTCGCCTCACTGTGGCGTGCAGATGCGCTCACAACCTGCCTGCTGCCATTCCCTGAGCAAGCTCCCGGCACTGGTGGCACTCCGATCCCGCAGCTGAATCCTCTTTAGGAGACATCCTGGCACTTGCTGGGACTTTTCTTGGATGCCCTGAAGCCTTCGTTCCAAGAATTGACCTCTTTCCTTGAAGTTCTTGATGAACCTATAAATTGTGATTTAGGTGCAATCTTATGTAGCCAAAATATCCTTGCCTGTTAAGCCATTTTTAATACAACGCAATGATGGCTGTGCACGCGTTTCTCCTATTGCAGGTCACCATGGTTAACATGGAAAGAAACATGATTTCAAGCATCACCACCTCCTTTTCAACATAGTCAAGTCTGCCATTCTAAACCCAATCAGCCTGGACATAATGAGCATGCCAGCCTTGTGCTCCGTCAACATTCTCACCTGAGTTAAACAAGATGGACATGTACTAGAAATGATCTCAGCAGGTCCTTTAATGACAGCAATGAAAGGCAGTGGAAAGGTTTTTTTGGGATTAAGTTCAATGTTCATGGCAAAGAAAGGACTATGCAATTCATCTGATCACGCTTCATAACAATTCTGGACGTAGAAATGCCAAGTTGCTATTACTAAAAATACTTAAGCAGCCAACTTTTTTCCAATAGTCTTATGTAATTCTCAAAACTTTTTGGCCACAACTGGTACAGTAAAGGTTCCCCCCCCCCCCCCCCCCCCCCCCCCCCCAAAAAAAAAAAAATATTTATAGTAGTGTCCACAAAACCTCTAAGACATTGTTCGACCTTCAAACACAAACTTAAAATTTTCTGTCCCTCCATTAAAAGAACAGGTAACCAAAACTGAAAAGATCCCACAAAAAGCTTGTAAAAGGCCAATCAATATGAATTGACAGTTAATAAAGTATTTTGGACGGATTGTTATCCAACTCACTTTTTTACTAAAATATTTTAATTTGAGTTTTGAAGATTAAACATTTTTCTTGGGTTTGTTTTGAACAACATGGGTGGGTGAGCAAGTGACAACTTTCATTTTGGGCTGCACCAACCCTACAACTTAGATATTTAATCACTGATTCTATACATGTTTCGCCATTATAGATCAGTGGTGTGTAATGTAATAGAAAAAAAAAAAATAATAAAAATAAAAAAAAAAAAAAAAAAAAAAACTGTGGGTCTCTAGACCCAGCGAGTGAATTACAATACTCATTCAAAACATGAAGAATTTATTTCTATGTCTAAAACATTCAGCTTTGAGACTGTTAAATAACAGACATACCCACATAGGGGACAAAGCATTTGGCCCGGGTCCCTCACAACGCAGAGCCCAGCTTTCATCTGGTTGTTGGGGTGGCAGAGGTTTCTCTTTCCCAGGGTGAGTGACCCCCAGTTGAGAACCAAAAAGAGAATTCAGCCTGTTTCTCCCGGATTTCAGTCTTCAGCTTGAAAGCCTTTGCCCTCATCAAAGATGTCCCTAACAGGTGGGAAGGTGAGAGGTGCCTCATTTAGGAGACCTTGAAGACCGAGGCACGCCAGCCCTTCCAACAGGCTTCACGAGCCTCAGGAGAGAGATTGATTGGTGCCCCAGAAGATCCTGTGGGGAGCCAGGACCTGGAAGCCCACAATAGTTAGGTACACAAAGTTCTACAAAGAGAGAAACAGTGCAGAAGTTTTAGGGTTTAACAACTCAAACACTAACATTCCAGGGTTCATTGCTTGTGGGGGGGGCCCTTTGTAGAGACATTTGCGATGAGAACAAGAGAAAAGGAAAAAAAAAAATGACAAGAAAAAAAAAAAAAAAAACCCCTTCCATAATGTGCTTAAGTGTCTATTTTTGCACTTAATATACTTAAAAAACTGAAATAATATATATATAGATATAGTATATCTACTCATATATATATATATATATATATATATATCAGTATAGATATACACATACAACTTTACTCACTATCAAAAACTTCCATAATGTACTTTGTGTGCCCTAATTTTTTGCACAATTTCATTTTGTAACTTAAGTCTACTAAAAATAATTTAGTGACTTAAGATCAACTTGGTACTGTACTCAACGTGCCATTTTGGGACACCCATGAAGAACATGAACCAAAATGCACTTTTAACATACCATCTCTCGGAGTCTGAATTAAAATAATTTTAGATAACCACGTTGTAAGTACAACTTGAACCAAGCTTTCGATAACACTAGTACCAGCTTCAAGTGTACTACAAGTGATGACTTTTTATCTGAGCCTCACAAGCTTGACGTAACAACCAAGTTGATCCTTAAGTACTTAATTAATCATTTTATTAATATTAAGTACAAAATTACTGAGTGTACAAATAGAGCAACAAGTACATTATGGAACGTGTACTTGTTTCTTGTTGTTTCTTTTTTTTTTTTTTTTTTTTAAGCAGGTGGGTCAGTTTTGGGCACTTTGGTTAGGACTAATCCTTTAATATGTGGCTATGATCATATATTCCCCCCAAAAGTACCGTTTCAGGAAGTGGAATTCTCCGCATTTTGGAACACAGCATAACTTTGACAAAAAAAATAAATAAAAAAATAAAATAAATAAAAGGAATGGGAGGGGATGATGTTATTACTTGAATTGGCCACAGAGGTAACATTCATGTCTCCATTGATCCCATTGGAGGCTGAACATGGTTTCATGGGAAACCAGTATAGTGAAGGATAACATGGCTTTCTTGCACTGACATGAAATTAAACACTCAATTATACCAATATTAACAGCCCACTCAAATTTCATTAAAGCGCAGCCACACATTTGGGGTTTATGATGTGCAGAGAGCCTCACCCTGAAGACACCATCACTGTCGCGCTTTTTCCAAGGTGTCTGCAAAAACCAAGCGTAAGAACCCGGTCCATCCAGCCTTTCATGATGGCAGGAACAGAGAAACCAGTACATGGGAAACTTCAGTGAAGAGTGACAAAAAATGGTCCAAGACTTTACAAAGAACCCATAAGAGAAAGAAAGGAAAAACAAAAAAAAAAAAAAAAAAACCCCACACACACAACACACCACACACACACACACACACACACACACACACACACACACACCATGAAGTTTTTTGCATACCTGAAAAATAACAATGATCTCTTCTTTTAGTTTCTTGTGCTCATCTAACGATATCAGAAGCTATGTCGCCCCTCCTGCGCAAGGCCAACATGGTCCTCATTTCCATAACAGAAATGCTCTGGGTTCCTCGCTGCTCCTGGGAAGAAAAAAAAAATTCGTGCAATTACTGCCACTGAGCTCTGATAAGGCACTAGTTCTTAGTTTAATATTTGCCTAAACGAACATTGGGGGGGGGGGGGGGGGGGGGGGGGGTGGGGAACATAAAACCTGCCTCCCAGCACACGTTAATATCCTGCTTTGTTAGCCGTGGCCTTGAACTTCATTTCATACATGGTCAGACACAAGCACGTTACAGCCCTGTTTCTTCAGCGACGCGTCCACAGCAGCATCGTATTAAACAGCTGATTGAAAGAGATCCTGCGCTTCTGGTGCGCATGTACACGATTAACAACGGTTACTGTGCGAAGCTGAAAAAAACAAACATTCAACGAAAAGGCTAAACCAACAGAACAAAATGCGGAACAAAACGAACAGATGTAAACATAACTCAACCAAACACAAAACGTACCCATATTTCTCACCCCAACAGGTCTCAAAACAGCCACTAAACACTAACACAACTGGTGAAACTTGTGTTTAAAAAGTGACAATCACCAGTGCACAGCATGAATCATTTTAACGGGGGGGGGGGGGGGGGGGGAAAAGCAATTAGTACTGGCAGGCCCCACCCACAAATATTTACGACAAAACAAAAAAATATTGAAAACATTTCCTCATGGTTTTTCAATGGGCTTAATTTATTTCCTTCTCATACATACTAATTAAAACTTGACGATCGCAGTTTTAGGTTTTTTACCACTAGATGTCCAACATGCCACCATAAATGATGGAAGCTACAGATGCTCTACAGCTATAAATATAAACAAGTAGTGATAAAAATGAAAAAAAAACTAAATTGCTTTGGTAAGTTTAGATAAATTTAGATAAACTATTCAGTAGTTTGGTTTTATTAACTTTCTTTTCTTTCTGGCGCGGAGTAATGTTCGCCTTATTTGCAACAATTTTCTGCTGAGAAAAATAACGCAGCTGTTTTGTCTCTCGTCTTGGTGCAGTGTTGTTCGACTCTTTTTAAAAAACGGGCAAGGACTGGAAGATTTTACTTGAGACCAGCTAAACCGCACACAAGTTTGAGATAAAAGGGGGGGGGGGGGGGCATTACAGGACCAGCAGTCTTGGTTATGGATAATTCCCCCCTGCCCCAGCAGGACATTTTTTATCTTCAAACGGAATGTAAAGTGTTATTATTATTTGCGAAGGTGCACTTTTTATGACTTTAAGAAGTGGCAAGATAATGGTGCTGTTTTAAGCACCAGACTCCAAAGATTAAAATATCGTGCCACCCTCAACTCCCCCAATTGACACACACACACACCTGAAGTCATACCTGAAAAATAACAAGATCTGCTTCTTTTAGTTTCCTCTTGTGCTCATCTACGATATCAGAAGCTAGTCGCCCTCCCACAAGCCAACATGGTCTCATTTCCATAACAGAAATGCTCTGGGTTCTCGTATGCCCTGGAAGAAAAAAATTCGTGCAATTACTGCCACTGACCTGATAAGGCACTAGTTCTTAGTTTAATGTTTGCTAAACGAACAAAAATAAAAAACTGCTCCCACACCGTTAATATCCTCTTTGTGGAAGCCGCGGCCTTGAACTTCATTTCATACAGGTCAGATTACTGGGCACGTTACAGCCCTGTTTCTTCAGCGCTGTCCACAGCAGCACTTTAACAGCCGCATTGAAAGATCCTGCGCTCTGGTGCGCGTACACGATTAACACGGTCTGTGCGGCTGAAAACAACAACATTAACCGAAAAGGCTAAAAACCAACAGAACAAAGCGGAAGAACGACAATTAAAAATAACTCCGCCATAAAACGTACCCATATTTCTCACCCATTATATCCCAAACCAGCCACTAAACACTAACACAACGGTGAACTTGTTTTAAAGTGACAATCACCAGTGCACAGCTGAATCATTTTACTGATCAATTAGTACTGGCAGGCCACCCACAAATATTTACGACAAAAAAAAATTATTAAAAATTTCCTCATTTGTTTTTCAATGGCTTAATTTATTTCCTTTCTAATACAATAAACTTGAATCGCAGGTTTAGGTTTTTATCTATATTTTTATTTTTGTTAATTAAGATGAAGATTTAGATGGTTTTATGGCTGGCAAGTTAAACAAACATCTACATTTTTATTTTTCTTAATGAAGCAAAAAACTTCCAAGATAGTTTAGATAACTATCAGTAGTTGTTTTATTAACTTTCTTTCTTTCTGGCCGGGTAATGTAGCCTATTCGGCAACAATTTTCTGCTGAGAAAATAACAGCTGTTTTGTCTCCTCGTCTTGGTGCAGTTTGTTGACTTTTTAAACGGGCAAGGATGGAAGATTTTCTTGAGACCAGCTAAACCGCACACGGTTTGAGAGCAGTTAAGACCAGCAGTCTGGTTTATTATATTCCCCCCTGCCCCAGCAGGACATTTTTTATCTTCAAACGGAAATGTAAAAGTTTATTATTATTGCGAAAGGTGCACATGTGTATGACTTTAAGAAGTGCAAGATAAGGTTTCTGTTTTAAGCACCAGACTCCAAAGATTAAAAATAGCGTGCCAGCCCTCAAACTCCCCCAACAGACGCTCGAATCCATTCGCGCCCCAATACTGAACTAAAGCAAGAGAAGAAAAGTTTTATCCCAGCCGTTATACTGACAATCACGCTGTTACGTCCTAAATTTCTGAGCAAACAAACTCTAGATCATTTACAGCCATTTTGGCAGCTCCTCAGAGGCGACACGTGTGTCATGAAAACGCGTTTGCGCTCTCAGCACCGGTGACTCCTTCAGTCGCTCACAGCAGTACAGCACTAGGGAAGAGTGCAGAAAAGACGGGATGTAACAACAATGAAATCGAGTAGTGCACGACACGACGTAGCGTTGCTGTTTTTGGCTAGAGTTAGAAACGTGCTTTCTTTTTCGTATGCCTTTCTCTGAAGGAATAATATCTTGCTGGATCGGTTCTCACGCATGCTGGAGCGTGTTTCAGAAGGATTTATTTAAAGGCTACCAAATGGGGTCTCAAGGGCCAGGACGCAAAGAACCTCCAGCAAAAAATGGTGTTGACTGGTGAGGAAGATGCCCCTCAACGTAATCGACAAAAGAGGTAAATTAACTCTCTAAGGGTGAAGCTAATGTAATGATCTTTAGTTGAAGATATGCAGGGGCTAAACTCCAGAGGAAAAAACCCTTGACAATCATACATGGTTCTACATCCTTAGTTAGTTTGTTTATTAAACCAAAGAGCTTCTACACAGTTTCACGCGTATCTAATTAACATAACAACAGTCTAACTAAGTTAAAGTCCCTGTTTATGCCCCTCATTGGACCTGTATTGTTAATATATATTATCCTCTCTCTCTTTCTCTGTCTCTCTGTCTCTCTCTCTTTTTTTTTTTTTTTTTTTTTTTTCAAGCTGTGTAGATCATTTCCTCTCCTACTAGTAAAGTCTGCTTCCTGTCTGTTTTGTTTTTAGTACCTAACTAAAAAGTTTCTGGGCTGTGTTGATCGGAGGTGTTATTTTATTGTGTCATGGCAGTAGGCTAATGATTTGAAAGATCTACCAGACTGCACATGGCTGGGTTTGATGTGCTTGAAAGGTGCTGGGTTCATGGTGGAGAAAACCTTTATTAGATGCTTAGGAAGTGATTAGGCCCAGTTAGATCTTCAGCAGATGTATAGAGTGTCTTCATTGTACACCGATAGTGAAAAGCAATGACTGTATGTGAAGGCACGTGGTTTCATCGGACAGTAACTTATATGTAGCACAATGGTTTCATCTATTAATAGTAAGCGTCCTCCTGTTTTGCTGGGTGGTTGGCAGGAGAGGAGGCCTACTGTCAGCATGAACTGCCCCCTCTCATTCAGAGTGGTGAATATACAGGTCAGGGAAGCATGGGTATATTCATGTGTATGCCATGTAACAGGTGGTCTGTGTTTACATTGATTCATTTTATTTATTAAATGTGTGATTTTAGGCGAACTTCGGAATTACACACTATGAAACACTTGGTATGTGAATGCATAATCAATAAGCTAAAATGTTTAATAAATACCCAAGTGTGTTAGGTGTATAGAACATTGTGGTCTGTTAAATAATGCACCAGCCCAAAGTGTTTTATTCTCATTTTCAACAACAGGACAGGCTAGCAAATATTTTTGTATATATTGTTTTTTAACTGAATATCACCCACTTTTAAGTGGGCAGCTTGTTTTCTGTAAGCACATTGAGTTTCACCTCTGTTAAGTGAGCACATGGCTAAAGAGAGATTCAGGTGAAACACACCCATGTTATCAAACGTCCAATCAAGAGGCAAAATTCATTTTCACACATTGTGTAATATTTTACATGAAACGCTAAACGTTCTTTTCTGATCCAACCCTGTTTCCTCTTGAAATCAAAATAATTTTTTGCATACTTTTCTTTGCATACTCCCATGTGGCTTTGCAGCACAGCTTTTGCAAATTTAAACAGCTAGGTCACGCAAGGTCTGTATTAGAGCTTCTCTCTGAGCAGGTTTAGTTTCAGTTAGACGATGACAAGATACTGTGGTTTTCACCCTTTTTTTACTAAGTGCTTGACACATTTTCAAGCCTGTTGTGCAGTTTGAATGCCTTCACAAATAAGCTACTTAGCTTATATATTCATAGGACTTATTAGAAGACATTGTTATCTTCTTTAAGTGCCTGTTTTCATTATTTACTGCCTGGGGTTCCAATTTGTCCCAACTTAACCCTTACCTGGTACCCTGATTTGTTGCTAGATGGAGCGCTCCCATCGAACACTTGCTGGTCCTCTGACAAGCTGGTATGTTGGCCCTCATGTGTTCGTTGATTCTGTAATAAAGAGCTTTAAAAATAGAAGGACCTCAGAGACCAGCTGTTAGTGCAGCCTTCAAGACCAGCATGTTAAGTTTCAGGGGGCAGTAACAATGAGCAGAAGTAGGGGTGAGCAGAGGCATCTGATAAGGGATGCAGTGGAAATGCAAGCTGAATTCATTATCTGTTATCAAGTAATCCTCAGTGGCTAGTGCTTTTCTGGTGCTCTATAATGTAGCACTATTGTTAAATGATGAGATAGGGCCCACGAAGAACATGAGTCAGTGAAGGATTTCCTGTAAAACAATTTCAACAATGGCTACTCAACACTTTGATTCAGTGTTCTGTTTTTTGTCCTTCTACTTACACAGATGCAATTGTGGAATCTGTAAGGCGAACTCATGTCATAATATAGATTGCTTTCAGTTGTATGTGTTTGGTTCACGACCACATTCCCTAGAAGTTTTGGCATATACTAAAAAGTTTCATACAACAACAATCCTCGTTTGACTAGTGTAAGGCTTTTAATTTTTTTTTTTACAGGCAGGCCAACTCCTAGTGTATATGACTTTCTTCTTTCAGCGAATCCAGTCGGAGTTATATTAAACATTGTCTTTTGATCTTTCAAGCTCTGTCATGCAGTCAGCAGGTATGCAGAGCTATCAGTCCAATAAGAAGTGAAATAAACAGCAGCCCTTCCATAAAAAAAAAAAAAAAAAAACGTCTCCAGGGGGTGAACAAAGGCCTCCTGCAGTCGACTCGATTTTGTAATAAAAAAAAATCCACTATTTAAAACGTAATAATGACTTTAATCTAGCTTGCACCAACAGTTTGTACTCAGAAAGCCATTTCGGGAGCATGACATAAATGCTGCCTTAGTAAGCATAAGAGACCAATTTCAAAACATGAAAATGTCAAGGGTCTACATTTTTAAAACATGCATGTCTCTCGACAGAGATTGTGACTTGAAAAAAAAAAAATTTCCTGAGAAGTCCCACACTCTTCTCTGTGATACCCCTGTTCTCTGTAAAAAACAACACAATAAATAAAATAATAAAGTGTCATTGGGACACCCTGTGTTTTTTGATGATTTTATCCAGAAAACTAGGCTTAGTTAGAAACACACTTTGTTTGTGCAACCTGCTTACTGTTTTACGGAAGTGATTCATGGGTAGCTACCCTATCATTCTGTGTGATTGTGTGTTTGAGTCAACATGAGCAGGACACATGCCTTGTCAAAACGCTGATTTGGTGCATTATGACTGCCAGTGTTATTTCAGGGCAAGATGTACTTGTAATTTTAGAGTCTTTGATTTGCTGGCACGGACTGAACCCTGACTCATGAGCAATGATTTATATTTCTGCATTCAAAAGAAGAGTCCTCATGATATCAAATAAATGATCACGTGCCCTCACACGATAAATGGTTTTATGAATTACCGAGCACAGCAGCACATCAACGCATTAACACCTGCTATCCCCGGTCCATGACAATCATAACATTTATCTGCCTCGCTCAGGATTAAGCTCTGAGCAACTCGAGGTTAAACTGCGCACTGGACTGTATTCAACAACGCCCTATTCCTGTAATTTTCTTTGGACCCTTGTTGCAGAATTGTTGATACATGTTGAAGCAAGACACTGTAAAAACTCAAATATAAAGTCAGAGAACTTTTTTTGCATTCTGGCATCTTTCACCAAGAATGGACCTCTCCATATAAGGACAAGCATTAGAAAGGGGTTTTCTTGCCTTTTTCTGATGTCACCAATGGGCCCCTGAAGATTATCACAATTGCTTTTCCTGTTTGTTCTCTGGCTGTTTGGACCACACATCCCTTATGAAGAAGTGATGCTGAGTCCATAGTTCTAGTGCGCGCTTGATGCTGACTTGGTCAGGATGTTTGCTGTATGAAGCACAGGGTTTACTCTAAGACTGCTTAATCTTCAGTCTTGTGTTTTTTTATGACAAAAAAATATTGTCATTGATTGTCTGGGTTTTTTCATTTTGATGTTGATATCAAATGCTGAAGACCTTAAGTTTGGCATATTATTTGTTCTTGTCACAAGTTGTTTGCTCATTTTTACACCTCAATAGTCACTTAGTCATGGCATAGTTTTATCATTAGGTTTAGTGAAGTTCAGCTATTGGGATTTTGATGTTACTTTAATGCTTTTTTGTTAATTGCTTAATCTGAATACTAATCAGTTAAAGTATGAATAATGGTTTAAATAAGGGAGCTGTGGAACAAGTAAGATTCAGTTAATGTGGAGTAAAATGTAGTATTAGACTATTGATAAGTATAGTAAACCTGGTTATTTTGTATTAAAAACACATTCATTTATTGGGTACTGTTAGGAAAAACATGAAATCTCATTCTTTTTTCAGTTTAGTATGACTGACCAGACATTTGTCACAAAGTCCAAAATAGATGAACATTTCATAGTTAATACATCAAAGCTTAACGGGGATTCTAAGTATGTTTTGAGTGGGCCTTGATTTGGATTAAAAATGTCCTAACTAATGAATCAATGTAATCGTAATATGGTCACAGGGTTTTCAGTGGCACTATACAGTGATAGTGGCAAATATAATTCGCCAGTGCGAACCTAGCATTTCTTTTCGAAATATTGTCTTTTGTTGGATTTGATGTGCTATGGTACTCCTTTATGCAACCCCCACCCCCCCACCTCCTCCCACCACAAAAATCACTAGTGTTTTTCGTGTTTCTGTTAAGTTACACCAGGGTTTACGCTCTGAGCAACTCTAAGAGAAAAACTCACAAAGAGAGAAAAATGGTCCATTTTTAAATGATTTATTAACTTGGTGTACAAGGTCATGTTGTGGATTTGTTTCTGATAGACTGTGTGCTCAAGTGGAAGGAATGCACATCAAACAAACTCTTGCTTCTGGTCTCCGATTAGCCACTTGGTGCAAGTGTTGCTGTTTTTTGACAAACTTAGGTGTGAACAGCTTAATGTGTAAAAATTCTGTAAAGTTGCAGAGGACACTGCTCATTCCTCTCTGTACAAGTAATACAGTCCATCTTCTGTTTTACATCTGGAGCTGACTCCAGCGTTGGACCTTGCCATCTCATTTAACTTAATGTTTGTGGGCCATATCACAATGCTTTAAATAGAAATGTTATTGTTTATTTAAAATTTTTTGAAAAAGAAGTTCAAAAACACTGTACAAACTTCTGAGTAAAATAAAAAAAAATAATTATTTATTGGCTATTCTGCAGTTTAAACCCAGTTCACCTTCACCATTTTTTTGGCCTTAAGAGGAAATTTGAATGACATTAGCAACCAGAGACCTGTAGATAATCACCATCATGCTACTCTCACTCCCTCATTTCAACAAGCTGGAGTTTCTCTCACGGGCTTGTTCCTTGCTCTTAAGTAACTCTGGGTCAGTGTGAAGCAAGTGTTCTGTGGGGGCCAAGTACACTAGGTCTTCTCTTTCTGTGAAAGAGCTGCTTCTGTGTGCAGCTCAGCTGAGACGGCACGCTTAGCATCTCTCAAACATCAGCCTGCCCCAGGTTTCTCTGGGTTTCAAGAGTGAAAGTGTGGCATTTCTGATGCCACTAGAGCTATCTAAAGGGATTTGCAAAAATAACCATGCAATCAATCATTGGTTAAGACAGAACAGGACATTGTCTGATCTGCTCAAACAAAGTACTAAGTGTGTTGTAGCACCACCCACAGAACCACTGTGTTTGCACTCTTTAGTCACGTATGAATACCTTACTTTACTCTGCATGTAAACAGGGATGAGGAAAATATTTTTAGTTATAGTTCAGGCCAAAAAAAAAAAAAAAAGGAAGAGACTTCTTTCAAACCTATATGGACTTTCGTCTGCAAGAATAACAATAGAAAATAATTTTGTGTGTTTCAACTGTTTTTGTACATATAGTCAGTTTAAGGCTAAAATAACATTTGCTTTCATTATACATACCAAAACAGCACTCTTCGCCCACTGCGATTTTTCTAAATATCATTTTTTGCATTTGTACTAAAAGAAAGAATGTTACACAGGTTTTGGTTGGACACCAGGGTGAATAAATGTGTAGAGTTAGGCGGTAATATAGTTTATTCATTTTATAGTTATATATTTATGTATTAGCATTGTTGCAATGATGTAAACAATCAAGCGGTGAATCTGCTAAATAGTATTATAGTGTTTTACTTGAGTAATCTATGGCTGCAATTTTCCGCAAATGGTACCTCGTTTTATATAAAACTGTGCGATAATATGCATTTTAGCTGTTTTACATTTTACAATGTTTGAGGTCAGCAGCTATCACGTTTTAACTTAGAACCATTTATGTTTAAATTGTCTGATTTTATATTAGATATGATGTATTACCACTAAGTTATGGTCACTAAAGCTTAAGCTCTTTTCCGCCGGCTTCTTTCTTTCCCGCCCCTTTTTTGTCCATCATCTTTCTCCATGCTCGGAATGACCCAAATTTATGTTCCTAAGAAAAATTTTTTATCCATACAGGGATTTCTTTTTTGACCAAGCTCAGATTTGATATTTAATTCTGCCACAGATCCCAGTAACCTGCTAAAATAATGCACCCACCACACACAGATCAGACATTGTTTGGTTTATGTTTGAAATGGAAGGCTGGCACGATTAATGTACGGGTGTTGAAATGGGCAGACCAGAAATGTGGTCGCGACGTCTCCTGGATCTCATATGTGCCAGTCCGGCTGGCTCTGGACGTTAGTACTCAAGTAACGAAAAGACTGTTTATGTCTTCGTACTGAAGACCGGTTAATCCAGGTATACACACGATGGCAAAATGATACACATTTTTAATATTGAGCTTTCCACAGTTTAGATGAATTAAACATGCCCAGGGACTCTCTTGGTTTATATAAGTCATAGTTTTTGGAGTTAATAATGTCTCTTTTGGAGTAATGTCAACATTTTAAGTAAATGTCCTGCTTCCGAAGTACAGTCCAAAAACACATCGAACAATGAGCAGTTGAGGCCTTAAGTCTTTCAGGTTGTGTTGAGTATCTTGAGGGTGTTTGTTCTTTGTAACTTTCTGTTACCGCTATCTGTTAGCAGTCCAGATGATTAGATTGTACCCGCTCAGCCTCGGCAATGCTGGTATACAAGAGGCCGTGGAGAGAGAGATCTGGCCAGCTTGGCATCTCCTTCTGTGGTATTTATGTCAACAGATAATAACTCTGAGCTCAAAATTGTCCTGGCATTCATCAAACTCCCAGGGACTCCTGAAATGACAGGCTTGTTCCTGCATGTCTACCTTAAAAGGCAACCAAACAAGGTGTTTTTTAGTAAACTCTGTCTACAATTATCTTTCTGAAAAAAATACAAAAACACAATTCACACAGGAAATGTTTTTGCTTGGACCTTGCAAGACCTCCATGCACAGTTTTTTTTTTTTTTTAATTTAAATGTAGCACAGTGGAATAAGTGAATGCGTTCTGTGTGAACAGCTCCTAAAGTGTTGCATGAACAGATCTCTTTTTCTAAGCCCTATTTTCAACGGCTACATCTTAAATGAAGTGGAGACTTGGAAAAACAATGTCAGTAGAAAACAGTAATGTCTTCTGTTTATGCTTCAGACATATTAGCAGCACTTCATCCGAGGTTTCAATGCATTACCATGGCTGATTGCCAACTGCCCCAACTTTTTCAGATGCGCCGGTCCATGAGAATATAGGTGCTTCCCAATTTGTGTAGTATTTATGCATGATTCTAATGCCATGTTTTAGTGTCAATATTAGTTGTGAGTAATTATTCACACACTGTGAGGGGGAGGGTTATTAGATTCCAGTGCTGCAGGGATTGGTGCACTTGACTTAAGAAGTGCATTTTAGAAGTGCATACTCTAGTGTAATCAATTGGACGCAGCAGACTATGTGCATCCAAGATGGGGTCGTATCTAACTACTTAAAAAAAAAATATGCCTTGACATGGCAACCCTTATTCAAGGTCCCCTCAATTTTGTAACACGGCTGACAATAACATTGTGAAGGGAATGTACTCTGTGGTCAATGTAGAGCAATTTACACAATGAATTTCGAATCCAAAAAAAAAATGGTCACTACCAGACAGCATTGGAACTAGCTCTTCGGTTCCGTTGAGAGACATCCATGTCACAAGAACTTCATAAATTGAGCATTTGGGTTTATGATAGAACCCGCTCCATTTCTGTGGGTCATTAAAATAGCTGTTGAGGAGAGAGTGGAGGCGAGAGGTGGTGTGAAATAGGCCCAGTTTGTTTTCACTTCTGCGATAAGCGTGTGGTCAGTAAACGGTTCAGGATGGGGGAGAAATACCAGCTGACCCAGGCTATCATATGCTCCCCTCAACCGTGAATGATTATCATGGTGGACTTTGATAACTGCAAGCGATGTAGAGCCTTTAAATATGGGAATTATGGGTTATGATAAAAGAAGCTGCTTGTTTTAGTCAGAGGGGAGGAAATGACGGCGTGTTTTCTTTAAGCTTGACTAACCTGCTTTCTTTTAGGTGCCATTCGGCATATTTTCTTCTTGTCAAAAGCCCTTGTTTGTATTGTTATATTTGGAAGCAGTGTAAAGCACGAATGACATGTTATTACAAACAGATTTGGTTTTCAGTAATATGAATAATTATTTTGTTAAGTAATATGAATTATTATTAGTCCATGTAAATCATATTGTGTGCCACCTGTTAATGGCCCTCCACATCAGAAAATTAAGCAGTGAATGGGCGTTCAGGCCGTATCAGTGCGTTTGGTTTGCTTAAAGTGACAGGAAGGGTGTGATCAAGGCCACGATTGTGAATGGGACTCAACCCTCTGATTTCCTGCTATGGTCAAAACAGGCATAGTTTTGGTTGACCATGTTAGTCCAAGCTGCACGCAGTCATACAAAGTGAATTTGTTCCTGAAAGGTTCTGAAGACATGACCCCTTGATTATTTAGTTTTTGTTTTTCCCAAAGTAAATTATTATTCAGCATTTTCAGCAACAGTCAAAAGCCCCTCTTGGGTGGGAAACGGTTCTTTTAAAGAAGCATGTATGCAGAGGTGGATTGCTGTTGTTTGTGGAAATCCTATGTTGACATTAGTTGAGAACTGGTTAGTAAACATGTTTGGAACAGCTGCTTAATTGCCGGGGGTGGGCTGTAGTAAAACTTCCAATGGCGGGTGCTTCTCTACCAAAAATATCTGCCTTCATTACAACAGTTGGACTCACATTAACATCGCGGTAACACATTCCTGTGTACGACTGTAGCGATATTCAATATAAAGGTGTTTTCTTGCATTCAGAATGTGGATGTTAATTCGGATGTTGAATGTCAATTGAAATAAGCACCACTCAGTAAGGATGAGTAAGGTTAAATCTTTCTTAGTTTTCATTTGTACTCTTGCCATGTGTTGCTGCTTTGATTGTTTTCTCGATTATTTGAATAGTGCTGTGATTTTGCAACATGGAAAATGGTCTTTGAAAAGTGGTGATTGCTCAAAGTACTTGCTATATATTACTACGGCCTTACAGAAGTTGGGAATATTTATTTATTATTTTTGATAAAATGAAATTAATACTTGGATTTAGCAAGGGTCTATTATATTAAACTGGAAACGAATGTGCTTGTCCTTTACTTTCTCTAAAATAAAAAAAACAAAAAAAGCTTCGCAAAGATAAACAAGCAAAATTAGGCCATCACTTTCTGGTTAGAACTACTACAAGTGTTTTGGAAGCTGTGGAAAAAATTTATTTTGGCAACATATTTCTCCAAATCGTTGGTGGCAAAAGGGGACACAAGAACATTTGTGTTGAGGAACAGCTGCCTTCCTTGGAAAGTAAATTGTCGTGACGGTGTTCAGGACGGGAAGGCTCCAAGTCTGATACATTAAGATTATGATATGAACTTGACCTCAAGGCCAACGTCATTAAGGATCTTCTCCGGCAGAGCTAACAAGTAAATAGGGAATCACTTCCATCTTGACTGCCACGTGGAGTAAAGTTTCCCTGCTTTTAACGCATTTTCCCCCCATGTTAAAACATACATTATCAAATACTTGCTGTGTTTTCAGGGATAGTGTGTGATGTAACAGTTAATGCCTCTGGGTGGTAAGATTACTGTGTAGAGTACAGGATTGGGGGGAGGGAAAAAGGGCTGATTTTCAGTTGCAGACATCACCTATGGGAGTGTGGGGTGGCCTGAGTGTAGTGTCTATGATGAATTACTGGGGAGTTGAGGTTTCTCTTTTTGTTTTGGGTTGTTTAAAAATATTGTGGCATCATCTACAGGAAGGAAGTGTTCCTTTCTCTATCTCTCCTCTCTCTCTCTCTCTCTCTTCCTCTCTCTCTACTCGTGTCTCTCTCACCCCTCATGCCTTTACAGGAGTCACTTCCTGTTAAAAGGACTTTCCAAATTGTGATGAACTAAAGTCACAAATACACACATAACATACTCGTGTAAACAAACACATTCATAGCAGGTGCAGTCTACAGTTACAGTACATAAAACTTTATGACAGGGAGGAGATACATAAAACATGTTCATGTAATCGGTTGAGTATATTGGAAATGTATATATCGTGTGAACTTCCTGTTGAATTTACATTACAAGAAATTTAATAAGAAGTAGTTTTTTTGTGTGCTGATTTTTAACTTCCTCTATTTTTTTGCATTTACTACAGTGCTCATGGTCTCTTTGGTTATGGTTTAATGACTTTACATCTCTCGTTTTTCTGTTTCCCGCCCCCATCCGCCCCCTGCAGGCTGAAGCCCGTTTGGCAGCTAAGAGGGCAGCCCGTGCAGAAGCTCGTGAGATCAGAATGAAAGAACTGGGCGAGACAACAGAAAGAGGTGAAGGAAATACAATCACTGAAGGCTGAAACTTGGGCCTGGAATTTAGGCCCTTACGTTCAGAGGGGATGAATTAGGCCTATGTGATGTTGGTCGTGATTTTGTATCAACTTTTACATATTGCTTTTTTCAAGTCTCATATAATATTCTGTAAGCTATAATATAAATCTTTATAGACAATTGCATTTATTTATTTATTCTTTATATGTTTATTTTATTAATTAGGGGGCCTCAGAAAAAACCTTCTAGCATGACAGTGTTGTTCCAGTACATAGATGTTTTGACATGCCCACCAGTAACATGACTTATCCTGTAAGATTGAGATTTGAGGTGGTTTCACTTCTGGAAAAAAGTCCCATCCCCCATATGCGCTTACCTCTTGCTTAACCTCCATTCTGTGTGTATAGTGGATAAGTCCCTTTCACTGCTGTCATAATCACAACACCTGCTAACAAAAGTCATGTTAAGAAACTGAAAGCATCTTACAAAGTAAACAACCTGCATTGCACAATGTGTTGAAACACAGGAGGAGAACCTTCCAATACAGTTCAAAGAGTGTGTTGAGCTGTAAGCCTTTAAAAAAAGCATTGGTGTTTTTGAAAACATTGTCACTGATAATATTTATCCAGTCTTGGCCTTTTGTCACTCAAAATATTTTCAAGGTATTTTCCTATTGAACTGCCAGCGGAAAAAGGCCGCCTTTATGCTCAAAACTGAATCTTTCTTATGGTCTTGTTGACTTGCTCCTGCACAGCACTGTCAGCCGATTTATGTTCAATTTGTTTTAATCTTTCATCATGATGTGGGCTCCTGACGCTTTGAAGGACATGTTTTTGGCTGGGTAAAGGGGATCAGGGTCAGTTAATCATCCCCTGGGTCAAGACCTTTCTAAGAGCCCATTTGAACACAAGCATTGACTCAGCTATGCTCAGAAATATTACAGGTTACATGATGAGCACTTTGGGGTCTTACAAAGAAAAACAAAACTTAAAAGAATTCAATGTTAAATACAGCTTAAAGAGGTAACCAAAAAATAACATTCTGCCTTTTACTCATCTCATGTCTAAATCTGTATGACTTTGTAATTTTCAGAACACAGAAATATTTTGAAAAAAAAAAAATTAAACTGACAATCAAAATGGAAGGTCATTGCGGTGACCCAATGTTTTTAAGACCCTATTAACTTTGTTCGTGGACAAAAGAAAAACAAAAACCCTGGGACATTTTTCAAATGATCATCTTTCGTGTTCCACTGAAGAAATAAAGAAAAAAAGGTTTATCTATGAAAATGTATTAAACAAATGCCCACTTTGTAAGTGTTACAATAACATGCAATGATTTTGATTAGGTTGTCTGAGGAATTTGTTCAAATAGCTGTTCAAATAACACTCTGCCTGGACTTTATGCTCATTTTGTTATAGTACCCTGCAGCTTTACTGTAGGGTTTGTACTTTTACCCCAATTCTGGCCCAAGATACAGGTCATTCTCAACTCCCTGTTTATAGTTACTGTAAGTCTTTACAAACAGACTTTTATAGATGGTGATGGAGTTAGTCATTTATTTTGTCAGGGCTTTTGGTACTATACAGTTTGTTACCTAAAACGTTCCCCATAGTCAAGAGAGCTGGATTTAAAGGGGTCATCTGATGCGATTTTCAAATTTTTCCTTTCTCTTTGGAGTGTTACAAGCTCTTGGTGCATAAAGAAGATCTGTAAAGGTGCAAAAGACTAAAGTCTCTAAAACCCAAAGAGATATTCTTTATCAAAAAGTTAAGAGTCACACCCCAACCCCCTAAAACGCCTCGTTTCACAACATGTCCCCACATCTCGTCACTATGTGGGAAGATTTGCTTAACGACGCCCAATATGTTCACACAAAGAAAGGTGGCCTAACTTTTATTCTCATTGTTGCTTTCATTGTGAAAGCAAAAAATACTTTGTTTGGCCTTCAAAAAGAGGACACAACTAGAAATGCAGTGGTTAAGTTGTATTTACAAACACTGTTCCAGAACAGTTTAACCCAAATATTCAGATGTGTGCAGCACATTTTATGGAGGACTGTCTCCTGATCCTGGAAAGAGTAGACTACAAATGTACTGTTCTGACTCACAGTCTGTAAGTACAGTTTACATATGTCAAAAAAACAAAGGATTTGCCACGATGATTCAAACGCAAGTTTTTGAGCAGTGTAGAGCAGCGGTTCTCAATTCCAGTCCTTGCGCCCCTGCTCTACACATTTTGTATGTCTCCCTTATGGCTTCAGACGTATGTTCTATGTCAAACATAATGCCCTGCGAAGTGGGCATCACAGGATATACTGATATGATTCCATTCAAAGTGCATCGAAGTGTGCGAGACTTGAATTTAAATTGTATTTATTTACAGAGGTATATGATGTCAAACTTGTCCGTGTGTAAACGTTGCGCTGGAGCGCAAAGCCATGAATGAATGTTCCGAAGTGAGGTAACTTAAAACAGATTTCCCCTGCTCAGGGAGTAGGGATGCGTAAAAAAAAAACACAGTTTAAGTCATTATAATCTGTAAATTATGTCCCCACTGGATGCAACAAATGGCTCATTTATAATGGGTTTTATTGTTTTTTGTCTAGTAGCGCCGGTGTTCTGACCGGGACACTCGTCACAGTATGTTAAGGGGTGTAACATTTCCGTCACATGCTTGAGGCATTCAGCCCCAATCACAAATACACACCTCGCTTTCATCAGACCGATGAGCGTTGTAAAAATCGATCTGTGTTCAGAAGAAGCTGGCATAAAGGAGAAACAATTAATGTACAGTATTGTGGAAAATGTGTTTTTTGAACCTTAACAACCGCATAAACATTGTTATTACACTAAATAATGTTATTTTTAGCAACATCATATGACCCCTTTAAAGAAATGTTGCAACATTTGGTTCCAACTCATGAATATGCACTATGGTTTAATTCTGGACAATTAGTGTTAAATGCACTCGCTGGGGGGCTGCTGATGCCGGATTTGCCTTTGCAGCTGACTGCACACAGTAAATTAGGACTATGAATGGCATGGGTTCAGTTGCATGATTTAAACAAAGTTGTAGATTGTCCTTAGATATTTAATTAAATTTGATTAAGTGCATATGACTGAAGTTGATCAGGGTCCTTCGAAGGTATAATGGACAATCAGAAACCCACACTGTGATACCTTGAGATTCAGACGCTCAACAAATGTCTTCACTGTAATGAAAGATAAACACAGCCTTAAGCATACCTGGGTTACACTTGAGAGATAAGCACTAGCATTCAGAGTTAAGCCCGGTCTGATCAGGATCTTGGTGTGTCGTGAATGTTAAGGGGTGTGTTATGGCGGCTTTAAATCTCCAGCCAAGTCTTTAAAAGTAGATATATGAGCTTTCAGCCTGTGTTCCTGCAGTGGGTTAACAGATTGAGTTGCGACTCAGTTCTCACTATTTTTTCATGGTTGTGATCATTATGTGATCGCAAAACAATGACTTCAAGATTGAAGATGCTGTGATATAAAATGATCTGGAAGAATTTAATCCAAAAAAGGTTTGATATTTTATGGCAGACTGCATCATTGGGATCATAGAAGGTCTCTTGTCTCCCTCAGTCCTGAGGTAGAGGGGGACTCTTTAAAGACTATCAGGGACGGCCTGCAAGCGATTATAGTGCGTAGAGGGGCTAGGGAATTGTGATCAATGGGCGGACCCCAGACCCCTCTGCTGAGGGAAGGTGAGATTTAAAATTACTAGTATGAGCATGGAAAGATATAAAATTACTGACTTAATGGTTGATAATTAAGTAACAGATTTGATTGATGCATTTGATTTTCTGTACTAGTTTACTAGCATCGGGTGATCTGATTCAAGGGTATTTTATTTCTGGTTTATTTGTTGACTATGACCTATCACTTATATGAAGAGTGCTGAAACTGGTTTGTGCTACTCAAAGGTTTGAGTGTAGGTTCTATAAAGGGTGTTTATGAGTTTGTGCCAAATGCAGTTTGGCATGCATGGTTATTTGTGCCTTTTGAAAAACATGGTAACTTTCTTCTAAAACCATAAGAATTTCTTAGGTTTTTTGGCTAATTCTGTGAGTAGTTCAGAAACCAAAGAGCATTGATGTTGTGGTAAAGTCTCTTAAAATTTGATACATAAAGTGTTAAAGGTAATTCAAAGGAAGCCGTTTTATTTACAGGGACTGAATGAATAACACACTTATCAAAACTGGTAGCAAATACAACATGGGGAAAACAGTTAGGGTTAGATTCTTGTGGATTTTCAGTAAGTAAGAGTGAAAAGTGTCACTATTGCACTGTACAGTTTATCCTATATAATAATTAAATTCAAATCCTTGATTAAATTATCAAAATAAACAACCAGCTGTATAAAGAGATGTCCTTTTCTAGCTAGAAAACTGCTTTTGTATAGGTTTTATCTATCAACAGTGTTTAGTTATCTCATAGCAGAAGGTTAGTACATTTAGTAGTTGGATATCTTAAGAATCTTCAGCTTATCTGTTGATGTTGATCTTATTGTTACTTGTTGGAAAAAAGTTAATGGACAAGACACAGTACAAAAGTGTTATTAGTGGTAAACCTAACACTGCTTATAGCCTGTCATCGTTCCAGTGCTGTTCATTGGTTTGATCATTAGTGGACTAAATGAAACCTTAAACATCAGTAGAAAGAACCACTTACCCCATCAGACCAGAATCACACGACCCTCCTGTGACTCATGCGTTATGTTCTTAGATATCTGAACAGTTGCCATGACATAATTCAGATGCTTGTTTTACTCACAGTGAGTTTTTTAATTTATTTTTTTTTAATTCTGACTGGACAGTTCAGTGTTGGCATTTGAAATTTGCTTGCTTGTTGATCCACTTGACCTTATGTGTGTTCTTTGATGTCAAAGTGTGTGAAATTGCCGTTGTTTTCTCTAGCTGTAAGTTTTTACATGTAAGGCCAGGGTAACAGGACCACTGTGAGCTGACAGATTGCTAAAAACTTCTTTCAAATTGCCTTAAAACAGCGTTTCCTTTTCATTCCATTATCTTTGAGGCTACACTGTACACACCCTCTTACTTCCACTCGGTTACGCTCTCTTTAATGTCAAAATAATCCCAAATGCACTCTGTTCTGTCCTTTCCGCTTCCCCATTCTGGTGGCTTTCTTTGCTTTGCTCATCTGATCCCTGTTGCTTGGCCTCCTGTGATGTAGATTATCAGGTGCAGAAGGTAGGGACATCTGATGCTGTAGTTTGTCCTTCTACACAGTCAGGAAAAAAGGTTCAACATGGCTGTCACTGGGGTGGTGATTGCCATTTCAAATGGTACACTCTTTGTATACTTTATTTACCAATACAAGTTGCAAGTTGTTGCCCTTAAAGGGTACATATTAGTATATTCTGAAAGGGTACCACGCCAGTGACAAAACCTTATGCTTACCTTTTTTTTTTAAATATTGTACTTTAATTCCTTCTTTCTGTTGCTTTCTTGTTACATGAACTTCCCTTATTGTTCTCTCTTTGTTTCGCTTGCATTTCTTTTTTAGAAAGACTGTGGCCTGGATAACTGGACAGCAAATGGCAGGGACATGAGCAGTGGATGGTACATTCACGTTTTAAGATTTTCTAAGCCTGTAGTTTCAGCAGCATGTGACTTTTTACATGATAGGGTTTGCAATACAGGATGTGTTCATGTTCTATTTGTTACAATTAAGCATGTTTGATGTTGGATATCAGGATTGAACATCTCAACACTAGGTTAATACCTCACCATGATTTTGCATTTTCAACAACTTTTCAACAAATAAAATAAAACTTTTCTTCCTTATATGTTTTCTGGCATTGTAGATATTTTATGTACACTAACATTCAAAAAGTTTGGTGTTCTTAATACAAGAATTTTTAAATGATTTTGAAAGGAGTTCTTTCTCTTCTCTCAGCTGCATTTATTTGATTAAAAAGACAGTCCAAAACTGTAATATTGTGGAATTATTAGAATTGGTAAAGTTCATCTTATTTATTATTTTAAATGTAGCTTTGTGTATGCAAAGCTATTTAAACCCAGCAGACAGTTTTCAGTGTTTAGATTATCTTTTCAGAGCACATGACAATATACTGATTTAGTGCACAAGTAAAATTTCTTCTTTACTATTATTATCAATGTTAGAAAACTATATTCTTTATAGATTTGTATATTTTTGAAAATCTTTCAAAAAAGAACAGTATAGAATTTAATAAAATAAATCTTTGTCTAACAGGTATAAAGTCTTTATGGTACACTTTTGACAAATTTAAAAGCTTTACACTTCTAAAAGTACAAATAAAAATCTTACTGGCCCCAATAACATAAATGAATATATTACATCTTTTACCTTTTTTTTCTTGAGTTTTTTAGTTTATCTGTTTTTACGTGATTGCTCTTGCATCAGTTATTACTGATCTGCATGCTGTCTTTGCATAAACTGCTCAGCCTTTCTGAGTCTTGTGTTTCTGAGTCTTGTGTGCCTCTTTTGCCATCTTGCTTATTCTCTTCTCTTCTCTTCTCTTCTCTTCTCTTCTCTTCTCTCCTCTCCTCTCCTCTCCTCTCCTTTGTAGTTCTGTTTGTGATTTTCATGTGTTCTCCTCTCCTCTCCTTCGGTTTGTACATTTGTCTTTCCTCTGTCTGTCTCTCCTAAACCACTTCACAAACACTCCTCATGCAAAAACATTTCATTAACAAGTTTGTCCTCCAGAAACAAATACACTTGGAATTTATTCAGAATGCAAATTATTTAAAGTCAGACTTATTTTAGCTCACTGTACATACTGATTTGCTGTTTATGCACACGGTGATGAGTTTTATGTCTTAAATCCTACATAACTGTGGACTCCATCTAATTTGACCTTTTTTGTCCATCATAGGAAACAGATGATGAAGAACAGATGTCAGTGGGGGGCAGGAGCAATCACACGGGTCAGTATCAGTGTAACTGTATAGTTCCTCATATAAACAGTTAAAGTTATGTTTCTGGTTCGGTTTGTGTTGTATATTGGGTTGTATGCTCCGACCCTTATTAAACACACCTGATCCAGCTAATCAAGTCCTTCAAGCTTATTTGAAAAATACATGGTTTGTGTGTTGGAGCAGGGTTGGAACTAAACTCTGCAGGGCCAGTAGTCCCAGGAATGGGAGTTGACACCTCTATAAAACCTTTCTGTGCTGTCGGTCAGAGGTTTGTTGTAGGTGTATATGAGTGTGTGTACGCTTATGTGTTTTCTAAGGTTATAAAATAACAGTCCAAAATGTTCTTCATGCTGATGGTGGTTTTGTTTAATTGGGCAGTTGGATTTGATGCGGCGGTGCTTTCTGGCGTGGTAAGAATCTTCAGGGTGGGGAAATCGCTCTTTCGGGCACGGATACAGGCCATTACTTTCAGGTTCTGTGAAAGTAAATGAGCACGTAATTGAGTTCACAAGCATTATTTTTGCTTTTGCACTGTGGGTGTTTCCTAGCTAAGTATAGCTAATACTTGATGCTACATTTATGATGTTTTGAATTGGTGTTCATCAAATGTACGCAAGGGTGTGGAACGGGGGAGTGGTTTGTCTTCTGGATTTTATACAAAATGTAACATATATGAGACCATAACATTTTTGTTTTAGGTGTCTGACTCTTCACCGGCATGTGCACATCAATGAAGTAGTGAGCAGTTAATTCTGCAGTTTTAATCCTACTTCCATTTCCCACCATCCTGTCCAGCTTCCCCAGGCCTCCTCCTATCATAAGAAGTCCAAGAAAAAGAAGAAACATTCTTCAAAAACCGTACGTTCGCAGCACTTATGCACATAACTGATGATGATCTCAGCACATTGTCTAGTCGGGTTAGTGGCCCAAATAACTTGTGTGTGATGGTGTTGTTGTGGTATAAATAGTATTACTATGTGGTGTTGGTTCTCACCTGTTATGACATCCAGGAGTCTGAGGTGGTTACGTTCATGATGCAGCAGTATGACTAACTCCTGGTGTGATGTGGTACAGATGAGGTGAAGATATGCTTAACACTGGACTCTGTTATTTGTTGCGCAGAGCTTCCAGACTTCAGTGATTTAGACGCAATGAGCTCGCTCCCCGTCTTGAGACGCTTGATCCGTCTTAGAGAACAGTCGGTGGGTCTCAGTCCGGCATCGCGTTTTGTGATTAACATGAAAATATATCTAACATGAGTGGTTATTACCACTGTCTTTGAAAAAGCATGATGGATTTGTTTAAAAATAACATATGGGTGGGCTAATTTATTTATTTATTTTTATGCTAAGCATTGGCAAAAAAGTGTTTAACGTTAAAGTGACTTTAATTTTAATATTTATTTATTGATATTACAAAATCAAGAGTTGCTATCTGTAGTATACATTTATTTTACAATTTCAATTTTTTTATTAATTTTATATTCAAATTATTTCTCATTTGAGTAAATGTTATGTGTAAATATAATATTTTGCAGCATTGTATCACTACGATGATACATATCTGCCGAGCAACTGCAACAGCCTTATCTTTAATCTATACATTAGGTTGTACCACACAAAAAAATAAACACACACAACAACTTTCAGCTGATTTGTTGAGTATTCCAACCTGTTCAGACTGATTGGTTTGCTTAGTTTTTAAGAGGTTTTAAAACAATCAAGCTGAGAAAACCGCATGCCACCAGTTTGTCGCGGTCCGTCAGACAACGCAGACCAAATGAATAACCTGTAAGCGTTTGGGTAGTTACTTAGAATGAAAATAAGATATATGATTAATCTAGATAAGGTTTGTTCTATGGCAATAACAGTTTTAATCATGTGAATTGTAGCCCAAATTAATGGCTTGTTTGTCACCACAAAACTTGTTTTCCCTATGGTTGGTTGTGACATCTTTTTTTTACTCTCCGAATTACCTGCCAATATGTGACTGTGGCGTCTCAACCCTGGTCGATTATAAACATGTGCACATGCAAAAGATAATTATTGCAAAATGTTACAAAATGATCCTGGGTGAACAGTTTCAAGTGTGAAAAAGCCCATTTAGTACATTCCTCAGCTAGGCATGATGCCCCTGCATTGCACATTTTATGGATAGGTCAACTTACGGTTCTAATACGTGGTCCTCCGTCAATCATTTTTCTGTTTCCTCCGCCGCTGCATCACTAGCTGTACATCTCGTCCCGCTTCTGTGCGATTCATCGTTCATCATTCAATCATCTACATTTACTCTTCGCCATCATTTTAGTGAAGCCGCATATTCATCTTGAGAACTCGTACAGGGCAGCAGTAGTTGATTCCCTAGCTCTAAACTATTCAAGCCCCTTTCCATAAGCAATGTGGCTACCCGGTCGTGTATCATCTTCATATCCGCTTCCTTGCCATTCTCCTGAGTATGCCCATCTCGACTGTTTAAATCCCCTCTTTCTGAGTTCCTTGTATTTATTCTGTCCTGTCATGGTCCCACCTTTTTGCCGTCAGCGTGTATTATTCTCCACTTTTCCAGTCTCTGTTGAGGTTTGAATGTTCAGCTTTTCGCTTCTTCGTCTGTGCTTCTAGTGTGTGTCTTTGCTGTGGGCACACACAGGAGGGAGCACAGCGCGTTTCGGCTTCTGCCCGTGCGTGCCCTTCATCGTGTTACCGCGAGCGCGCGCCGTCTGCCCCACAGCACTATCCCGGGAGCGAGTGGTGGCTATGGGGTAGATTGGTGTGTGAGGCTGCGCAGCACTGGGGCTGACTGTTACACGGGGGGGACCTTTTTGGAATCCTTTCAGGCAGAAGGTCATCTGGGATTAGTATATCTTCAACCCGCACAGACCACAAACACACAACTGAGGACTGACTAAAGCTGCTTCGTGTGCGGTCGCGGTCTAATCGGGGGCAAGAGTATGGACTTGCTAGTCCTTAAGCGGTCCGAAGTTTGTGATGGAATTTTAAAGTCGTATTTTTTGTTTAGTTTTTTCCCCAAACCAGACTTGACAAAAACTCATTGTGTTTATTTAAATGACTACAATACTTCTTTATTTGTAGGATATTGAAAATTTTTAACACAATTTTTTTGTGATCCTGTGATCTTGATTCAACTTCTACTTTATTAGCTCATCAGTCAGTTGACATTTTAAAAAGAGGGTTTTGGTGCCTATGAATAGCAATCTCGCATATTACACTAGGATAAAATGAAGAAAATTTGAAAAATGACCACTGCACCTTTAATACTAGTTCTATAAAGACCGTTTCGCGTCCAACCTGACAGAAATCAAAAGGATGTGAGCAGCTGAATGTGATGAAAGACTATTGTTACATCTTGTGTGCATACAAAAGGAGAAATGAGAGTGTGGCAGAGAGTTTTGTATGCTCAAATTTCTGGCACAGAGTGGAAAGCAGTGGCAAGTACCTCAAGCGCTTGAGAGAGGTGATAAAAATGTTGTTTCTTCTCTGCGGGTGTTTATATCTTTCGGTCATTCAGGCTCTGTATATGCGGAAAGTCTCTACGTGGCGCTCGACGCGCCATTGCCGCGGTGGCTTAAGAATGATAGACTAACTGTAAATGCTGTGCATGAAAATTGCAACCCTATTAACCTGTGGACTGCAAGTCCCGAACCGAACAAGTGTGGTGTTGTTATTGTTCGTTGTTTTTTGTAATATTCTCTTTTGCATAATAATTATATGCTATAATGCCACTCCATCTAGTCATTCTCAAACAAACTATACTTGTGTATGCTTTACACATTAAACATGTTGGCTGGAGGCTTGAATTCCTTTTAAAACGGCCTTTGAATGTGTTTTGTTATTTCTGTAAACTAAGAAGTGCTTTACTATTTGTGTAGTCTGACAATCTTAAACATTGTCTCATTCATATAGTATCTTTTGAGTAAACATCAAAGATTTTTTGGTGTAAAAATTGACAATGAATGTTTAAAAGGAAAGTATTTTTATAGGTGTTTTGTTTAAATATATATGTACATCATCATAAACTATATATATATGAAAACTATTATATTTCACTTGGTTTGGTTTAATTGATTTGCCGTACCACAGAACCATTCCAAAAAGTACAAATATATGCACATGTTGTCTCTCAAATTAATAGCTTCATGTATAATCTTAAGAAATTAACAAAATTCAGGTTAAAATCATTTAGATGCAGTATGCACAGAATTAGAATGTTAATTATTTCATGTCCAGGCTTGTTTTCTAACAAGGAGGTTTTAGACAATTGCAGGGGGGGGGGCATGTATGTTGTCAAGGGGCATGCTGGAGCTTCTTAACAGAATGTGCAGAGTTGACTATCAGGCAGAAATGTACTGACATCCTCAAATCCATTTTGTATCCGTACGTCTCTCTTGAGCCGTTCTTTCTGATTTCTTCAAATTCTTCATGTGTGGTGTGGGTGTGTGTGTGTGTGTGTGTGTGTGTGTGTGTCGATGGTGTGTGTGTGTGTGGTGTGTGTTGGTGTGGTGTGTTCCTCTAGCTCCTATGAATTCAGGGGTGTCCTTGGCTCCAGCTCTAGGACTGTCGGCCAGAGCACATTCTGCATGTGGAAGGGTCCAGTGGTGTGAGCACTTCACGGTCACTGATGCCCGAGATGAATCCATGTACTGATCACAATTTTATATTCACAAGTTGCTTTCCGTCGCGGTGACAGATACCAGTTACAGCTACAGGCATCCAGTGCTTGGGACTTTTGCTTTTAATGGCACCTTAATCCATGTACACTGTGTGAACTGATTGTTGTTTCTATTTTCTAGCTAAATCAGTGTATAAATATGCTTTTAGTCTGAGAGTTAAGTTGTTTAATTGCTTGATGTTTACCTTATTAAGTAGGATTGCGTTACTTAAACAGTGTAAGAAAGGACATCTGAGGTGATGTGTGTGTTTGTGTGCATTCTTTCTTTGGGTGCAGGCAAAAAAGCCAACTGTTAAAACTGGGACAGTTTGAGCACCTTGCACAAATAGCTGAAATACCTCGTGCATTGATGTTATTGATTGCCATCTGGTGGTTTCCAGGAGGACTGCAGCAGATCAGTGGCTAGTTTTATGCGCAGCTCTCAGTATATATCATGGGCTCTCCTAGAGACCTTGACCGTTTGTTCAATTCCTGACCTGCCAAACGTTAATGGGAGTCTGTCATGGTATGAGAGTGGAAACTCGGTTAGTGATTCGTGGTGGTTGTTGCCCTATTTTAAAATTGTGTGTGTGTGTGTGTGTGTGTGTGTGTGTGTGTTTATGCATACAAGCAGTGGCATGTTGAATTGAGGTGATGGTCTGCATGTGAGATGGTCAGTGTTCAGAAAAGTGGTTATGTGCAGAAAACCACAGAAGTCTGATGCTTGATAGAAATTTCCAATTGTTAATATTATAATTCAAGATTATTTTGAAAAGACCTATTCGCAGCACCCTGTTAATTACAGAATTGCTTGATGGTTGCATATTGATTATTGATCAAATACTATCATTGTGGTTTGAACCTATTTCAGCTTGACTGGGAACTGATTTTCTTCCTCTAATGGAAATATCTTTTTTACTAAACTTTGTTTTAACAGCATGTCTTCAAGGAACAGCATGAATCTGAATGAATGAATAAGAGGCTCGATGGCTTGATTCGATTTTTGCAAGACTACACAATCTATTGACTGTGTTTTCATCTTTTTTTATTTACAGGCTGATGACAGTATTTAGAGCGAGACGACTTGGAAAAAGGTTTTGTGAATTTACTTTCTCTTTTTTTTGCCGATTTGTTTATCTTTTTACCTTTTAAGCCTATATTCTCATGATCAACCCTATAACCAAGGGATTGTGACCTATGACTTGCTGTATTTTTTAGGGATCCCACGAGCGTCAACTATCTCTGGCGCCACTCTTACCTCTCTGGTGGGACGTACCTCACGGAGAGGAAGTGGCGATACATCCATCTCTGCTGACACAGAAGCATCCATAAGGGAAATCAAGTGTGTGTGTCCTGATTCTCTCTGTCTTGTGGCCAGTTTAAATTTTAAGCAGTCGGTTTTATAGAAACCACATTGATTTCATGGTAGGCTTTTGCTGTTTACTTATTGGGCAAATTAATCAAACACACCTGAAAACAATATAACTGAAGATTTTTGTGTGTTGAACTCTTCAGGAGCAGGACTCTGACCACCTTCTACGATCTGCTTCACTGTTATTTTCTACAGCTTTGTACTTGTTTTTTTTTTGCACAGTAATTCATTTGAAAGTCTGGTGTTCTTTACCCTTCCATTGCGCTCTTCTCTACTGCATCCTTTTATCCTTGCTCTTCATCCTCACTCTTCAGGCTTTTTTTCATTCAGGAGATCCATGAGCTTAAGGATCAGATTCAAGATGTGGAGGCAAAGCACATGCAGAACCTCAAAGAGCTCAAGGTACATGGCTGGTTAAAGACAGTGGCCAGTCGATAAAAGCCCAGCGAGAACCTACTTTGTTTGATTTATATATGATAGTGGCTGGCAAACGAACAACAAATTTTGTGCATTTTAACCAGCGAGTGGCTGATCAGAAACATCATGAGATGATGTTAGTCTCTGGTTCTTATCTGGTTCTGGTCGTCTTGCATGTTTATATGTCTTATGAAAAAAACATCTACTGAATCTAGTCTATAGCCTCATTTCCTCTGCCTTGCTTCCATCTTTTGACTTTATCTTATTCTCCAAAAAAAAGAAAAAAACAGATCGTTACACATCCTCGCTTCAGTAATTTAGTTTAAAATTTGTGTTCAGACTGATGTAGAGGTTGAGTATTGTATTGAAATGCATACACAGACATGTGTTTTTTGAGTGTTTGCTGGTTTTCATCGTGGTGTCTGACTTTTTTAAAGGATTCCCTTTTTGGAAGTGGAGGAAAAGTACCGTAAGGCCATGGTCTCCAATGCACAGCTGGACAATGAGAAGACCAATATGATGTATGAAGTGGACACTTTGAAAGACTCTTTAATGGAACTGGAGGAGATGCTCTTTGAAAACACGCCGTGAGCTTGAGGAAAAGTGTAGGTCTGTACAGTCAGTGTGTGCATATATAATAAGTTGCAGTAATTCTTTTTGTACTATGCTGTCGAACCACAATTAATAGATTGTTAAAATACTGAGTGCTTTTTAATTGGAAAGCTTAAAACAAAAAAAAAAAATTTAATTTTTTTATTTATTGTATTCACTTTTTTTGTCATTTTATTATTGAAATAGAATGGAGTACAAATGGTTGTTTTTGTACTTTAATCTCAGTGATGACACTGTTAAATATTCAATTTTAAAGGGTAAATAAAAAATACACTAAAGGGCAGTTTGATATTTTAGAGACCTTGAACGAGAAGCATGCTCATAAAGCATACTGCAGTTTCAGTTCAGTGAACTGAAGGAGACGTTGAAACAGAGTGAAGAACTTCTCACTGTGGAGTATTGTAGTATTTATGTCTGTGCTTAAACCTTTGTCCTTTTCAAATGCTTGGCTTATCTGCCCATCTGCTTTAACAGCTTTTCTTCTTCCTTCATCTTTGGCCTTCTTCCATGCACAATACCTCTCTATAGGAGATCCGTCAATTACGGCTCAAGCAAGACGGCTATGTTAGGGAGATTTCTGACCTCCAGGAAACTATTGAGTGGAAGAATAAAAAAATTGGGGTATGATCCCTCAGTATCCAACTCTTGTAAAAACTGTATTTTTCATTGTAATTTTATCTTTCAAACATATAATTGTAGATTAGCTAGATTCCACATCTGTTTCCTCCTACAAGCTGTCTGTCTTTGCCAAACTGTTCTTGTTGTCTGCAGCACTGATGTTTCATTGCTTTCACCTTCTTTTCTCCTCTTGGCCAAATCCCTTCTGGTGCTGTTCAGGCATTAGAAGAAGCAGGCAGAAGGAATTTTCTGATGCCATTCGAAAATGAGCGGGATGAACTTAGAGATGAGGTTGTTCAGCTCAAAGACATTTTGAAGGTATTGATATGTGTGGTTGAAACTAGGGCTCACGTCTTTTCTCACTCAAATTTTCCTAACGAAAAAACTTTATATTCTTTTTTTAGTAATGTACAGATGCTAAGACCCCATACTATAATGTAAATCGACTGACTGACTTTCATTAACACTCAATCTGATTGAATGAACAGGATCATAATTATATTATCTACAAATACATGTTTAAAAATAAGAAATCTAGGTCCAGTGCATCTAAATTTAATCTGAATTTGTTTTTATAAGAAGTATACTAATATTAAACTGTTTTGCTCTCCAGAAACATGGCATTGTCCTTGGACTCGACTCAGCCACCAATGGAGAAACAGAAGAAGTCGGAAAGGCTGATCAGAATTTCTCAAACTGCATCAGCTGGAAATCCGAGAGGGAAGTAGTGTACTAGGTAAGCTTCTTTTCTTAGCTTCATTCATTGCATGCAAACATGTTTTAGCTTTGACACTTTGCATTTTTCAGCTTGTTACAGCTCAAGCCAAATCTACCAAACTGCCACCGTCACATTAACATCTCTCACCCTTTCCTGCTTCCCTGTATCCACTTTGCATATACAGCTAGAATGAAAGTTAACACTACAGAGTCATGTCTCTTTCTTAAGTCCATATTCCAATACTCTGCTGAATGAGTGTTTATAAATTTGCTGAAAAAATGTCAACATCCTTGATTTTAAAATCAAAATCAAGAGAAGGAATTGCAGAGTAGTTTGTTCAGTTCTTGACTTTACTTTGGGGTTTTCTTCTTCGGGACATCCTTCAGGTCTTTTGGTTTTTATGGGTTTAAGAGCTTTGCCATGGAGCCTTTTTTTCTCTCCTTTCCCTTTCTTTTTTCTTCTTGCTCTAAACATTTGCCAAATATTCAGTGGATTCTGCAGATTTTAACTACTGACACCTCAATCATCTCCCAGGCACTCATCAGCTGAAGGTGTGTAAAGACCAGCAAACAAAAAGATTTGGATGATGGGGGTGCCAGGGAATCAGCAGATTTCAGCAGAGTTCAGTTCTACAAATGCACCTTTAGAAGCAAATGAGAATGGGGACCTTGGGGACCAAAGAATCGGAGTGTAGAGCAGCTTGAGAATAGACCTGAAGAACCTCCAAGTTCTGTTGGTGATGATAAAACTAACTGCAACAAGAACCAAGGAGGAGCTCAAATCTGAGGGAACATATACCAGAAGATTCAAGAGGTAATACAGTGGAATTAGAGTGCATTGTTTCACAAGGATGGACATTTGGAGACAGATCAACAAGAGAGTGAATGTGTCAAACCTAGTCAGGTCATCAAACAAGAAAAACTCCCTTTAGAGTCTGTCTCTGCTTCTGTCCATGATGAACCTGATAAACCTGGTGAAGCTGTGCTTGATGATGAACTCAAAGAGGAGCCTGTTAGAATCATCTCAAACAGAGAAGCTTGCCAAAACCCAAGGTGCCAGTGCTTCACATAAAAAGAAGAAAAAGAAGAAGAAGAAAACAAGCAAAAGAAGCAGAAGCAGAAACAGAGTGACAAGCAAGAGAATGACACAAAGATAGATGACAAGACTGAAACAGTCTGTAGTGAAGACAATCCAAACCAAAAACGGAAGGTGATCTAGAAGGAAATCATCAGGAGCCCTTAGAGAATGATATATCCAAGACAACAATGAATACAGATGTCCCACATGATGCAAAAAGAACCAGTGAATTGGATGGTATCAAAACAACAAGCGCAAATATAAATGCTGATGATGTTCAAGATAAAATTCTGTTAGTTACAGATGAAGCTGATTTAGCAGGAATTTCTAAAACACTCAGACTCAAATTTTGATGCCCTAAATCTAGCAATGGCATCCTTTCAGATGATCTGTCCAGCAATGTTATATCTAACCCCGCAAACAATATTGATGAACACACTGAGGATTCAACAAATCCTGACTCTGAAGCTATAGTCCGTAGCTGTGAATCTTGTATCTTTCAGAAACCGAGACTTCACTGCCTCATCCGAACCTTCTGCTCAGTCCATGGATGCTGTTTGAAGGGGGTGTTGAGTTCCATCAGCTGCTCTGAGGAAATTGAGAGATCTTCATCGGAAGACATGAAGGAAGTAAAGAGTCATCTGAACTGTGAAGTGGAAGAACAGGAAGAAAATGTCCAGAACATTGATAGAGATGGGACCACTAACCCTGAAAATCAAGATGACTCTGCTCATCCCTCTTCCCCTGTAATGGAGAAGGTGGAAAATGAAGCTGAAAGGGTTAATCAAGGAACAACCTATTGATCAGCCAATGGAAAAAACCAACTTAAAGACAGCAGTGGAGCGGAATTGGACCAGGAAGAGATTTTGAGAGACGAGATTGATTTGGATTAAAGAAACCCTTAACCTGCTTCTGAAAAAGTGTCTGACACTCCAAGACAGTATTGAAGCAGAATTGTACCAGGGAAAAGGTTGAGAGACAAGATGATCTGGATAAAGAAACCCCTTTAAAGCACCAAAACTGAAAAAAGTGTCTGATACTCAAGACAGTATTGGATCAGAATTGGACCAGGAAGAGGTTGAGAGGACAAGATGATCTGGAAATAAAGAAACCTTAAATCACCAACTGAAAAAGTGTCTGATACTCAAGACCGTATTGGATCAGAATTGGACCAGGAAAAGGTTGAGAGACAAGATCATCTGGATAAAGAAACCCTTAAAGCACCAACTGAAAAAGTGTCTTGATACTCAAGACATTATTGGATCAGAATTGGACCAGGAAGAGGTTGAGCGACAAGATGATCTGGAATAAAGCACAAACCCTTAAATCACCACTGACAAAAGTGGTCTGATACTCAAGGACAGTATTGGATCAGAATTCGACCAGGAAAAAAAAGGTTTGCGGAGAGACAAGACGCTCATCTGGATAAAGAAATATAAAGAAGGCAAAACCTTAAAGCACCTACTGAAAAAAGTGTCTGATACCCACAGACAATATGAAGCGAAATTGGACCAGGAAGAGGTGAGAGACAAGATGATCTGGATAAAGAAAACCTTAAAGCTCCTACTGAAAAAAAGTGTCTGATACCCAAGACAATATTTAAAGCAGAATTGGACCAGGAAGCGGTTGAGAGACAAGCTGATCTGGATATAAAGAAACCCGTAAACCTCCTACTGAAAAAGTGTCTGATACCCAAGACAGTATTGGATCAGAATTGGACCCAGGAAGAGGTTGAGAGACAAGAATGATCTGGATAAAGAAAACCTTAAAGTGCCTACTGAAAATGTGTCTGATGGAAGCCATTGTTGACCACACGCTCCTTTACTTGAAACACAGGTTCAGGCTGTAATGAGGATCACCTGTTCTGTCCCAAATGAAGCAATTAAGGAATCAATTGGAGATTCAGATTCTTCTGACCAAGAACCCAAGGTTGAAAAAAAAGATGGGGGAGGAAAGATCGATCCAAAATCAGCTTGAAGTGCAAACTGCCTGAAGATGGAGAAGACCTTCTGGTAAAGTCAGATGTGGCTGCTCAAGAGCTCAAGGAAGAAGATGAGGAAGAGGAAGATGAAGGAGAATCGTTTGATTTTGATGAAATGGATCTTGAAGCATCATCAGATGCCCCTCTAAAAACTTCTAGATCAGCCAAAAGAGGAAGGTATTCTTTTCAAAGATGATGTCCAAGAAGAGCCAGGCCAGGAATACCAAAGCAATGTCACCCGATGACCAGGACAAAATTCAAAAAAGAACATCTAGAACTTGCAGATCAGGGCATCAAAGCCAAAAGAGCAGAAAGATGATGGACAAGACACAGAAAACCCACAAACAACAACAGTTATAGAAAAGGATGTTTAACAGAGGACAGCCTAATCAGCAGTGGAAGTCAAAACCTAATGACCAGCAGCATGATACCTCTGGAAATAAAGAAGATGCAGTTTGAGGAGCCTCAGCAGGCATCAGAAAATGTGACGCTCAGTGAGGAGTTTAATCTGATTCTCAGAGATGGAGAAAGGAAATGGTGGCAAGGAGTTTGAATAGTTCCATTCAACAAGGAAACAAGTTGTCAAGTATTTCAGGAGATCAGGAAGTTTGAGAAGGCAACCACGGAAAGAAACAAGGAAGATGAAAGAAAAGAATCTAAAAAAAGTGGGAAAGGGAAAGGGGAAGGGCAAGGGGGAAAGTCAAGAATGTAAAATGTCTTAATAGACAGGACATTGCTGAGTCTCTTCTCAGCATCTTCAATTGAAAAAGTATTTTTGCACTTATGTAGGTCCTAATGAAATTATTTTGGGACCATTACTTCAGAGAACCCTAAAATAACCAAACATATCTTGCAGTCAATCCCAATTATCAGTCCTTTGCATCTTTTTCAGCAAACATTTTATACATGTTTAAACCTGATTAACAATACAGAAAGAACACTTGAAATTAGTTCAAACAGTATTTAAAATCCCCAAACCAATTACTCATTGAATGCTATCAGTAATGGGTATAAAGTGTCATATTATTATGAAATTTTACATGAGCATGAATAAAATGTTTCTCATACAATGAGTAATACAAATGATCAGCTTTCTGTCTGTGCTGCAGTCATGTTTGGCAACTTCTTAATTAAAATGTTTTCGGAAACAAAGGACCTGTAAATGTATTTTGTTTAAATTGGTGTTATGTTTTAAAATTGTGATAAATAAAAAATGTTATTGTGTGCAACCTTATTAAACAGTCCTCTAAGAATTTGACTGGAGCAAAGTTATTTTTTGTTTTTACAATTTATTTGTTGGGAGATATGATTTTGAGAAAAAAAATGGAAATATTTGATTCTGTTTGGTGAAGATGGTATGTTGGAACATTGAGACATAATGTTTGTTAAGTGAACCATGTATTTTTAAAAATAAAACTTAAGCAATTAAAAATATTTGTTTTACACTATTGTTTATTGATTGTGTAAATTTTTATTCTATATTGATAGAGGACATTTAATTAAACCACTTCAGATAAGATTGACTTATTTTTAAGTCATGAAAGTTTTATTTTTTAGGCCATGAATTATAGTATGTCACACATTCATTGCATCACAAAACCTCAAGTAAGCTTGCATGGAAAAACACTGTCATGTAATAGATGTACAGACTGAGTGAACGGCTAAGAGATTTTGACTTTTGAGGTCACTGAAGTTTCTGCATGTTGCCCATCCTCATCCTTCACATCCCAGCATAGGATAGCCTCACTTTTTGCATGCCCTGACTGCTTCCCCCTCCATGCCTTTGGTTCCTCCCACCCCTGGTATGTGAAATCTTTCCTGTCTAACCTTGGAATTTGTTTTAACATGAGAATGTAATATTTTATTATTGCAAAAGACATGTTTTAGATGTTTAACGTGTCCCAAAAGTGGTTATTATATTGAAGTGGATATACAGTTGTTTTTCCCCCAAAAAAAAAAAAAACCTGCAAGAAAAAAAATGTTGGTTGTTGTCTAATGGTCTATCTGTTTAACTTGCTTTTCAGAAATTCGCTTGCGAAAACTGGTTGATGAGAGGGAAAACCTAATAGAGCAGGTGTGCTGCTGGCAGTTACAGTAATTTACATTGACTTTATCCTCATTTTGTGCCATTACAAGCATGGAGGAGCATGATTTTCTGTTTTTTTGAGATTGAAAGGTCAGCTTGAGCAGAAGAAACAGAAGAATGGTATGGAGGATTCATCCAGCCCACAGGGAGATGTGCTGGAGAACGGTGCTGACTCCAACATCATGGATATACAGAGTAAGAAACTGCCTGCAATCATTTTGAACAGGGCCCATATTCACAAAACATCTTAAGGCTAAAAGTAGCTCTTAACTTGCCGATTTAGGAGAAAATCGTAAAAATAGTGGGCATCAGTCTTAAATTTAGGAGTCCTAAATTTTTGCTCTAAGAGTATTTCACAAAGCGTTTTAGCGCTAAAATTAGCTCCTAAATCTGTGAAACGTTAGGAGCAGTGAAGAGGACTCCTAAGTCACTAAGAACAAATCTGAAGTATCCTAAAATGGCTGTTGCCAGCAATCTACCTCAGAATATAAACATTTCTAGAAAAATTTTTTCTAATTAATTTGGTTTGGAGGTTATCCCAACTCTAAATGTTTGATTATATTCTTAATATATAGCTGTTCTCGCGTCCAGTTTGGTTTTCTTTTATGTTTGCATGTCTTACTATCAGCCATGGTTATTCTGCTAATTAAAAAGCTGTTTATATGCATATTACCAAAATTTTATTAGGCGCTTAGTTGCAGAAAAAAATAAAAAAATTCCACATGAAGTGGCAAAATCACTCAGTCCATGACAGACAAATCGTTAACGGCTGGTCTATGTGGTAATATAGTACACTGAGCAGGACATCCATATGCTCACCTAACATTCATCAACCTCAAATATGGCTTATCATCTGAGATATGTATGTAGTAGCAACTTTACATGGCAGCCCAATCCAGTGTTTGTGCAGAGTGTGGAAGCTGGACAGTAGCACGCTTGGGCTACTGCATGACAGATGGAGTCGCCGCTGCGATCATTTGCTCTTAAAATACTTTGTCATTTTTGGTCATACAGATAAGAGTACTGCATCTTTTGTATCTGTAGAGCTCACAAGACGGTTTCGGGTGCACTACATTTATTCATGTGCACTCAGAATAACAACGAAATGTTGCGCTTTCTGTCGTCTTGAACTCTGTGAACTTGAGCATGTCACTTCGAAACTCTGTGGATGCTTGCCTTATTACAGACATGAAAAATATATCTAGAGAGGGAAACTTTTAAATGAACCAATTCAAACAGAAAACAAATATTCTCACATTATGTAATCTGTATGAAACATGCAGGTGCTGCGGAGATGAGTTACTGTCGCAGACTTCATCTCTTAAACCGAAAACAGAAAGCACTAGTGTAACAATAAATTACGACGTTACAATAAATTAAAACGTTAATGCAGTGCTTGCTTTTTTTCCCTAAAACATTCATAATTATTTTATTTGCCGGTGTGCTGTGGCAAGCCTTTTTTGCATGCACTTGAGCGCTTATTAGGCTATGTAGCCAATTAAAGGCTCATTATTATGATTTACATGATTTGTTAATAAAAGTGTGACTAATAGTCGACTAATGCTTAAAATGAAAGACTTCTAGTTGACCAGAAAAATCTTTAGTCGAGGGCAGCCCTAATGCATATTGACTAATTGTTAATGAGAAGCATATATATAAGAGGCTGACAATTAGCTGAATATATAGCCTACCTACTTGTTTAATTAGTGAAAACTTTATTTGAATATGGCAACATAATATTGTGCTCTACAATATTTCTGTGAATAAATCTCTGACAGAGACTATCAGCCAATCACTGTGTGCATAGTTAGTAAGTACGCTGAGATCATCCATAGCAACAAGGTCAACCCCGCCCTTACTCTTAGCTTAAGACTTCTGTCTATTCCTTAGTAAGTTTGTCTCAGCAGCTTTGTGAATGGTTTTAAGAAAAAACTCTTAGCTAAAAACTTTTACTGCTATTTATGAGAACTCTTAGTGGTAAGATAAAATGTTTTGTGAATATGGGCCTTGGTTTATTGCCAGAGCACATAAGACCTCAGATGTTGAGAAATGTGGTCCAGTGTCCTTCCATTTTATCCTACCTGTCAGATTGTCCTACCAGGCCTTACTGCACATGCATACTTCATGTATTGAGTAATTTTTCTCATACTGAACAACAATAATTGCTGTATTTGCATTACTGTAAGCGGTAGGATTACGGTTGGGGTAGATGTAGATGTTATTAAAACACAATCTAATAGATAATGGATATAAAACAAATTATTTTTGGTTTCCGGCCGTAGCTGTATCCCTTCTAACCACAACCACTAATAACACAAATACTGTATTTGCAATACTGTAATGGTAGGTTTAGGGTAGGTGTAGATGTTAATAAACCACGATTTGATCTGTAGCACTTTTCGTTATTGAATTGTTATACCTACTGTTTTAATGGGAGGTAGCAAAATCTGACAGGGTTGCACAAATCGACAGAAATGGCTGTGGTCACTCTCATCTTAAAAGAAACCTGTACTAGATTCATCTGTTCTGAATAACTTCAGATAAATATCTAATCTCCCTTTCATTTCCAAACTGCTTGAAAAAGTGGTTGCTTTGCAGCTACAAGCACATCTCTCTCTATTACTAAGCTACAGTTCTGTATGTTCAAAACTCTGCCGTTAGAGTCATCAATCAAGTCAAAAATAATAAATAAAAAAAAAAAAAATATATATATATATATATATATATATATATATTATATATATATACATATATAATCTACATTGGTTGCCTGCATTCAGTATAAAATTCTTTTAACTTTTTAATGTCTTCATGGACCATTATCTATCTGAACTGCTGCACTATTATAGATCTTCTCTCTCTCTTCATTCATCGGATTCAGACCCTCTTACTGTATCTCGTTTCATCTCATATCAATGGGTGGTAGATCTTTCAGTGCTGTAGCTCCGAAACACTGGAATTCTCTTCCACCAATTCTTTGCGACACCGTAACTATATTATCATTCATATCCCAACTAAAAACCTGTCGCTTCTTACAGTATTTCCAGCCGGCTTCTGATTTAATGTTTTGCTGTGAAACTACTGGATATTTGTGTTGTGCTTTCTGGTTTTGTTCTGTATTTATACGTATGCACTGTATACCATCACATGAATTTATGATTAAATTTGTGTTTATGTATTTTCTCCTTGTACAGTGACCTTGATCATGGGAAAGGCACTTTATAAATAAAACTTATTTTTAAATGTTCCTTATTTCAGGGGATGCAAACAGACAAATCAATGACCTCAAATTTAAGCTTGTCAAATCAGAGCAAGAAGTCACAGCACTTGAACAGAATGTGAGTTCTTTTAGTATATTTCATTACTATTAATAATTGTAACTCATTTTACTCTTCTAAAATATGAAAAAGTGAAACATTTAAAGTGCTTTTAATTGAAACTCATGTTGTAGGTCACAAGGCTTGAGGGTCATGTGACCCGTTACAAAGCTGCATCTGAAAATGCAGAGAAGGTGGAGGACGAACTCAAAGCTGAAAAACGCAAACTGCAGCGAGAGGTACAAAAGCCTAACAGCTCTGCTTTCATCAAAAAACAAAAATTTATACAAAGTTATACTTACATGTACATATAATAAAATGAATGGCTTGCTCAACTATTTTTTTTCATGGTAGTTGCGCTCTGCACTGGACAAGATTGAAGAGTTGGAATCCAGTAACAGCCACCTCTCGAAAAGGCTGGAGAAGATGAAGAGTTATAATAGGCCAACAGCAACAACTCCCTAATAGTTTCAGATCTGTCCCATAATCTGCCAGAATTCACCTCCACTGCCTATCCATTTCCCATCGTTCTGCACCTTAAGCAAAGTTGATAAAACTATAAACAAGCCCATGAGAACCCTGCTACATTATATCCTGCAACCGTGCCATTTCTTCCTGTTTATCCATTTAGGTTGAGTTCTTCATCTTTGGAGAACCCAATCAGGACTTTTGAAGGATGCAGGAAGACTCTTAGTGTGCCTCATTCAAAAGCACAAACACTGTAGTTCAAAAAGTTAGAATGGTAATTGTCACGTGAATGTTGCTGAATTTTTTTGAGTGTAACGTGCAAGGCTGCCTGAGATTACATGTATTTGGAGAAGGATCTTAAAAGATACTCTATGGAATTCGGGATGTGAAGATCAGGACTTGTTGTCCAGCTCTAGGAAGTCTGGATAACCATTTGTTTGGTTAAAGAAACCTGTTGCTTCACTAGGACAAGACAGATGAGTATGTGTGATTGTGCGTGTTTGATGCTTTCATGTGTTCCACTCGCAAATATATTTTAATGCTATTGAGTAATCTAGATCTTCCTTGTGTATCTGAAGCCAAAGGTTCTGGAGATATATTGAGGTCTCTTAAAAAAAAAAAAAAATCCTCTAGTGAATTGTCTATAATGGTCTTCCTAACATGCTGAAAGACCAGTGTAACATAAGAGGATGAATACTGATTCTTAGTAAATTTTGTTGTTGCATTGACACTGACAACTCAATCACACAAATCAGGAAGTTGTTCAAGGATTTCAGGCTAAGCAGCAACTTTTGGTGTTGTTGCCTCTGACAAGATTAAACATTAACAAACCTCCAGGTGATGAAAAAGCCTGGAAGATTCAGAACAGTCTCATCCTGTCCAAACCAGTTATGAGGAATGATGTGATCAGAAGCATTAATTGTTGAAGACTGTTGTTGAACACAAGCACCATTTATTAATCACCTGCCTGGATGAGAGGCGGCTCCACCAGGTTTACAATGCTTTAAATCATTTGTAGGTTAACTTTATGAAAACTGTATGAATTATGATCTGCAATAAAATGTCAATTTTAATAAATAAAAAAATCAGTTGTCTGTATATACAGTCACCTAACCTAACACAGTGACACCAACACTGAAGAGCCAGTGTACTGTGAACCAAAGAAATTATGAAACGTTTTCTAAACGTGTGCCATGTGCATTTGTGACATGAATATAAAAATACAAACATGCATACATACGTACTTTATTTGGAACCTCTGAATACATATAAACAAAGCAACCAAGTCTAACAGGTTGATATGGAAAATGTCTATTTAACACACCTTAAACCTAAATAACATTGGTGAAATAAAACAGCAAGTCTACCTCTCATACATACCAGTTTTCTCACAGTTGACTTCTTTTAATGTCTATTTTAAATTTTCTTGAAAATGTAGTATATTTGTGAATTAAAGAAATCAAAGATTTTTTTCCATTATAACCTCTTCTATAACTTCAAAATTCTAAATTAGATAAATATTTCAATAAGTGAAGATAAAGAAACTGAACAAAATGATATGAGGTTGATTTGTGTTGTTTTTGTAATTTTTATATATGTGAAGTTTTGTAAGTTGTTTAAAAGAGTATGAATATGATGAATATTATTGTGTGTTTTTTGTGGTTATTATGGTTCACTGCCAAAACAATATCTACCCTTTTTAGGGATCTGTTTCCTCTATCTGGGATGTACGATACTCCACAACAGACTTTTTCATGTTCTTATCTGGAGTAAGATCTGTGCAACTAAGTGGCTTCCCTGTAAATGGATCATTATTGTTCCTGCAAAAACTTTTTAAAAAAAAACTATTATATTTCTACTATACACCTCCTCAATATAGAAGACAACAATAAAATGAAAGACATCCTTTGATAACCACCTCAGGTGGATCAGACACCTATCTGAGCAAGCAAGACAGCATCCTTTTTAATAGCATTTCATTACCATACAGCATTGCTATGATAATATTATAGATTATGAAAATAGCTTGTCTGTGGGCCTCGGTCTAGTAAGGAACCCTGTTATTCACATTCGTCATCACCGTCTTTTACAAATCTTAGTTTCATTTAGAAAATGGGTGAAAGGCACCTTGATATAGTACAACATTTCCTCAAGGAGTAAACTCAATTTCCCAAATGTTTTATGTACCTCAATGGTGCAATTCCTCATGAACAGTAAGAAACAAAACAATTCCTCTCTGAGCACCCAACTCTGAACTCTCAATGCACTAACACAAATTATCAATGTAATACAAATGCACTTTTTTTAAAGAGATTATTCCAATGAATCTTACGTTTTAAGATATTCCTCAATGGCTCTTCGCTCGTACACACATCCACCTTTGGCCTTGACGGGATCAACGAATATCTTCCCTGACAAGGGACATACCAGATGAGGAGGCACTTGAACACTGCTCTCACCTATGTATTGCTGAAAAGTAGATTGAAATGCGAAAAATAAATAATCATTGGTGAATTTTTTTAAATAAATATAAAACAGGATAATATCCTAACAAATATGTTCACATAGGAATTATTCACAATTTAATCTACTACAAGTGTACAGAGCTCAGATTGCTACATTATTAAATATAATTTTAACCTGTTGAAATATTGAGAAGGGGGCTGCTCAAGTACCTTTCTATATTCTAATTTCATATTTTAACTGTCTTTAAAAATATATATTTTATGTGTGCTTAAGACATTTAAAAACTGTATGATTGTAGACAGCACACATTCATAAACATGATTCCTCTTTGACCAAAATTATGGGCATCATTTATTGGTAATAACTGAATGAAAAAGAATTTACCATTTCAATGGATTCCATGGACTGAGATGCGTTTACTGCAGTGTCATCTTTAGCTGCCTGCTCATAGATTTCTTTGCTAGTCAGGAATTCCTCTGCCAATATGCTGAAGATACGATAAGACAGTGGACAAAAATACATGTATTCATTCATTATTTATTGTATCCTTAAGTTTATTACATTATTTAGAATTGGATAAGTGCTAAATAATGTAATGCATTTTACAACTTGAATAAGCTTTCATCTCTGTTCTGATTATATTAGATTTGTTAAGTCCATTGAATAATAAGAAAAAAACTTTGAGATTTAAAATGGTAATGAAAAAAATTAAACACCCAGATGAAGAATAAGAGGCTACCTGTCTAATGGATCTTCTGCCTCTGGAAGTATCAGAAGTCCATGTACAGCATCCAAGATCTCTCTCATAGTAACATCAGCTGAGTAGTTTCGATCAAATATGTGGTGGCAAATCCTTCCCACACTGTTGATGTTGCAATGGTAAATCTATACTGCAGTCAAGAATTTTAGAATTTGAGTACAAAATGCTAAGGTGTTCTGCACTCTACTCTTAATATATTAATCAAAAACAGAAATCAGTTTCTGAAAATTACTGGGACACTAAGGCGAAGGATACAGGAGTATAGAACCGGACAACAGGTGGTTTCACTGGATAATCACGGCCAAACTGACAATACAGCTCAAAGGTTCCATTCTCATAGGGAGTTTCAGGTGGTCCTTTCATGACAATCCTCCAAAAAGCTGGAAAATTTAAATGCATAACTTTATTGTACATTTTAGTTTTGTGTGTAACTTTGACTACATTTAATTAGAGGAAGCAACTGATACTATATCCGAAGATCAAGTGGCAGATACTCAAACCAATTCATGCGTTACCAGGGTTTTGAGGATTATGGCTGTTTATGTGAGCAATACAGATCAAAGAAGCCTCTACCCATAAACAGGAAGTGTAAGGTGGTTAGTAGGGATGTAAAGATTAACCTTTTGAAAATCAAGTCAAATATGTGACGATTCAAATCGGTTGAGATGCTAAACAAATCGCGATTCAATTAGGGGTAGGAGTTTATATAAATTATGTCTGAGGGGAACTTACTGTCTTTAGAAAAGTTTAGATGGTATTTTTCTTTTTATCTTGCCTCTGTATAATGCATATTACAGTTCATAAGTGCAGCACTGCTTTGTTTACAGCTGAAACCAAGGAAACGCTTTAAGCGCCACCTGCTGGCAGAGAGTGAATCTGCGTCTCGTTCAGCTTGTCTGCCGTTTTGGTTTCATGCAGATATTTGTTTTGTATAGTTTCACAAAACTGAAGTCAAACAATTCTGTTTTTGCTTCAAATTTTGAAATTATACAATCCAATTTAGATTAAAAACTGCTCATGTTGCATGTATGCAGCATCTTTGTTTGGATCATGATTAAAATGCAGTGGTTGTCTCTAATTTAAAATAAAATTTTAAATGGAAAGATCACAGACAAAGCCTTAATTTTGTTCATATGAAGAGATTTATTTTGTGTTATTTATTTGATTTGGGGCTTGTTTTAAAGTTTCAATTTAGTTTTGTTATTTACTACAATATATTTAAATTTTGTTATTTAGCAGACGCTTTTATCCAAAGCAACAAAAAGTTACTCACAAATGAGGAATATAGAAACAATAAAAGAGAAATAATGTGCAATTGATTTATTGTTATATTTTTGTATTTTTTTATTTTGTTTTCACAAAGAAACGTGCAGCATTTTGTCCAAGCAATAAGAAAAGGACAAATTTAATTTATAATTTGTCTTAAATCTCAATTTGTAAAAAATAAATAAATTGTGAATCGAATTGTGAAATCAAAATCGTGAATCGCATTGTGAGTTGAGTGAATCGTTACATCCCTAGCGGTTAGAGAATGTACATTTTAGACTACATACTATATTGTAAAAGATTAACTGATCATACTTACTGAAGTCGGTTTCTGAGGGATACACAGAACAAAATGGATGGGGATCACAGTGAAGACTTTTCAGTTCTTCTATGATCCGTTTCTCTTTCTCCATGAAGCGGCCTGACTTGCATTCTCGTATCTTCTTTTTTAATACACTAATAAGGAAATTAACTGTATATTAGTATGTAGTATAAAAATAGTTAGGCTACCATGATATTCCCTATAACATGTTAAGAGTGTGTACTTTGGGAATATTTACTAGAATTTTTTTCAGAAAATAACCATATGTGTGTGTTTTTTTTTTTAATTATAACAATTGTCGTAATTTTGTAATTATGGTAATTTTGCGCAAACAAACTTCCACACTACATGAAAACAGGTCATCACTTTCGGTTCAGGTGTTTTGCTTCGTTAAATATAGTGCTGTTTTACTCAAGATGTCTACAGAGGAGATACCAAAGATAAAGCAATATAAGCTTTTCTGCTGTTTTAAGCACTCTACATTGTGAAGGAGAGTCTCTTCGTCCACCACCAGTGTGCAGCATCCACCTGGATGATGTGACAGCAGCCATAGTGTGCCAGAACGCCTACCACACACCAGTTTATTGGTGGAGAGGAGACAGTGATGAAGCCAATCAGTAGATATGGGTTTTTTTTAGGAGGCCATGATGGTCAGAAGCCAATGGGCGAATTTGGCCAGGATGCCGAGGTCACGCCAATGATTTTTAATGACCACAGAGAGTCAGGACCTCAGTTTAACGTCTCATACGAAGGACAGTGCTTTTTTACAGTATGGTTGTCCTTGTAACTACACTGTGGTGCTAGCACCCACACAGACCACAGGGTGAGCACCCCCTGCTGCCCTCCAGCATATGGGGAGTTTTTAGGAGGCCATGATGGTCAGAGGCCAATGGGCGAATTTGGCCAGGATGTCGCAGTGGGCAACCAGTCTTGGGCTACAGGGTGATATGGCTGCTGGCCAATATGGCTCTATATCAACAACTGTGATGGTAATTTGTCAAGTCTTATTTTGTCAATTCATCACACGTCATAGTTTCTGGGTCCAAACACTATTTTAGATCTCAAATGCACATTGTAACTTTTTAGAAGCTTGGCTATAAATAAACAGTAGGCCTGCATGAAAAAGAGTAAAGGCTTAGAGCTGGAAACAGTATTTGATATGTCACGACTTAAGTGGATAGAGCCATATCAAACTCTTGTTCATGTGTTAAAAAAATAAATAAAAGGTGGACTTGTAGTCTGAATTTGTGGACAGTCAATAATACTTCTCTGTCCTGGCCGCTTTCTTAGTGATTTGAGCAGGAATCTTCATTTCTGGTTTTTCATCGTAGCCATGGCTGGCAAAAATTTTGGTCAAGTCTTCCTATTGATAAACAAAAGAAAAAAAAATCTAATCTTGCTGTTGATAGACATTTTCCACAAAAACATTTGCAGAAATCCTTTTTTTTTTTTTTTTTTCAGATATACATAAAAAAGTACCTTTGCTGGTATAATTTATTTTTTTTTTTATTTTTTATTATTTATAATTGATTTATTTCAAACAAAGTATAGTTCAAATATCGCTCAAGACTTACTGATGTTAAAAAATTAAATAAATAAATAACTTTATTTGGAATACTTGTGCACAATGCACATTTCTTGACATTTATCAGGAGAAAATACCCCAAAACGCGTATACGCGTTAATCGACTTCAGAGGTAATAATGGTTTTTGATTTGATGTTATTTTTGGTGTGGATTATGTGTTCTTTCAATAGTTCCATTTCAGCACAATCAAATATATTTCATTTCATCTTTAGTTGGACTTCAGAACTACTTCCGCACAATTGAAGTGCATCAAGTACAAATGTAGTTCCAAGTTAACAGATTTTAAATATACCAGTTTAGTTAAGCACAGTTGCAGTTTATTTTTAAGTACATAAATATGTAAATGTATTTGTAGTATACATACCATGAAATCAATTCATTTCAAATACATTATTAGAATATTTAATTTTTACTAGGGGAGGTTATGTAAAGAGAGAGACTTTCATTTAAAAATATAGGAATATCCATTATCTGTAAATGTATGGTAGGTAATGGCTTTCATTTCATACCTCTGTTTTTATGGAAGAAACAGGTACCCTTCGTCTCTCTGCCCTCAGCTCCATGGACAAGACTGTTTCAATCTCAAAAAGCCTTAGGGCAGCTTTTGCATTCTCAGGCTTAAAGCAATATCCACCTAAAATCAACAGAGAAAGAATATGTCAACAAAAGTGCACACTCCTTTGAGTTTAACTACAGCAGTTTAAACTCAGATTTGGCTCATGCAAGGAGGCCCTTGAAACAAACAGGAAGTGAATGGTATATTAGCATAGCATTACCAGTTCTATGGCCTTTGTTTCATGATTATTGGATTGAGTTCCGTCTTCTCATTGTGTTATCAACCTCTGCATTACCCTAATCACAATTCCCTGCCTAAAGTTTGGATTTGTCTTTTTTATCAATAAACATCTGCACATAGATTCTACTGCACCTACTGCAGTTGCAAGCTCGTTACAGAATACTTTGCCTAATCTGTGTCCAGTGGAAACATTTTAACTCTGGCATTATCGTACCAAATGGGTAGCATGGTGCATTAATCTCAACGTTATAAAAACTTGCAAAATAATACTGGGAAAAACTTAAGTAAAAATTTAGTTTGCATATATTTTATAGATACGTTAACAAAATAAATACTAATACAATTTTTTTTCTTAACATTTACGCATCTGGGATTTTGCTGTAATTTATTTTATTGCCCTAAATTTGTTAATGTATTGTGCTTTTATCTGTATTGTGCATATATTGTTTATCTGCATTATTACACCATTTTGTGCATTATAGTGTCTTGATTGTTGATTTAGTAGATTCCAGACCATAGCTACAGTGCTGTTCTGAGAACGGTGTACTAATACAGTCACATATATATAAAAAACATACACTAATTTAAATAAGAAACAGTATTTGGAGTTAATTTTGTGCGTTAAAAATTAGTAGAAGAGAAAAATGGTAATATACACACACAAACCTGTTACATAACTGATTCCATGTAAAACGGTGTTATCTGCCTTGCCAACAATAACTGCATCGACCACAATATTGCTGGCCATCAATTTTCTGGCAATGGTGACTGGATTACTCATGGAACTGTAGATTAGACAAAAAATTTTATCCATAATCATTTTAGCTGGTGTAGTAACATTAAGACCATCAATTCAAGTAGTATAGGAACAGATACACAAAGACACACACCTGAAATCGTTGCCATCTGTCAAACACAAGATGCGACATCTGCAAGCTGGAAAACTTTTCTTGATATTTTCAAGCTCTGAGATCCCACGAACAAGTGCATCATATAACCTAGTGTACCCAGATGCTTCAATAGCATGCACTTGCTCCTACATGTAAAAAAACAAATGCATTACACTGATTCAAAAATTATACAATTGGCATTAATCATAAATGTTTTTTTCTTTAATTCAGAGTGTAATAAGGTTTAAGATTGTTTAATAATCAGGAGAAATATACCTTGAAGGTTTTCCAAATTTTCTGTGAATTTAAGAAGAGTTTTAACTTTGTCGTTAAACATCACAAGGCAGATGACGTGCTGAAAATCATATGCCATACTTCGGTTTGAAAAGCTGTCAAAGATTTGCTTGACGGCATCAATTCGCATCATCTGACTGGCAGTGTCATAACATTCTTCCATCATTGAAGAACTTGAATCAAAGAGCACCTGATAAGAGCATTAATGAATTCATTTGAATTAATCGCTTGTATGTCAATGTAAATTATGCACTATGTATAATTTGTTATTATATCATTTTTTTATTAGTAATATTTGATTTTTTAAATTACTTAACTTGATGTTTATAAGTGAACATACAAAAATAATGATTTCATATCTATTTAAATAAGTCTATTAACAGTAACAATTTTTATGTGAACTGGCTATGGGGAATAAAAGCTTTGTAAAGCACTATGACTTCCCCTCAAAAAGTAAAGCATGAATCAAACTGCTGTGTCCTGACACAGTTAAGGATTATAGCCATTTGAAAGTAGTAAACATTACAAAAAACATTACAAACTCTAGTACTTACCACAATTGCCTCTTTGGGGGTTTTACTGACTTCAACAGTGTTGTCAGTTCTGGTATCATTGAGTCTAATAGGGGTAAAATTGGAAAAAGGAGAAAGTAATTATTTATACAATTTGTACCGTAAACCATACAAATATGTAAAAGCTTAAAAGAGCTGCTCAGTCAAGAAGTCAATTTGAAATCAATTTTTTTTTTTTTTTAATATATACATAAAATAAACAAACCATTAAGCTGATCAGCTAATGTAAAAGGTTTTCAATGTTTTTATTGTTAGATGTTTAAATCTGCTTTCATTGAACCAATTTATTTGCAGGCTATTTGCAGTTTATCTGTAGAACGCTAATGGTAAAACTGGCAGAAAAATACCATTTAAAATTGTTTAAACTGAATAGGAAAACTTAAATGTTTACTCTGGTGAATTGGCATTTATCAAAATACTATAATGTCATAGCCCCTGTCATTTATAGGAAAATATATACTTACATTTTAGCCAGATCATTCCACATTTTTTATGTTTCTGTTCCAGACAGACAGTCATAAACCCAAATCTTAAACGGGTCTCCCTTGTCTTTGCTCAAGTAAACACCTAGATTATCTATATAGATAAACAATGTTAGATCAGAATATATGACAACATTGATATATTTTGCTTAATATAAACAGGAAAAAAAAAATCTTATTATGTTTTTAACACTCAGGTAACCGAAACTTAGATGCAAATCTATTTATGTTGTTTATCTTGTATATTTTGTTGTGATGCCCTCGACTAAGGATTTTTCTGGTTGACCAGTAGTCGTTCATTTTAAGCATTAGTCGACTAATTGCACGTTTATCAATAAACCATTTAAATCATTATAATGGGCCTTTAATTGCCTGCATAGCCTAATAAGCACTCAACCACACGCATAAAGCTTGCCACAACGCAATGCAGAAGTATTGATTATGAATGTGTCAGGCAAAAACAGTAAGAAGACTTCATTAACATTTTAATAATTTGATTAACTAGTGCTTTCTTTGTTTTTTTGGTTTAAGAGATGAAGTCGGCGAGACTAACTCATCATCTCCACAGTGATGCGCCTGTATGCATGTTTCATACAGATTACATAATCAGAGAATATTTGGTTTCTATTTGAATTGGTTCATTTAAAAGTAGAAATTTCACTCTCTATATATTTTTAATGTCTGTAGGGCAAAAGATATACATGAGTTTCATACTTAAGTTCACAGAGACCGAGACAGCAGAAAGCACATCATTGTGATTGCACACAAATAAACAAAAGATGCATTACTCTTATCTGTATGACCAAAAATGAGGGAGTATTTTAAGAGTGACCACACCAGCGCCTCCACTTATCCTGCAATGAGTGCGCTACTGTTCAGCTTCCACTCTCCGCATAGACATTTGAACAACAAGCATTTCTATAGGTTAACATTAGATTGAGCGGCCATGTAATGTTGCTAATATATTTCAGATAAGCCATATTTGAGGTCATGGATGACAGGCGAGCATTTGGATGTCCCGCATTACCACATAGACTATCCGTTATCGATCTGTGACTTTGCATGTGGATTTTTTTTCTACCACTAATACAAATTTTGATCGACCAAGCATTTTCTGGTTGAATAACGATTAGTCAACTATTAGGGGGCAGCCCCAATATTTACAGTATAATCAATTAAACAGTCTTAGCTATTAGCATTCAAACAATATAAAAATTGGACCTTCACTGAGATACACCAACCGAGGAACCTCAGTTCCCATATTTGCCAGTTTGCAGTGGTGGTGTGACAATCAAGTGACTGTACCGTTTGACATCCTCAAACATGTCTGAAAATGTTTTCTTTCTGTTCAATCTGAAAGCTTTAAAAAGGCATTTTGTATAAAAATGTAATATTGTTTTATATATCCAATATGATATGTTTATTATTATATTAAAGTTTTAAGACTCTTAAACATGACATACTTGCAACCTTGTGGGGTGCTGTTATAAAAGATCCACAATGGAAACCTATCAAATGATGCCGGAAGACTAAGCGAAAATTTTCTCGATATCTTTAGCTCTTTGAATCGATGACTCCAGCAGATTCACCTCATCACAGTTTGGAATTTTTACACCATCTAAAATAAAACCTCATATTATGGATGCGGTGATGAATTAAGATGATGGTATAACAAACATCTCAGTTCCAGCTTTTACCTGTGATTTTTTCCAGTACGTATGACCTGTCAAATACTTCTGGTGTCCCTGGTACTCTCACTGGCTCACACAGCCGCTGGCCAGTAGGATAAGCTTTCAAGGAAATTGTAGCAAAGGTCTCTCAGATCAGTACTTTCATCCTGAATTAAAAAATAAAAATAAATAAAATAAGCAAATTTTTAGTGACTGCTACAATCACTGCAGATCTAGTATCTGTGAATATAACAGACCAAGACAGTATATTTTTAGTGATAATTTTTTTTTTTGTACAATATTAATAAATATGAATTGTATTTACTTTTTCTTTAAAAGATGTCAAGTCTGATAAATAACTTTTCTTTTTGCTTTATTTAATATTCTTCACAAAATTGTTAAATGTATAAAGCACATGTGGTCATTTAAAGATGCACATTACAGTCTGGTTATTGAAGAAACAGGCTGCAGTACTTATACTCCATGCTAGTATAACGAAAAATAGTTCCTGAACAGCTTCTAAACTGATTTTTGAAGTGCTGTGTAAAAAAAAAAAAAAAAAAAAAAAAAAAAAAAAAAAAAAAAAAACCCTGCAAATATACCTGTCCTTGAGTAATCAAGTAAGCCCAGCAAATATTTGCCATATTCAAAAACATCACCATCTTCAATGACCTTTGGACCTGATGATGTTTCATTACGATCTGGTAACAACTCTCGGAAAAAGAAAGTAAAGACCCTCAACAACAGCAATCTGAAATGAAAATAAAGGATTTATTTTACATTTATGATTAAACTTAAATATTTAAAAGATAACGTGCTCTTTAGGGTGCGAGTATGCTCATTATACCATGGTGTTTCTATTGAGATTGAAAATCAAGCTTTCCATTGATGTATGGTTTGTTAGGATAGGACCATATTTTGACTGAGATACTGAAAACTATTTGAATATCTGGAATCTGAGAGTGCAAAAAAAAAAAAAAAAAAAAAAAAAATCCAAAGACTGAGCGCCTTTGAAGTTGTCCAAACGATTTCTTAGCAATGCAGACATTATTAATCAAAAATTAAGTTTTGATATATTTACGGTAGGAAAATTTACAAAATATCATTCATGGAACATGATCTTTACTTAATATCCTAATGATTTTTATTAAAGGTATAAAAGAAAAAAAAAAATCGAGTAATTTTGATCCATACAATGGTTTTTTTTGGCTATTGCTACCAATAACCCCAGCGACTTAAGACTGGTTTTGTGGTTCAGGGTAACATATCTCAATGATAACGATTCTGTGCATAATTTGCACTTTTTTTTATTATACAATAACCTACCTTTTGGTTTCTAGGGTTACATGCAAGTTCCCACAGATCATTTGGAATAAACTTTGAGCCAAAGCATTGCATCCACTCAGTCTCCTAATATATGCAACCACTTTCTTAAATTCATCTCCACAGTGTTTTCGTTTCTAAAGAATAGGACAAAATACAAAAAAAATAAAAAAAAATCTTTATCAATAGTTGCACTGAGGAAAAAAAAAAAATAATACTGGGCCTCTGACGTTTGCAGCTGCTGGCCTCAAACCTGCTGTCAAGAAACAGTTACTGGTAATTACAAGTTGTGGATCAGTTAGCTCCACTATTTCTCATGGTTTGGTACCGGGATGTGTCCATAGACACAGATGATCATCTTATCATGGTGAATGTCTCTAACGACTTCAAAAAAAATCACCCAGTAATTAAATTAATGAAACAGCCTTGGTGTGTGTGGTGCGATCTATTAGATCTGAACTGATTTTTTTTTCTCTGTTGGACTGTGCTTTTGAACTGATCTTTGTTGTGATTTTGCTACTTTTTGAATAAACCTTTGTGGATGAAGCTGCATTTGTAATTTGTCTGCAACTTGGATTCACCCCATTCTAGGTGACCCAGGTTTTAGATCAGCAAGCATCAAACCTTGACAAAATAGAAATGATAATTTTGTTTGTTTGTTTTTTTTAACATACAATGGCATAGGAGCGTTGACAGAAACAACACTTAGGCCTTCTCTGTTTGCTTCACGGAGGGGTCTGACATCTTTTTGGAAACAAAAGACTTGGACTTGGTTTCTCATTATCAAATGATGACAGAGAGGAACTGTAGAACTGAATCCTCTGTGACTCTCCAAGCTCACTTAGTTTTGTCAACATGATGATTATATTCTTCGCCTCTGGAGAGAAGAAAAAAAAAAAAAAAAAAAGACACGTTTAATCTTGGAAACAATACTGAAAGATTTTTTGATATTTTAAACAATATAGTAAATCAGAAGTATAATAATAATAAATAATAATTAGCATGAACATATATAATTATAAATAATCATGATATGAGCATCAGTGACCTGATGTGAAGAACTGGTGCTGGTATACTACTTCGAGAGAAAGCCGTAGTGTCACATTCTCTCAGTGTATCACTTTCAAGGTTGACTTTGATTTTCAAAGTCTCCCTATTGAACAAATATAAGAAAACAAGATGACTGATGCGGATGTGTGACCCTGGCCACACAACAACCTTGGTGGCTATATACTGCAAATATACCTGTGAGACTTACCAGGAGGCTGGTTTTTGTGCCTCCATGGTGACATATCGAGAAGATTTTGGATGGTTTATTACTTTAGGAAGAGTACGTGTTACTCATTTGAAAAATCATTCACAAGGATGAAATGACTTGTCATGGATGAGCACCTAACTCCGAAGGTATGGGAGAATTTGGTAAATATATTTGTAGCAAATACAAAGGAATTAGACTTTTGGTTATATTTTATTCGGAATCATGCAATATCATCTTTCTGTTCCATTTGATGTATACACTGTTAAGATAAAAAGCAGCAAACAAAAAGTGTACAACCAATCCTGGGCTTTTCTATGCTTGACACGACAACCATTCATTCTGATTTGAAATTTCTATGGGTTTGTTTTGGTGAATCATAGATTTTCTATTTGTTATTAGGTGATCATGAGCATCAGTATCGTTACCTGAACGCTATGTACAGCGGATGACACTCAGCTCATTCAAATTCTGATGCTGGCTTCCCTTGCGTTGGTGGTAACTCTGTTAAATTTTCCCTTGGTGTAAATATGGCAAACAGTATTCACTCACACTTGCAATCTGTCTGTCCTTCAAAGACCCTTTAATAATAAAGATCTAATGCATTTTGAGAAAATTAAAATTAATTGAACTTAACATGCATAATTGATATTTGCAAGAAAGTCATAAAGTGTCAAGCCAAAAGTTTTTTTGATCTGGATTTTTGTATTGATTATTATTTAAATGTTACCTGATCTTAAGAATTAATTCACAACTAAATAGACAATCTGACTAAATGGTAATAATTGTTTTTTCACATTTGTACTGAATACAATGAGTAATCATGACTTTTAACCAAGAAGATATCACATTTGGTGCTGGAAACAATTGTCTCTACATTTGAAATAAACAATGTTTGAAAATGATCGTTCAAAAATATTCTAAACACCTAACATGTTTTGAAAAAAGTGGTGCATTCGGTCAAAGGCATACCATCACAGTGTAAAGGCATACAGACAATTTTCGGGTCAAACCCTGTTTTCATGGCATATTCCGCAGCATCGTCAGGTCCTCCAACTTATTTTTCTGTGAGGGATCTAATACCCTGTAACAAATGGTACATGGGACAAAAAATATTGTAAAACTGATAGTTCTGGTATTTATTATAAGTGGCTAAACTAGGTTTAAGGCTATTGTTAATTACTCTATATACAACATACCGTTCTCACTTATAACGGTCTAAATAATGAAATTTTGTTCCTTTCCGAACGTGGTACATCTACAAAGCGCAGTTCTGGCATTGATTCTATACGGGAATCTAACTTCAGGAACTTTCACCGGATGTCTTTTTCATCAGAACCATTTAGCATAGATTTTCAGATTTCTATTTGACCGACTTTTATTACATCTGAGGACCTCACATGAACTCTTCCATCCTGTGTCTTCAGGAGTCATAGCACAAGTTGTTCGGTTGATTTTTGCAGCAACAATTTAAATTATTTACCCTGACGGACACACATGGCTCCCATTCATGATGTGTCTTGGACTGGAGCACAAGTGAGCAGCGCGCAAGGCAGCACATTACACTACACGGGTGTTCACCAGGTTGGACTTGCTTAGGAGGTGGTGACCAGTTCCTGGTATCCTTAAGGAAGCCAGTTCGTGTAAGCAATCCGCTTGAATCTGGAGGCATGCTCAGCAGGTTCCTCTGAGTCCAGCGAAAGCCTGGTTACTGATGTCTTCCAGTTGGTGAGGAGCTGGAAGCCATTCTGAATGAAATGGATGACGGTTCGACTAAAGTTAACGCCCCATGTCAAAGCCCTGCATACAGGGGGGAAATCGGCTCGCATGTATTGGCCAGTGCCACGCACAGATTAAAATTGACCTCGTCCATGTGAGAAATCACATTGTGGTTGTTTGGGACAGTGCTCTCATGGTGGAACATGGAGCATCGAAAATCCCCTTTCATCAGGCCTTCCCTTTCTTCCGGACTCTCGACTTAAATGAGTTGTGAGGCTATCATCCAAATGGGCACATTTTGACAGAAAGCGAGCAGTACATTTCCCCCCCCCTTTTAACAAAAATTGCATCTATTTTACCAAGATATTCTTACCACCAATTATTTACATGTTGTATTTTACAAAAAATACCTTGCTTACATTGCCCATCCTTCCTCCCTGATATCTGAGTCTTCTGAAAGTTGAAGAGTGAAACTGATGCGGATGTAGCCCAAGTATGAGAGTCCCCATATAGTTGGAGCACAAGTGTGCTCTGCATTATTCACCCATCCGCAAGTGCAAACACACAGCAGTGAACATCTATTGAACTAGCACACCACTGCACTATGCACGCCGACAGAAGCAGGCTCGCCATCTTTACCTGCCCTGCAAGGGAGGCGATGCTGAAGGTTTGGTCTTAAGGCCAGGGCGTTCCCTTGGTCTTTAGAGCAATCAATCTAAGATACCTATCTCTTGCAGTAGGAGAAATCCGTGAGCTCTGGAGTGGCGTCCAATAAACATTCAATGAGAGTCACATTTTAGCAGGCATCCTGAGTCAATAGCCCTAAAACTAACAGATGCCAACATTTCTTCCCCTTCTCAGGAAAAATCCATGGTTACAATTGTAACCTAGATGTTTCTTTCTGTTTATATTTATAAACCCCGGTAAGTGGTAACTAATTTAGATCCAAGCAGTAACCTGAAACGGTGGTTTTACAGTCCATTTTTGGTATCAGCTCCGCTTGTTTCAATATATTCCTCTTTTCTTTAACCCTTTGGTATTTCGTAAACGGGTGGCTCTAAAATGTACACAAGTTTCACTTACTCTTAAAAGTTGGCATTGTGATACTAATGGAAAATACAATTGACTTTGTAAATTGATACATTTCGTTGGATGTTCCTCATTTTTAAGTTGCTTTTGATAAAGTCTCTCCGTAAATATGTGGAACCATCTCGGAGCTCATGGTAGATCCCTTTTTGATTATTGTGTAAAAAAAAACAAAAAAAAAAAAAAAAAAAAAAAAAAAAAAAGTTTTCTTAATTTGGAAGATGTTGAAGGAGACCATTACCTTTGAAGACCTACTGTTCCGACAAGTTTTGGAATCAACCGTATTTTGGACAAGGTTGGATAGTGAAAGTCATAAAACCATAAATAAATCTAGATATATTGTACTTAATAGTAAAAGATGATAGTGGACCTTACATTTAAGCACACGCATCTTGTTTTTTGACATCTCATCCGTGGCCCTATATTACTGTCAATTGTCCTTTTAGAATGGAGAAACAAGAACATTAGTAACCATTTTATGAAGTGTGGGTATTAGAAAGAGTTACCTGTGATTTCTTGTAGCCCAGCACATTTTGGGAAAACGGTAGGATTATTGCAATGAATTAAGAGACTTCATTAAAGGCATTCCTGGCCCTCTCTGAACTGGTGCATTGGCCAATTCTTCTTCGCAGATAAGCAACCATATTGGTCCAGACCGGTTTCCGCTCTGCGTTGTGAAAAATCTATTAACAAAACAAACGGAAAATTACCTGGATTCTTCACATCGTGCGTTGATTTCATGTCATGAAAACTTGTACAGGGGAGAATGGGGTACGGATGCCAGTCACTACTGGTTCTAAGTTGGACCCTCCTCCCCTTTTTGACCAGTTATAAACTGCAGAGCATCCTAGGGGTCGCATATCTTTCAAATGAGAGACCATGCACGTCCACCTAATTTGAGGCGCTTCTTGTATTTACTTTCAAATATAGATAAAATATAACATAGATCAGGATTCTAACGTTTTCAAAACAACATTTACCGCAATTGCTTGTGTTCGTCAACATCGAAATACACGTTTTTTGACATGGTTCCCCTGAGGTATATATCCACATTTTATTGGCTAAATGATAACGTGGTATTTGTGAAGCAACCACGCTTGTATAATGTCATGCATATGATGTTCACCAAAATAAAGTAAATATAACAGAACAGCATTTACTACACAGAGCCCAAACATACAAGACATCGACATCACAAATGGATTTTTAAGGTCAGGCTACTCATTGACGATGTCAAAAGCAATTTCCAGTAGCTTCTCGGTCCACTCCGGCTCTCAATCGTTAAATTGCTGCTTCCCCCTGTACGTATTTAATTCCAGTCTGAACTTCTGAAGTAATTTGAATATTTTAGCCATCCTGAACCACACACATTCCGATACTATAACAACTTTCTGTGGCGACGGGTCAAAAAACAGTTTTTTCATTCAGCACAGGGAGTGCACAAGGATTGGATTTTTGCAGACAGAAGGACGATACGCCGATATTTTTCAACTCCTTTTGGCGACCCCGGATGCAGAATGCAGGTACCGATAGCATTTGCTATTGTTTGGAACCAACAAGTCTCTCCTGTTAAAGAGTAGAGTCCTCAGATCAAGGCCATAGTTTTGTCCCTGCCCTTATCACTTATCTGAATTCTCGGGCTGAGTCAGATTAAGAGTCCGTGTCATTTTTTTCTCTGCCCCGCTTCCCCATTACCCAGACACGCTTTGCAGCCATTAAATAACCATTTTGTTTTTACCTGGCAATGAGGTCATATCATTAGTTTTGTTGTCTTTAAGTTAATTTAGAAAACATGTAAGGGATGTCAACGAATACCATCTGGATTTATTGAGCTTCCGAAGATTCGTAGTAATCAGCAACCAAATTCGAAGCTTCGGAGGGAGGGGGCGGAACATTTTCTGGTCTTTCGACAGCGTGTCAATACACAAGAACGCAGCGGCGCAGCACGATAGAACCTATGATCGCAGTCTCCTGGATCGCTGGCACGACGACAATTCACCGACAGTGAACTGGCTGCGGCTGCCTTCTATTTATACACACAATTAAAAATGAGTCCTGTCAAAGGGTAAGGCTGGATACCGCGTCCGGTCCCTTGACAGCGTGTAATAATTCTCGGCGAGTCCAAATTAAGTCTGTGTCCTGTTTATGCAGTTAATTTATATATGCAAAGAACCGTTCATCCAATCGCACTCCCTTACACGCACGACTGTAGCGTTGGCTAGGCAAAACAAAAGGTAGTCCCAGTGTCACATTTTTTGGTGCAATATGGACATGCGACACGTTCAGAATTAATAACTTTTAATAATCTACATACAGCACGAGCCCGGAAGTGTTTGCTGGCCTCATGGTCGGCAGGGAAGTGCTGCCAATCAACACAAACTGTCTAAAATAAAACCTATTAGTGGTGCAATGGATCACAAAACTCATGGTTCAGATCATATTATGGAATTTGAGTCACGGATCGGATCATTTTTCTGATCAACAGTGAAAGCTTACTTTAAGTACTTCTATACCACAGCAAAAACTACTAGCTTAGCTAATAAAGTCAGTAATAAAACAAGAACAATTACACAAATTACAAGCATGGATGAATACAACACACAGTTACAAATAAAGTCATTAATAGTAGCATTCAGGTGCAGAAATATAATAATTAAGTGTAAAATAATACAATAGCGCTCGCTGCTTAAATACAGTTAAGTTAAATACAGATTAATCTTTTTCGAGCTGTGGAGTTGTTTGATTAGCAGACAGAATCGGGTAGGCTATTTAATAGCTGCTGTCTCTTTATAAGGGGTCATATGTTGGGTGGGAGGGGTGCGAGTGAAATTAGACAAACTGGGGGGGGGGCGCATGTCCTAAAAGGTTGAAACCCCCTGGTATAGCATAACATTTGTCCGTCTACACTACATAACCGAAAACGCATGTCACGTGACCATTCATGCACATTGGGCATGCGCGTAAAAGTGTTAACAAGTCGGTTGCTAGTCACTGGCAGGTTCAACAATGAGCATGATGGCGAGGAAAAGCAAGGATGTCTTTGTGTGGACAGATGATGAGGTGGAATTGTTACTCAAAGTAACTAATGATAACAAGGCGGCCGAAAATATCGATTAGGAGTAATGCCTAAACAAATACAGCGACATACACGACAGATTTCATCCATGTTACCGTTCATGATACGGTTACACAGTCGCCAAGGATACGCAGAGATCACGTGGGCAGCCACGCCATCGTTTTCGAAAGTTTTTTTTTTTCAGTTTAAAATAGGTCCAGTGAAATGGTTATTTCACTGTTTAGGCAAAAAAAGTTCGCTACTGCTGGCTACATTCTTCATTTGTTTGGCCTTTTGTCATAAACTTGGCAACAATTATTTCAGTGTGTGTATCAGTACTTTTTTGTATATTTTCCAGCACATTTAAACCACGCCGTGTATAGCATTTTGGACTGATCCAATATTTAAGAGATACTGTAGGCCTATAACATTGGTAACTCTCATCACCTTTCATTTTTAATCAGATGCTCCGAATGAACATAAGGGTTGGAGACCTCTGGTCTCCAGTGTCTACCCATCGGAACATCTGAACTGGGGTCCAGTACTCATGTAATAGGAAGCAAGCTTACGAAAGTTTACTGTTGCAGATTTGCGTAAAGTGCAGTTTATATTTTACTGTTAAATTCACTGTGGGCTTATAATCAGTTTGAGCAGGTGGGATAAAATTTGGCCTGTTTGGGGTCAGGATTGGCAGTTTTCTCAACATTTTTATTGAGGAGAAGCTAACTTCTTGTACAAACAAGCCCAAGTGTGGCTTATACGCAACCCAGTCACCACGTTAAAGGCTTAGATTATGCGCACACTGCATTAGTGATGCGTAATTAAGGAATCATCAGACAATAGTATTCATGACTGAGGTCCCTACCCCCATAACAAGTCCAAAACCTACCTAATTCTTCTCAATCTGGCTTACATAACTTCCCAAGAAAAGCCTTAACTGTATGATCATATATCTACTTAAATGGTCCAGGATTGGTACCCTGCTTGAAAGCTGCTGGCCTGTTATTGCGATTTGACAGCGTTACCCGCCACAGCTGATGTTTTAGTGGGGTGTTAATTTCAAACCCTCCTGCCGTGTCTCATTTGGATATACGGTGCGGAATTCACTGCTGCAAGCATCTTTGGGCCGTCATTTGGCTCGCGATTGACAAAATTACATTTTATACAAGACTTCATGTGTAGTGTTTCAGTTGTTTTCAACACATCTTGGGCTTGTTTGACTAGGATAATATATCATTTTTAAACGCGCCGAGTTTTTCATGTCCCTTACAGTCGTAAACTTACAATGTCATATAAACTAATGTTTTTTTTTTTACGCTTTCCAGTATACATCACACGATGCTGAGTAACGTAAAATTACAACCATGTGGACATCTTTTCCGAGGCAGAATGATAGTGTTGTTAAACTTCTCTAAGGTTGTAGCCTACGTTTCTTAGGCTTCGCATGATGTAACGAACCGCTCCGGCTTTTTTTCCCGGCGCCAAGAAGGATTCTAGCTTCCGTTAGGGTGCTCTTGTGTTCCGGTGTTTAGCGCGCATGCGGAGAAGCACTCGGCTGCAGCCTGCAGATCGAGGCGGGGCTGCACCTGGGGCGGGGTTGCACGTGCAGCCCCGCCCCATACTTACTCTGATTGGTTTGATCGTCTTTCATAGACGTACATGATAAGAAATGTGTGTGTAGTTAGTGTAGGACGGAGTATGTTGATTAAAAAGCTAAAAATGCTGTGCAGTTTTATAAAGCCTTCATTATAATGCACAGAAGAAAAAAAAAAAAAACATTAGTCTGTAACTCTTCATGTCTGTGAAATGATTTTATTAAATTAAGCTGACTTTTAGGCTAACAGACGAACAACCCACTACATTTAGTAAATTAATTGGGTTTATTATCCATAGTGGGAGGATCAGGCCTTTAGATAGAAAAATGAATTATGAATCAAATAATTTTTGAAAATTTTATTATTTCATATCATCAGAGTATGAGAAAGGAAATGAAAATGATGTATCAGTATTGTTTTAATTTATATAACATGACATTGTTACATATAATAATTTGTAATGTAGTTGATAAATGACACTGCAATAATGTGTCTGTGTGCCATTTCAATTTTTATGAAACTTGAATTTTCTTTACTATATTGCAATTTTTCTCCCTTTTATTTCAGAAAATATGCTGCTCCTCATTATTTTAAAGTGAAGAAATCGAGAAACTTTTATTTCTACTCATAAAGTATCATCTATTTATATTAAATTAATATATTAAACTGGTATCTTCTCCGATACCCATTTTACGACCATTATTGAGCAGATTCTTTTCAATCAGCTGGAATGATTTGGGACATTCTACAAACCCGATTCCAAAAAAGTTGGGACACTGTACAAAAATTGTGAGTAAAAACAGAATGCAATGTGAGAGTTTCAGATCTCAATATTTAATTCAGAATACAACATAGATGACATTAAACGTTTAAACTGAGAAAGTGTATCATTTTAAGGGAAAAATAAGTTGATTTTAAATTTCATGGCATCAACACATCTCAAAAAAGTTGGGACAAGGCCAGTTTACCATTGTGTGGCATCCCCTGTTTTTTTCTACCAGTCTGCAAATGTGGGGACTGATGAGACAAGTTGCTCAAGTTTAGAATGTGGGAATGTTTGTCCATTCTTGTCTAATACAGGCTTCTAGTGCTCAACTGTCTTAGGTCTTCTTTGTCGAATTCTTCCTCTGTATGATGCGCCAAATGTTTATCTTATGGAGTGAAAGATCTGGACTGAAGGCTGGGGGCCATTCACTACCCGGATCATCTTCTACGGAGCCTGAGTTTGTAATTGAGCAGGTTAGGGTCTGGCATGTCATGTTGGAAAAATGCAAGGTCTTCCCTGAAAGAGACCAGTACGACGGTGCCGGATGGGAGATCTGTTTGTTCTAGAACGTGGATATACCCTTTTCCCCCAAGCATTGCTGGTGCCATTTCACAGCTCTGAAGTGCCCATGCCACACGCACTCCTGCAACCACACCATCAAGATGCAGGCTCTGAAATGAGCGCTGATACAAACTGGGTTGTCCTGGTCTCTTTAGTCCGGATGACATGGCGTCCCAAGTGTTCCAAAAAAGAACTCAAATTTTGATTCGTCAACACAGAACGTTTTTCCACTTTGCCACAGTCCATTTTAAATTGGCCCAGAGAAAACGCCTGCGGTTCTGGATCATGTTTAGATATGGCTTCATTTTTGACCTATAGAGTTTTAGCCGGCGAGGGCGAATGGCACGGTGGATTGTGTTCACCGACAATGTTTTCTGGAAGTATTCCTGAGCCCATGTTGTGATTTCCATTACAGTAGCATTCCTGTATGTGATGCAGTGCCGTCTAAGGGCCCGAAGTCCACAGGCATCCACAGTATGGATTTTCCGGCCCTTGGACCCTTACTCACAGAGATTGTTCAGATTCTTGGACATCTTTGATGATATTATGCACTGTAGATGATGATACTGAGAAACTCCTTTCTGATATTGCTCCACTATTTTTCGCTGCAGCATTGGGGGAATTGGTGATTCTTTGCCCATCCTGACTTCTGAGAAACACTGCCACTCTGAGAGGCTCTTTTTATACCAAATCAAGTTGCCAATTGATCTAATAGTTGCAAACTGGTCCTCCTGCTG